>NW_020173204.1:495891-591573 GCF_003031525.2 Neophocaena asiaeorientalis asiaeorientalis
TGGTCCTCCAGTTTGGGGTCCTGCGGCTCCGGGTTGGCGGACGCGCTTCCCTGGCCTCGCTGAGGACTCGGTTCCGGGAGCTTAAGCCTTGGGCGGAGCTTTCAATCTCCGTTTTAATTGGCGTGAAGAATAACCGATTAGGGCCCTCCCTTAGAAATGGACATTTTGAATATCGTGGTTTCTGCCCCGTCGAAGGCCTAGTTTCAGTCAAGCATTTGGAGGAGGTTGTGAGGACCTTTCAGAGGACAAAGACAGTTTTTGTTTGGGAATTGGAAACGATGGGGTTTTGTTCCAAAATGCCAATGAAAAAAATCTTCAAATTAAAATGAATAGATGCTTAATGGCTACAAAATTTAACCTACCTATTTCCTTAATTATTACGCCGTGTTCATAAAAATTACATATTCGAAAGCGATTTGTAAATTCGATTTTCACACTTCACAAAGATGCCCCAGTAGGCATGATTCATTCATTCATTCGAAAAATATTTATTGAGTCCCTACTAGACCCTGAGCTAGTCACTTGGGATTTATCAGTGAACAGTACAGAGGGGGGAAAAAAAAGGATTGCAGAGCAGGGACAGACAATTATAAATTAAATATTTACACAGCAGAGTTGTTAACATCCTTTAAAAAGTCTTACAGTAAAAGAAAAAATGTTCGTAATACATATTATTGTGCAAGATAAAATATGGGATAGGTCTTGAGAGTGGAGCTATATAATATTTTGTTGAATGTGTATTCATAGACATGTCTATTAATCAAGTAAACCAATGTGAGTCTGTATGTGGTGAAAAAGAAAAACAAAAACGGAGCTATACAAGTGTTTTTTCTTTGCCCAATGTGTCTTTCATGGATGATTCATTCACTTGGTGAACTTTTTTTTTGAGGAATTATTATTCGGTGCTTTGCTATGCACTAGGTCTTCACGATTCAATATGGTAGCCACTAGCCCCACGTGGCTGTTCCTATTTAAATTTAAATAAATTTCAGTAAAATAAAGTGAGTAACACTGTGTACGTTTCAACTGCTCAGTAGCCAGACGGGGCTTGTGGCCACCACACGGTACGACACAGATACCGCAGTATCACTGCAGGAAGATCTATCGGGCAACTGTGCACTAGATTATTTATAGAAGGTACAGAGATATAAATACCTGAAAAAAGATCACGCACCCTGAAAAGCTCTGCCATGGTAAAAATATATTAGTATCAGGGAGGAAGCAAATAATTTGGCCTGAGGGAGTGTAGGAGTCCTCTCAGAGGAGGTGACCTTTGATGTGAATCTTATAAGGCGGTATTTTGAACTGGTTAAGGGAGAGGCTTTGGAGCAGCAGGTGACTTTGGGCAAGTTATTTAACCACTTTTATTTGTAAAAGATGGAAATAAATAGGATATACCTCACAGGGTTGTGTTGAAGGATTAAATTAAGTTAAACGAGTGAAGAGCCTGGAACAGCGTACACACATAGGGCTCAGTGAGTTTAAATGATATTTCTAAGACGATCATGGAAATCTGTGGAATGAAGAGGGGAGGGGACAGTTCCACACAGAGTTACTAGTGTGAGCAGAAGCAGACATGATCTATGATATGATAGTTTTTTATGAGTTTTAAGGAATAACAAATAACCCATTAAGGTCAGAAAAGTGTTTAGGCTTTGGCATGTGGGGCTACCCTAAGATTTCGGTGATGATGGCTGGAGAGGTAAGTTAAGGCTATAGATTGGGGCTTGACTGAGAACAGTCTTGCTGAGGAGTTAGAATTTTTTCCTGTAGCAAATGTGCCAATTGTGAAGCAAATAGGTCTCTGTTTCAAATACACCCTTCTAGGTCCTGCCCCATGGAGCTGGAACTCGGCACTGTAGTTTCTCCTTTGCTGAGTTGTATTAAATCCTGCCACTAGGGGGAACTAGAGAGGAACCAGGAGACCAGAGGAAAGGAGAAGGGCTGTTTGGATGAAGGTTACCATGGCAACAAAGCTCCAGCGGGCAGGGGCAGTTGGTGCCACCGTCCAGGTTGGGTTTTTTTTGTTTTGTTTTGTTTTTTTTGCTTTTTGTTTTCCATTCCCAGAGCAGGTTTCAGCGTACTCCCTCAGGTTTCAGCGACCACTGAGAAGCGCTCAGAACTCCAAACCCCAGGTTTTACTCTAGGACCGCCCCTCTGAGCCCCTTAAGCGTCAGCACCTGCTGTACGCTGCCCCGTCAAAGGTCTGTAGGGCTTTGCCTTCAAGTTCTAGACTCTCAGGACCCCTGTTCCTTGCCTTTGCTCTCCAGCACTAGGGGTCTATCTCTGTTCGTTTGATGGTCTCATCTTAGTTCCGTCTGACCGTTTCCTTATCTTAAATTCTTGTTGAATTCGTGGAGTTACTCTGTTTTCCTGCTGAATCATACATTGCTTCATACTCGGAGTAGCTCATCTACATGTTACCAGGGCAGCTAAAGAACCTGCTACTCCCGTTCACTGGATCCACGGTATCACGAATGGAGTGGACCAGCCGGGTATTCTGTGGGATGGTACGTCACTCAAAAGCCTCTGCTGACCTCGTGGCAGAGAGCCAGAAACTTGATTTCACCTGCGGCAGGAGGATGAACGTGCGCTATTGCCCTGCTCAAAAAAAGCAGGCGGCTTTCTGTGGTTCTTGCAGGCTGTTAGGAGAAAAACACCTTGCACATCTGTAGCAGCATAACAGCTGCTAGGGGTTGTGGCGATTTATTCCAGTAAAGATACTGAAACAGAAAAGCACCCTATGGTCCTTGTCCCCCAGGTCCTCCGCCTGCCCTTTGTCTGTGGAAAAACTACAGCCAAAGAATAAGTTTAATCAGAGAAGTGAGAAAATGCAAACAATGGCAAAGGAGACCAAATAATACTAGTTTAGTCATTAAGCATAAAGAAGGACCTTTAGTTCCTTCTCAAGGGCTATAGATCATATTCTGAGCCGTGCCCTGTGAGCTGTCTTACAGATACCGAAACCCACACCAGGTGGGGAAGTTAACTACGTGGTGACCAGACTGTAGCCATGACATAAGCTGCCGCATTCCGAGAACTGGCCTCAAGAAATGGAAACAAACCAACCCTGGAACCGAAGATTAACTGTACCTAAAACTATCGAGATGACGCTGGTCAGAGCACCAGTGACCAATTTCAAGATGACCGTCAGAGCTGCCTGTGCTGTTTCTGCAGGCAGCCCCCTCTCTCTGCCCATAAAAGCGCTTGCCCACTGGTTGCCACTGGGGGGAGCTGGCCTTTGGACACGAGTCCTCCCTCCCCTCCCCGCCCTGGTTACCGGCACCCAAAATAAAGCAAACTTTCCACCAGCCTGGCCTCTTCACTGGCTTTGGAGCAGCGAGCAGCCGGACCCCGCTTTCAGTTACAATACCTCAAATGGAAAAGCAGCTACAACTGAAGTTACCTCCTGAACAAGTTCACTAATCCACAGTCATCCTCTAAGACCCAGCCAACTTTTGCGCAAGCCAAACAGCCCTTGCAGTCCGTAACTGTTGTTGACCTATGTCAACATGAGAAAATTCAGAAGAGCTTTACTTGATATGAGTATTTTGTTGATTGAGAAGCAAATGTCGGACAGGGAGACTTCCCACAGAAAGTGCCTAGAAGCTGGCTTTCGGCAATTACAGCACAGTTTATAAAGTGTAAACGTGTGAGCACATTCAGCCCTCTGGCCCCGTGGGTTCCACATCTGTGGATCTAACCTATCTCAGATAGAAAATATTAGAAAAAATCATTCCAGAAAGTTCCAAAAGGCAAAACTTGAATTTACCTCCTGCCAACACCTGTTTACATAGCATTTACGTGGTGTTAGGAATTATAAGTAATCTAGAGATGAGTTAAAGTATACAGTAGGGTGTCCATAGGTTATAAGCAAGTACCACGCCATTTTTTATAAGGAACTTGAGCATCCCGGGATTTTGGCATCCTCAGGCATTCCAGGGGGACTGGAACCAGATCCGCCACAAATACTATGGGGCGACGGTGCACTCTTTTCTATTGTGATTGGTTACTGGAAACTTACACTCCTCATTGTATAAGCTCACTCACAGGTAGCCAACTAGCTAGGAAGCTGTAAGGTCACACTGACAGGGAGCAAGCTTAAAGTTTATTTAAGGTCAGCATCAGCATTTGGGCAAGTCTGGAGAGTTCAAGTTTTAGTTAAGTGGCTAAGGGTACTTGGTCTAGGGCCATTTTCAAACTGTGGCCTCGGTTTTGACTTTTCAACACCACACCTCTCTTCCACGCTGGAGTTGGGGGGATGCAGAGGGTGAGCACCTACTGTGTTCTGCTCAACCAGGGACATCTGTGCTGTTATGGACGTAACCTGCCCCCACCTGCTTCTGCCCAGGGGGAGGTGGGGAGGTCTCCCTGATTCTGGAATCAGACAGAAGGTTCATTCAGGCCGCCTACTGAGCCACGTCCTTCTACTTAGACTATGTCCATATTGAGGTGATATTTGAAAAGAGACCTCAAGTTCTCCCTCTAGTTTTTTTAATGGGGCAAAGGAATTACCTGAGAAAGCTCCATGTGGCTTACCCAAAGAGGAAGAATCCCCTCCAGATGGATGGTACTCACTGGTGTATTTAGAGTCACAGCAGGATCGGAACAGGTACATAATTCTCAGGGCACAGTGCAAAATAAAAATGGGCCCATTGTTCAAAACTTAAGCATTTCAAGACCACCATTAAGCCAAGCATGGGGCCCTCTGAGTGTAGGGCTCTGAGCAGAGCTCAACTCAGTGTTACTAAAACTAGCATATATGGCTGTGGTGACCATGTAACTTTCCTCTGCATACACAAATCAAGAAAAAAGCTTGTGAGGTTCCTTTTTTTAAAAATTTTTATTTACTTATTTTTGCGGTACGCGGGCCTCTCACTGCTGTGGCCTCTCCCGTTGCGGAACACAGGCTCCGGACGCGCGGGCTCAGCGGCCATGGCTCACGCGCCCAGCCGCTCCGCGGCACGTGGGATCTTCCCGGACCGGGGGCACGAACCCATGTCCCCTGCATCGGCAGGCAGAGTCTCAACCACTGCGCCACCAGGGAAGCCCCGAGGTTCCTTTTAATACCTTCCTTTTTTTTTTTCCCTAAGGAGAACATAACAAAGTCCAAAATCACTGCCTTCCATTCCCCCAGACTGAGACCCTGCGGCTGAGAATTAAGTTGAGTCCTTCCTTTCAAAGAGTCATTTTTTACCTAAGGCCTTATGCCTTCATGTACATAATAGATACGGATCTTCCTAATAATTTGAAACATAAAATGTAAAATGCCGACTTTGCTTTGAGAGGGATGCCTCAGAAACATGAGATAGTTAGGAAAATACTTCTTTTTCTCCCTTATGTGTTTGAATTATCCTGTCCCTGAGAATTAACATTTATCCTCGGGAAGTGTAGAAGTGTGTGTGTGCGTTTATCTTACCCTCTGGGCAATGGAGGGAATTTAGAAGGACGTCTGCCCCTCACATTGACGGGGTGCTCCCACACCAGGGCAGTTTTCAATGTTAAGTCGTCCCAGACTCCAGGGCAGGTCTGCTGGCTCCAGAGGCCTGCAGACTACACAGCGACCTGAGGCCACCCACCTAGAGGGCTCTGTCCTTGGGTCCTTGGCCTATAGAGTTGTCCCCGTTCTGCTGATGCTGCAAATCCAAATCCTCAGCACCCCACGCCGTCCTCACATGTGTCTTCAGGCATCTGTCCGTGAGAGGAATTACGGCTGCTCAGTGAGCTCGGTCCCTGAGGGATTACTCGATGTCACTGGTTCTCAGAGGGACACTTGGTAATGTCTGGACACATTTGGGGCCCACGCGGGCAGGCGTTGAGTGGGTCGAGGCCAGAGATGCTGGGAAGCATCCTACGAGGCACGAGACGGCTGGTCAAGACAATGATGACCTGATGCCCAATGTCCCTCCTGTAGAGGCTGCCAGGCCCTGTTCTGGTTGATTTCAGACCTGCCAAACCGCGGTGCAGAGGCCGAGGCATAGATGCGCAGGCAAGTCCGCTGCTGTGGAGAGAGTGAGGCTTCTGGAAAGCCTCATTGTGAAGATAACACAATGAGTGAAAGGGAACAGCCTCCCGGGCCTGAGGACAGAGGCTGGGGGCGAGCGCCGTTGAACTTGGCTCTGTACACACGTGTGCCCAGAGAGACGGAAGAGGGGGCGGCATATGTGCTCGTGAAGGTGGGAACCCCGGGAAGCAACAGAAGTTAGGTCGCGCACGTGTTTTTGCAGATTCGCCATGTGCTGTTCTGAACGCTGCTGCAGCGAGAGAAAGCAGACCGTAAGATGTGTCAGCCCCGCGGCTGGTGTGTGGGCCTAGGGCATAGGAGTGAGCTACTGTAAAGGGGATCCAAAACACCCTTCCTCCTGAAGTCTCAAGCGATTCTGAAATCAGACAGAAGACGGAGGCAGCTGGGAAAAATCAAGCCCATTACTGGCCAGGTTGTTGTCGGAGAGCGTGGCTTCCGTCTGTGGTCAGGGTCCTCCTAATACTGGGCCCCGGGGGTAGAATGAAGCACGCGCTCAGTCCCGGGCAGCGCTGGGCCTGGGCAGGGCACGTCCGGGGCCGAGCCCCGCGCCCATGCCCTGTGTGGGTCAGCCACTGCCCTCTGGGAAAGGGGACCAGTGGTGATGCAGCCCCTCCTCTTGGATTTTGCAGAGCCCTGCGGAAGGGAAACATTCTTCCCGTGGTGGGAACTGTCCTGACCGTGAGCACCCTGACTCACTTCTCCTCCCCTGCATCCAGCGGATCCTCTCCTGGTTGATATCAAGTCCTGTGCCCCCCAGAACCCCAGCCTTTCCTTCCTTGAGCCTTTGGGAACCTTCATTGTCTGGCGGATGATTTACCAGCATGATCTGTTCGTGTTTGGGCTCAGAAACACTAAAATCTCCTATTTCTAGCAACCGGACCTAATCACTTGTGCTTGTACGACACAGAGTGAATGTTTCCATTTAGCATAGCAATTCCAGGAGATGTTTTGTTTTATGTATTTAGGTCGTTTATATTCTCTGGAGTGCACCCCTTTTTGTTGAAATCCTAGAGCAGATGGAAAGGTAGCAAGGCCTGAATTTTCTGAATAAGTTTTCCTCCTGAAAAGACTGAGAATGATTATTAAGGTTTTTAAGAGAGAGGGCAAACCTTAAAATAAACCAATTATAAAGAATAGGAAAGTAGAGAAATTAGAGTGAAAAAGTGGGAATAACCCAAGGGAGAAGATACTGTTTTAAGTTGTTTGTAAATGGAGAACCAGTCATCTGGGTTCAGGGCCATCCAGGGAAACACGATGGATACATTTAGACCTTTTCAGAAGAGGCCATCCTTTTACACTGTGTTTCAGTTTACTGACTCAGAAACATCAAATATACTCTGTGGTTACAACAATCATAGAAATTAAATACATTTTCCTACAAAATAAGTGTGTTCAACAGTGCTTTACTCCAGTATTTATGTCACTATATTTCTTTAATCTCATATCAAATACAGGCGGTCCTCGACCTAACAAGTTTTTGACTTTACCATCGTGTGAAAACGATGTGCATTCGAATTTTGAATTTGGAGATGCTGTCTGATCTTCTCTTGGTGCTGGGCAGCTTCAGCTCCCAGGCAGCCAGCCCCCCGATCACGGAGGGAAACAACTGGTGTATGCTTACAACCACTCTGGACCCAGACAACCACTGTGCTTTTCACTTTCAGTATTCGATAAATTGCATGAGATATTCCATGCTGTGCTGTCAAATAGGCTTTGTGTTAGACGATTTTGCTCAACTGTAGGCTAATAGATATGATCTGAGCACGTTTAAAGTGGGCCAGGCTGAGCTCTGATGTTCTGTGGGGAAGGTGTATTAAATGCATTTTCCACATACGGTATTTTCAACTTAAGGTGGGTTGATCAGGAGGTAACCTCATACTAAGTATAGGAAGATCTGTAGTATTTTTTTTTTGTCTTTGTCTTTGTGGAATGTTATCCTTGCACCTTTGCAGACATATATATTATAAGATTTGGATTAGAGGACCTTCAAGGTATAATTTTCAATCCTACTCTCACTGCCTGTGATACAGTGATTTGAAAACCAGTGGTAAACAAAACTAGGGCAATTGAATCATATTCTCCCATTATCTTCCATTATAAAATCAAATACTAATTAGAAGAGGGAAAAAAAGTGCTTTATTCCAGGGATAAACATCCCACTTTAATATATTAACAAATATGATATATTTAAATTAGAACACATCTTTGATAAGACAATTGTACTCAAGCTAAGATACAAGGTACCAGCATACTAAAAGTTTCAAGTGTCAATTTTTGTTTTAATATTTACTTCTCTTATTGGCACAAGATCAATTAAGAGGGATGCCCTGCATTACTCTTATACTCCAAGATGACCTCTAGCTCAGGGAAAATGCTAGTAGAAAACTGTTTTATAAAAGCAGTTTTAATACATAATTATACTTAATAGGGTTACTCTATAATAAAACAACAGTTAAATGCAAATTCTTCTGAGGGTATTACAAATTTATTAAACTGAGATATTTTGTAAAACAGACTAAGTTAAAAGTCTCTACCCACATAGAAGACATTTTTTAAACAAACATGCTACAGCCTTATTTCTACTTTTGAATATCTAAAATGATTTTTTTTAAAAGGCAAATCTTAGTAACTTTGGGGTTACATACAATAATAGTTTATTTCCCATGGGTCTCTGAAAGTCAGCCAAGAACTAAGTTACTAGGCCCCTGGGTCATCAAAATAGTGGTCAAAATATTTTATCAAAATTTGATAAATTTATTATATAAAACTCATCAAAATATTTTCTTCTACTTTACACAGTATTACAAGTATCTTGATTATCTTATTTCTAAATCCATAATAAACTCAAATATAGTCTAAATTACAAAGAAGGCACAAAGGATTTTTAAAATTTTTTATTTAATTTTTTAAATTATGTTTTACATCGCACTCAAGTACAGTTAAGCAGAAGAGAATAAACCCCTGCAGGGGACACCGCTACACTAATACCTTCTGGTGTACAGCATTCCCTTGCAGTACAGTCTGTGCAGAACCCTTGCTTTGTGTAAGAAGGGTTAGAAACACCACAATGAAGGTCCACAGATAGCGTACATTTTCTGAGTTTTCTACATTTGCTAAGTGATACCCCCTTGTCCCTTTCTTTGAAAACCCCACAAGTTAAGGCATTTTTCGTCTTCCATTTTCTATAGCCTTGGACTGCCCTGATCCCTGAAGTGTGACCCAGGGCCTCTTTATCAACTAGATATGAAGTTCATTTTCCTGGGTCCAGGTATCACCAGCTATCAGCAGTCTCTGAACTGGGGGAAGGCTGGAGTGATACGTGTAAAAGCACAGAAGGGAAACCTTGAGAGGCCACCCTTGAGAAGGAGAGGGTCTTCAGATGGTTTGAGCAGGTGTGTAATGTTCCAAAGTTCTCAGGGTGAGAGGGCAGTAGTGACCATTTTAGTCCTACCAGTTTCTGAAATAGGTCCATTTAAAGCGGTGAAGTGACCAGTGGGATCTTTGCAGGGAAGGGGCAATTTATCCTTTCTTTACAGAATTAATCATTATAATGACAAGTGTACATCTAACAGGGTGGGTTTCCTGAATGAGAGTCAACTTTATTTCAAAAAGGATATAACTTGCTCTTTTCGAAACCATACTCATATTTCATATTAATATAAAAAATACAGAGATAGTCAATTACAGAGGCCAAGATTTAAAAGCTAACACATTATTTGAAAAATATAGACCTTTAAAAATATAATATACAAATACTTTTAGTAAGGGTTCACATTTTTCTGTTTCATTCTAAAAATGAAATGGTGAATTTCTCATTTTTTTCTAAATCAACAAAGGGATATATGGGAATAGCTAGTAATATATAGATACTTTAAACATACTATAGTTCAAAAACAGTAAAAATGCAAAAAACAATAGTATGTACTAGTACTCTTTAACTAAAATTGCTATTTCACTTCTTCTCCGGGGTGTTCTCATATCTCTTTCCCCTATCTTTAGCATATTTTAATATGAAATATACACTATGCAGATGAAATAGAAATTTTTGATTTTCAAACATTTAGAATTATTTTACTGCCTTATCGATACTGTAAGAAATTCTGCAATAATGTTGGCAGCTGGAGCTGTGGGATAAGGTGTAATCTTGGTCTTCCAATGTAGTTTCTGATACAGAGTCTGCAAAGCTGGCACAGAGAGCTTGGGGTAGCTGCAAAAGACATGAAAGTATTTGTTCATTAAAATCAAAATGGAGTTTTCTATGTTGTAACATACATGAGATCAAACCACCAAAAAACTACAGTGCTTTGCAGTAAACTAGGGGAATATGACCATTATCCCAGGAAAATTTATATAAGCACTTGTAATGCTTTTATTTATAAGACTTTATTATAATTGAGGTATAGTCTATGCCCATGCATGTTCTTTAAAACATTATAATCTTCAGGCTTATGAAATTATTGTTGCATGTAAACCTTCAAAAAAATTTCTGCTTTTAGAAGGAGATATAAATCAAAAGCCCCAAGAAGTGTTATGCACTAAAAGGGGAATTTTTAAAATTATTTTTTTCTCAGATTAGGTTTACTATTTAAGCCAAAGCAAGTTTTACTACAGTGTCTGGACCAGGCTTTAGAATTTCTGTTTTAGAACAAAAATACTTCATGATTACGTTTCTATAACACGTTATAGATAATGCATGCCCTTATAAAATGGGGCATGTTTCCAAATATTTATTAAAATATTAAACAGAATTACATATTGTTTATTGTCAAAAGAAACACTATGTTTAACTTCACCAAACGAGCACAGAATCTAGGTAAGATGAGCACAAAGGAAATCAAGATGATCCCTTCTTTACAGGTGGAACCCAAGGCAAAAAATTACCTTCTTTCAAAAAATATTCCAAATGTTATGCCATTGTTATTTTTTTTTAATTTTTATTTTTTTTGCGGTACGCGGGCCTCTCACTGCTGTGGCCTCTCCCGCTGCGGAGCACAGGCTCCGGACGCGCAGGCTCAGCGACCACGGCTCACGGGCCCAGCCGCTCCGCGGTATGTGGGATCCTCCCGGACCGGGGCACGAACCCGTGTCCCCTGCATCAGCAGGCGGACTCTCAACCACTGCGCCACCAGGGAAGCCCCCATTGTTATTTTACATGCCAACAAAAAAGTCTTTAAATTTCATCTACTTCAGGCAAACAAAACTTTTTTAATGCCCACATGGATTGTTCTTACCTTCATGCTGAAGCAGTAATCTTTCCACCAAACTGCTAGAGGTCGCTACGTCGACAGGTCTCAGAAGCTCTGTGTTTCTGGCATTGACGTCCGCTCCAAATTCTAGCAGTAAGTTTACAATTTCTGTACAGGACTGTTGAGCAGCAGCGTGTAATGGGGTATCCCAATATTTGCCTTTTTGTACGTCAGCGCCTACATGGAAATGAGGAATGATGGTAGATACAAACAGAGTTAGTTAAATGAGTCACTTAACCTCACCAAGGCGAGGCAGGTGCGTCAGCCACAAAGAGGGCCTCAACTCTTTCTGCAAGGAGTTCTTTCTTTATGTATAATATACATAAACATGCATATTTTATCTTAAAACGTGATACAGCTGGTTGCAGAATGCACACTTTTGTTAGATTCTCTAACATTTTTCTCTGTGCTTGAAAGATCTCATAATAAAAAAAAATGTTTTTAAATTTTAAGCAGTTCCCAAAGGAGTCATATTAATTAGTATTACAAAGAGCGCACAGTTAGGTTGACTCATCCCTTTTCATCATAATGGACAGTTTTTAGGATTATTCCAGAGCTTATTGCTCTTATTCTTTTCATTTATTTTAAGGCAATAGAGCACTTTGGTTTCTTGGAAAACTCATGAATCTAGATAGGTGAGCTCTTTGGGTAAAATGTATATAGATTTTCCCCTTACTTCTCACTCATGTAGTTTAATTCAATAAATATATAAGGGTACTGAGCCTCTTAAACGGAAAGGCACACTATATTTCTGCATGCAAAGCAAGTTTTTAAATGCTTATATTAAAATGCTCTTACATGTTAAATTATCTATTACATAGTTGTTTTATCTTAGTGCAAGCCCCTGGTACACGGGGGTCATCACGTGCAATGAATACATACCGTTTAATATTGTAAACAATAATATTTCCAGGACATAAATAGTTACAACACCAAGACATGTCTATTAGTAAAAACCCATCAAGTCCTTCTCATTTCTGTTGTCCGATACCATCGGTAAAACTAATGATGCTTATAAGAAGCAGTACATTTTAATAGTCCCTTTACGGCCCTCTTGCTACGCTCAAGTTTCAATAAATGTAATTGCTTTCAATATTTTCAAATCAAATGTAAAACAGTGGAAAAATTATATTCCATAACAAAATCTCCACAGAGAAAGCGTAAATTCTGTTGGTTATATCAGTTTTATGGGAGAACAGAGCCTGAGAATAACAATCGATCCACAGTTACTAACAATAATTTTCCAGTTTTTTTTAACCCAATATAAAATATTTGGAAAAGAATATTGCTAGCAAAGTAAAGGAAGGTGATAAAGAATAAACTCTTCTGTTATACAAATTTATGGGAGAATGTAACCAGAAAATAACCATCTGTCAGCTGTTATTAGCAGAAATCACGTTTAGGACTCTTACTAGATGTAAAGGGATGGAGACACTGCTTGCAGAAGTTTATAATTTTGCCAAGATGATGTGAGTAACACATAAAGGGATTACTAAAAATATGTGTCAGTATATATCAGAGGCCAAATGAGTGTCATAGACAATAAAAACCATAGAAATCCGCTTACTAATTTTATGTATATTTGAAGCACCTGCCACGTGAGAGGCATTGTGCTAGGGAAAAGAGATGATGGGAAAAAAAGACATAATTTATACCCTAAGAGGGCTCCCAGTTCTATAGTGGGAGAGATCACTATGGTCTCAAAAGATTAGGAATAGTTTCTCAGGGGCTAAAGCTGAACCTTGAGGAACTGGTTTGTTTCAAGTAAGTGAAGAGGGATTAAGTCTTTTCAGGTAGATTACAAAGTCTGGGAAAGTCTTGGAAGAAAAGGTATCTAATCATTTATAACCCCTAACATTTCTTTTGATGGGTTTGTTCACAGAGATATACATACTTGGCACCATTATATCCACCCTTGAGGATTTTAATTTTATGACCTTTTATATGGCTTTTGGAGTTTTGAGGTGAAGTGGAGTTACCATAAATGAGGTTCTTTTTATGGGTTTTATAGTTATATGTGAGAATGCTTAGAATAAGAACATTTTTAGCCATGCGATGTAATTTTTAAAGATGCTTATTTACAGAAATCAACATGGAGCTGAATAATTGCTTGTGTGTACGAATAGAATGGAAGATGTTGTACAGAAAATTACCAACGTAAAGAAGCTTCCGGATGCAGTGGAACTGCTGAGACATAGAAGCTACATACAGAGGGGTTCCCAGATGAGGAATGTCTTGATCAACATCTATGCCCCAGGATATGAGGATTTCCAGACATTCATGGTGACCTGCCAACACAAAGTACAGGTGAGTTTATGTTTCCTGAATACCTGTTCCCCCCGCAAAACGTACACCTCCACCTAGGTTTCTCCCTGCAGTTATTCACTATAAACAGCATGTTGCTGAAGGAGCTTTCTCCCCTTGTCACTTAAGCTGGGGTCACGGGTACCTTTGCTGGCGGCCTCGTGTGTAGGGGAAGGAAGACAGGACTCCTGCTGGGGTTTGGCACCATATTCCAGAAGCAGTTCTGTGCAGCTGGGGCTGCCTTGTGAGCACGCATTGAATAACGGGGTCACACCGTCTATGGTGATCGCATTTACCTAAACCAAACCAGAGCTCTGAGAATGAGAGTCACAGAATCATACAGCACTCGCTGTCAGGCACTTAAAAACAGGTACGTGACCTGGGAACAGATAATTGAGAACATGTGGCCAGTAAAGATGACAAAGGCTATTTAGCTCACACATATCCATAAGCAAAGCTTAAAAACTACAAGGATAAATAGAAATATGATGTGGTAGATAATCCACAGGAGTGGGCGTGCGACTAGGGGAATCATGAAAAAGAAAATACCCGAGGATCAAATACACAAAAATGGATTCAGGGCTTCCCTGGTGGCGCAGTGGTTGAGAGTCCGCCTGCCGATGCAGGGGACGCGGGTTCGTGCCCCGATCCGGGAAGATCCCACATGCCGCGGAGCGGCTGGGCCCGTGAGCCATGGCCGCTGAGCCTGCGTGTCCGGAGACTGTGCTCCGCAGCGGGAAAGGCCACAACAGTGAGAGGCCCGCGTACCGCAAAAAAAAAAAAAAAAAAAAAAAAAAAAAAAGGATTCAATGATTAGGCTCCATAATTAGGAAAAAAAGGTACAAATGTAATAGTGATGACAGTTGTGGTGAAGCCATTTTGCTCATGGCAGTTGAAATTGGAAATTCCATTTCTGAGAATTTATCTTAAAAGAATCATTGAAAAGATGAGCGAACATTACAGGCATAACGATATTCATCTACGGCTATTTAGAATCTCGACAGCAGCAAACAGCCTGAAGAATACTCCATATGACGCAGCACGCTGCCCATTCCTCTGCAATGACTGGAAAGCCTGCTTAGAGTTCAAGGGGGCGATTTGAGAGCTTTATTTTTGTTCTCCTATTTTTTGAAAACTACGAAGAAGGAAAGAGAAGCAAATGGAGCACTTTGCTTGATTCTCTCAGCCGGGTGATATGGAAACGTATAACGCTTCTCAGAGGCACTTACGTTAGCTCCAGCTTGCAGAAGTGTCCTGGCACAGGCCACGTGATCTCCAAGGCAGGCCTCGTGTAACGGGGTGACGTGGTCTATGGTTACTGCATTGACATTATAGCCCTAAATGTGACATCAATAATTTTGAAATGTGAGCAAAACGTCAGAAAAAATCCTCTCTATAATTGTCATTAGAGGGCGATATCAAAGATCAGAGAATTTCAGGCACGTCAGGTTTTAGTTAGGAGGAACGGCCAGTTCAAATGCCCACAGCCAGTCGGCTGTCAGATCCCCTGAGCCAAACTGTTGTGACCATCCTATCTGCACCCCGTACTGCCTTAAGCAGTGCACCCAAAGGATTCTGGATGTTTTCTCTAAGCTCTGCTTCCTTAACGTTTTTTTTTTTTTTTGACTTTATGAATCGCTTTGGCTGCTATTGCTATTTTGTCTTTTGTTTTGTAGAACTGAAGACTGTTTCTGGGCTGGATCCCCTGTTTTGATGGGGGATATAAAATTTCAGGTCAGCCTAGACTGGGGTAAAAAGAAATTGTCTTAAGTTGCTCCATGAATTTTTGTCACTAAATAGGTACGACTACGTAGGGGAGAAAAACCTTTTTTCTACTCTTCTAGGTTCTTTTGGCTGGTCTAATAATCAAATTGACATAAGACCAATGAACAGAAGGAAAACAAGTTTAATTTCATACGTATGGAGGCCCCATAGGTATAGGACCTAGAATTTGTCTGCCGTAGGCTGTTTACCTAATTTTATAAACAAAGAATCAATTGTTTGTGAAGATTTGACGAGACAAAAGGATTTGGGCTTTTGGAGTAGCAACTTAAAAGTAAGTAAAGTTTGTTTATACAGCTTCCTCCACCCCAAGTTCGCCTTCTCTGGTGACAAGGATGCCCAGCAGGGGGAGGATACCTCCCCTGGGAGCTTTGTTTCCCGATTTCAGGGGGACAAAGGAGAGGCAGAGTGTCCTTCTTTATACTGGCTGTTTCTCATATAGCTTTAACTCAAAATAATCAATATGCTATCTGGGTGTATTTTGGGGCAGACTGCTCTGAACCCCATCAACGAGATTGTATGTCAGTGGTTAAGAGATCTGAATACCGAGTCAGTTAGATGTGGGTTTGAAGCTCCATAATGCAGTAATTATTTTAATTTGGACAACTACTCTAACGGCTAAATTTTAGGGTTACCATGAGGATTAAATGAGATGATATATGCAAAGCAATAATGATTACAATGCCCAGCATATAGGAAATGTTTGATTTTATTTTATTACTCAATGAAAACTAAGTATACAGGAAATGTTTGATTTTATTTTATTATTCAATGAAAACTAAGTACAACTTAAAATATTTTTATTCCAATTAAACTAACGATATCAGACTAAAATAATCAAATATTGCTAGGATATGAGATTCCTAGCCTTCTTGCTATTTTTGGTAATTCATTGTCTATTGACAATCGTTCTAAGCAATGTAATAGGAAGATTTTCATGGCCAAACCCCCGTAACATCTTATAGATTACCATGCTCTGTGATAATACCAGAATGGACACGAAGAATCTTAAAATGAAGGCAAGAAAATAAATGTCACCCCAAATCTCTGTCACTAGCAAGTGGCAATTTTTAAGATCCCTTAAATTATCCTCTGGGGGGTTTTGAATCAGCTAGCCCGCAGCCAGACTTGGAGAGCTAATTCCCGGCTGCTGCCCACTAAGGTGACCCGTGACAGAAGCTTCTGTGAAGGTCAAGATTCCGCCTCACAAAGCCTGGCTGGGGGCATCCTCTGACTCCTCTCGGCTGCCCCATCCATGGACATGAGCTACGTGTTGAGAAATATCCTAAGATCACTCTCCTCTCCGAGAACTGCAGGACCCTTTCAGGGAGGTTACCCTTTAGACGTTAGTGACGTTTTTGCAGTTTTTATTGTATTTTTCATCAAGTGATGAGCAAACAACATAGTCACAGGGTTATCCCAGAACTGGAAGGCCACGGGGGGTGCCTGCATCCTTACTGTACAGGTGAGAAAAAGAAGGCTCAGACAGGTTGTGATTCACCTCAGGTGCCAGCCTGGAATCCAGGTGCTCCAAGCCCCCGGCAACGCTGCTAAAAGTGGGTGACAGCCCTTCCTTCCCTTGGAGTCATCCGAGAACACTCCTGTCTGCCTGATACTGGGAAGCACCAGGCAAGGACTTCCAGATCTGCGTGTGCATTTAAATCACGCTGGCCAAGGCACAGTCCCTTCTACGTCAATAAGGAACCTGTGCTTTGCAGTTTTTCCACAGGTGAATCTGGTGCAGAGACAGGTGTAAAAATGATTGTTTTGCAGCTTTCCTAGGCGAACCCCCGTAACATACTACAGATCACCATAATGTAAAAGAGACTGCTTAGGCATCCGGTCTGATCACGTCCTCTTGGATGTTTTAGGACTGAACTAAGGCTGCAATTAGCTGTACGCGTTGTACTGAGTTAAGCATATTACAAATGTGTGATGAATGATACATACCTCCAATTACTTCCTGCTTAAATATGACTATCAATGAACAAATATACGGTATGAGAAATCTGAGACAGTAAGACCCAAGACTACACCAAAATATTGAAAAAGAAGTTTTGGAGATAAGTGAGAAACTGTGAACTTGGCTAATAATGTGAGTTAAAAAGACTAGTAAAATTTATTAAGCAATTTTATTATTTTGAGTTGAGTACTACTGGCAACGAATGTTCAGACGCTACGCTCATGGGACGAGGGCATATTTTAAACTACACGTTATATTTTACCTGCGATAATAATGTTCTCAGAGCGAGAAGACGACCTTGACTTGCCGCTTCATGAAGTGGTGACCGATCTGCCCAGGAACCTGCCGGAAAAGAAAGAAAACAAAAATCTGTGAGTCGGAGTAAACCCTGAGAGATACAGTTAATTCACGCGGGAGAGACATTATTGAGGCTCCGTGTTCAGTGAAGTGACCAGGATGACTCACCACGTCCCAGAAATTCCATGCTGATCTAAGGGACCCCGATGGGCGGTTTCCAAACTCAGAGGGCTGTGATGCATGTTCTGGAATAGGCCTATCCCAGACCTACTGTACCTTTTGCATTACTCGCCAAAGAAGAGAAGGATTAAAGTCACTAGATCTGCCCAGAAGCCGCCGTTTCATGGTTTTTCAGGCAGACCCCAGAAAAACAACTTTTGGCACCATCAGCAGGAACGGCAGCGGGCACACCGACCTCTCCCCACCCCTGCCCACCCTGCTGTCCCCCTGCTCTCTGCACCCCGACGGTGACCTGCCCTCGGTGTGAGGGGCTGCAAGTGTCTCAAGGAGCTGAGCTCCAAGTCCTGAAACAGCAATACGCCAGGCGGGTCCCAGAAAGGGGGTGTCACAGGCTGGGAGGGGCAGACTGTCGCTGGGGTTTTGGTTTTTTGGTTTAACTTTTTATTTTATATTGGAGTGTAGTTTCAGGTGTGCAGCAAAGTGACTCAGTTATACGTATACATGTATCTCTTCTTTTTTGAATTCTTTTCCCATTTAGGCTGTTATGTAATAGTGAGCCGAGTTCCCTGTGCTATACAATGGGTCCTTGTTGGTTACCCATGTTAAATACAGCGGTGTGTACATGTCAGTCCCAAACTCCCCAAAGATCCCTCTCCGCCACCCTTCTGCCTGGTAACCATAAGTTCGTTCTCTGAGTGTGTTTTGTAAATAAGTTCATTTGTATCAGTTTTTTTAGATTCCGCATATAACTGATATCATACGATATTTCTCATCGGTGTCTGAAACGGTGCTGAGAGCACCAAGGGCTTGCTCGGGGTCACCGATTCTCCTTGTGCCAGCAGTGGACGGATGGAGGTACCAAAGCCTCCAACCGTGTGCCCTGGTGGATAAAGCCCTGACCTGTCATGCGCCCCATGAGTGACCCCTCTTCTGACAGGCCTTTGGCACCTCCCCATTAGGAACATCAGTGCCCTCCCATGTAGAAGCCCCCTTTTCCTTCTCTCCCAGGCCCCTCTCAGCACCCAGCCAGCACCTGCCCATCCATCACCTGCCCCTCCCACCCCTCCCCCGCTGTGGTCCGCCCAGGTGACTTTATAAGATAGTGGGTTGGTGCACAGTGATTTTCTTGTAGGCAAGACCAGCACTGTCAGTTTTATTTAACGGACATGAGAGATCACCTTAGAGTGATTAAACACACAGACTATGCCCATCAGAAAAATACTCACTTACAGGGTATCATCGGCTGATAAAGTAAAGCAATGCTGACAAGACAGAACATCTTCCCGATGTAATGTGACGGTGTGCGAATACCTGTCTCCTTGTCTACTACCCTTTTTGTGGATCCATAGGATGCAATAAATATAAATAATTTAAAGAAATAAACTGCTGATCAGTCCTAGTGCAATTTAAATAAAGTCACTTAGCTGTTGGTCAGAAACATAAATTTCATGAAAAGCATGTGTAAAGCTTGCTTATATAGGTCAGGAAACCACTGCATTATTCCTACACTTCGTACCTTTGAAAATGCCCAGACATACACCTATGCTTCTGTATGATGGTCTTATAGTAGAACTTTGCCACAAGTGAGGTCCAAACAGTTCCACTGGCTAAAATGTGGGACAGATATCACAAGGTTAATGAAATGACCCAGTGAACCCAGTATAGAGGGCAGAAGTCAACTGACAATCATCAGTCTTTTTATATCCAATGATATTATGGGGGATTATTGAAAATACGAATCTTTCTTTTCCTTACGGCTGATTTTCGAGTGACGGAAATCACAGCTGATGTTGAATAGTGTTTACTACGTGCGTGACACTGGTCTAAGCAGTGTGTATGAATCTCATTTCGTTCTCACAGCTCTTTGAGGTACATCAATTAATAATAATGTATTAATAAATAATGAATATTTCTGTTTTAAAGTTGAGGAAATGAGAGCTGTAGAAGAAATGAAAACATTTAAAACGAGTCACATAGTCTAACTGCAGAGCTGATGCTCCTGTAGTTCCAACTGCACTGCCGTTGTTTCGCCTTCGGATCAAGCAGTATTTCCTGCTTGTCCAGAAGATTAATAAAGCCAACGTCCCGATCTTAGAATTCTCAACTGAACAAAGAGTTACTGTTACTAGTTTTTGTGTATTATTTCTTTCCAGTGGGCAACACTCCTGTACTTTATTAAAAGCGGAGTTGAATTAATGCACCGCAGTAAATATTTGTTGATAGGACAAAATTTGGCGGCAAAATAATAATTTATAAGAAATTGAAACATTATGCAAAAGTCACCATCATGAATAATATTCTTTTGGCGAACAACTGTGTCTCAAGTTCCACCTACGAAGATAATATTCAATGCTTTAAAAATCATACACATCTGTTTGTTTTATCATTAAACAACTTGATGGCAGTGTGAAACTCTAGAGGAGTTCAGAACATATATCAGTTTTCATTGCGACCATTTAAATAAGAAAACTATAATATTAACTTTCCCAACAGACTGCATGTGTGAAACCTCTATATTCGGTTTAGTCAGCAGAGCAGTAGTAAATTGATAAGGTCTTAAGTAATCAACGCTTAAATATATGTTTGAAGTTAAATATTCATTTATAATATTTATAATGATCATGTGCTCCCTCCTGTATAATGGGTTAATAAATGTCATTATCCTTAATTTACCTCTGAAAGCTGTTTGCTGAATTGTACGATGCCAATTTGTTATCACCGCCTATTCTTCCGCTGTCACTGGCTAATGTAGCAATTAACCAGATGTTGGGACTGGGAAAAGCCTATAGGAATGGCCCTTTGGATTCATTTTGGACTTCTTTCTTTCTAGTACATCATGAAGACATTTAAGGGGCAGCAAAATTAACAATATTTGCAGCTGAGGGTACTAGGTATTCCTGTCTTGCATACAATTTATCCACCGAAACAACTGCGTTAGTCTTCTGAACCATTTCAGCATTGCTTGCAGATGTTCAAAAGAGAGAAAAGCAGGAAAAGGGCCATTTAGAAACCAGGCCACTCCAGGGCCAAAATAAAGAAATGCAAGTATTCGTTGAATTTACCATCCTGTCACAACCCGGGCTCTCCCCCAAGACTGTCACATAGCTTTCTGTCCCCGCTGTCATCTTCTTGATCACCAAGGCTTAAGTCCCTTAGAGTGGAAGAAAAAAAACTGAAGCCAGAGTTTTGTAGGTGCATTTGCTATTATCTCTCTTCATATGACCTCACTGGCATGAACAAGGAGTTAAGTGTCACACAATCTCCAGGAGAGGGCAGACGGTGGTCAGTGAGAGAAGCACCGAGAATACATAGTGCTGGATGAGGGCTCCCTTGGCCCATCGGGCAGGGACCAGGCTTCTGAGAGCCACCGCTCTGTTACTTCCTGGGATGAACTCAGCTCTGCTCACCTGCCTTAAACAGGACCCCTGCTGCCTGTGGTGCCTTAAAGAAGGAGGTGGGCAGGAGAGGAGGAGAAGGAAATGGAAACCAGAAGGAAGTGAGAAACCAGGTGCGGGTCGGAGGCCAGAAGTTCACGGAGGAAAAAGACCGAGGGGCCGGGAAGGCCTGGCTTTGCAGCCCAGCTTGGGGCGGTGGTCTTCGGGAAGTACCTAACCCCTCTGCGAGTCAGATTGCCCATAAAATAGGAAAAACACTACCTATGAGACAGGATTGAGGGCAGATTAGCACCTAGCATTCTTCGTTAAATATGAACTGATCCACAGGGGACATTTTAATATGAATTTTAAGGAACAATCCTTTTTTCTCCAAAAGTAGGGAAACTCAAGCCATAGATAAGAGCATCTATTGACCAAAATGATTTTCAGTGCTATCAGCTTAATTAAATAAACCATATAAAGCGACTGAATGATTTATAAATGTTTTTAAGCCAACAGTCAACACTGCTGCTGTATTCTTCTTTCCTAAGTAAGGTATAAGAAATAAAGTCATATCAGTCCAGTAAAGGAGTAATTTATAGTACATGCTTGAGGTCAATGGAAAAAAAAAGTTTTTGTTTTGAATTCTGCTTGCTTAACTCCCAAGCACCCCCCTCTCATTTTCTTCCTTATAATTCCTCAGATGAATTTCTATAATTAATCTGGTAACACGTGAGAATCAAAGGATACATCATGCTCCAGTTTCCGCTCTGAACTAAATCTGCACCCCTCCCCGTTTCTCCCTTTCAATATCTGAAAGTTAGCAACCGCAAATTTCCATTCAAATGTGTTCAATATTAAATACCTTACCTTCCAACGTGGATATGCTTTATAGTAGAAAGATTTATACGCTTTCTCAAGACCAAACAGAAGATAGACATCTTCGCTTGCAGCAAATTTTTAACTTTACAATCCTGCAAATTTTTAACTTTACAATCCTGTTAGACTTTAAATTGGGTATCTAAGATTTAAAAAAAATGTTCAGTTTAACTCCTTAGGATAAATCATTCGGTGTGAAAATTGTCTTACAAAATACCTGTGACTTTCACCAGCTAATCTAATGTCTACGGTCATGGGTCTCACTGCAGCAACAGTGGAGGTGACCGCCTATACTTAGAAACAACACCGGCTCCCAGGCATCTGGTATATCATTTACAGGGAGAGAGCCTGCCCTGTTCTGTAAACATCACCTTACCAGAGCAAAACATTTACGTTCTTAGGTATTTACAGATTGCTGGGGGTCTGTACCATACCTAAATCACCATCTCCCCACGGCACTTCAAGCCAGCCACTGTTGAGGTAAATCCAACTCATGTCGCTTTTTGATCAGCATTAAGAACAACAACAAAAAAATCACTTGCCATGTGCTAGCTCTGTTCGGCCATTTTATGGAGCTCTAAGCTCCTTGGAATATGACCTTTCACCTCCAAAAAGAAAAACAGCTTTTGAAAAATCTGATCTCTTTTCAAAATTGCCTTTTCTTATTGCTCACTGCTCTTTGAGAAGCTGGCTGTTCCTAACTCACTTTATTTTCTCCTCACGGTACGTTCTGTGCAATGAAAGAAAAACATTACACTTAGATCTCTGCTCGGGGCTACGATGAAACCATTTCCGTTTTCAGAAAGTCTTTGCCTTCTCTCCATCCTGGCCCCATCCGCAGAAGCGGAAGCGAGACTCATAGGGAAGCAGTCTTAGCAGTGGTGCAGATGGCGCGCTGGGTTTGGGTCACACCCAGTTTTCCTCGGTGGTCCCAAACGGGAAAGCCAGGACAGTTATCTCAAATAGGGGATTACAATGACATCTTCATATATGCATCAGAGTGCAGAGAGCTCATACACTTGACAGACTGCCGATCTTAAGTCAACAGCCCTCCTCATGGCGGACCTGGATTTACCGTGAAGTTCAGAACCCATCACTTTCACAGCCACTTTCTAGGACTCTGTATGCAGTTTCACGTTATTTGTCTTAAAGAAGATCCGAAGATGTGGCTAAGCTTCAGGTTCAACAACTTCTGACCCATCCCTA
Organism: Neophocaena asiaeorientalis asiaeorientalis; assembly: GCF_003031525.2. Taxonomy (NCBI): domain Eukaryota; kingdom Metazoa; phylum Chordata; class Mammalia; order Artiodactyla; family Phocoenidae; genus Neophocaena; species Neophocaena asiaeorientalis. The sequence continues at coordinate 519,148 of NW_020173204.1, forward strand.
TTCACAATTTCATAATTAAAATCACCAGGGATTTGCTGACCCTGACTGGGTACTTTTCTGTTCAGCGGATTAATAGAGTCACATAAATCCTGGAGGACGCGGTTGATTAGCGGGGAAGTCACATGTTGCCAAAACCCGTCTCTTCAGAGATTGAGACCGTCCTTGTCTTTCCATTCTCAGAACATGTGCTTGTCTTTCATTTCCTAAGAACAGTGCCAGTCCGGATCTGAAACCACCAGAGCGAGCTGTGCCTTGGGAACCCCAGGTATATGTACTGACTTGCATGGATGTGCCACTTACTCTGACTGATTTCCTGTTCACGGTCTAGGAGCCCTCCTGATCTTATAAGAAGACAGGGTATGGGCCCGAACAGGAAAAAAACCACAGATAAGTGAAAACATCGCTGTGGTTTATCTCAAGAAAAAAGACTAAATTTTCAACAAAGTGAAGATAGTGGTTTCCCCCATGAATATCCAAAATCAAGAGAGAAGTTTCAGAGTCCAGCACAGACACTAGTTATGGGAGCTTTGGTAGCTGTTTAAACTTTTGAACCTCAGCTTTCCCAACCATAAAGGGAAGGATAATTCTATCTCCATCATAGCATTGTAATGAACGTGAAAGTACTTAGCACATTTGTACTAAACACGTTTCAAATATGACAAACCTAATTCTATATTAAACAGGTACCTCCGTATATCTGTCCCATAAGCTTTTCACTACATCTTCTCAACAGGAGACAGAGTAATTTACCTTATTTAAGATAACAAAGCTTTAGCTCACCTCATTCCTCTTACATATACCTGTAGGAGATATAAATGGGTAGGAAATGGTCAAAATTCAGAGAAAATCATCACATGCATAGGGATAGCGCTCCAAACTAGAGCTCTTCCCTGGACTCCCCCACACATTTTAGTGACACATTACGGAACTGACCTGACCTTCACGTAGATATTTTGATGGCATCTCAAGACATTTCTAAAAGCATATTCATCACCTTTCTCTCAAAACCAGCGATTCCTTTTTGCTTCTCGATTGCTTTCAACGGTGTTAGCTTTCCTCCTGTCACCTGGCACTAATAATATGGTCTTCAACTTAAGTACAGCAGTTTTCGGGGGAACTTCATATGTATTGACTATTTCCTGTGCTTTTTTTGCAGGGAGGCAGTTATTATTAAACGAGGTACTTCTCTGTAGTACTTTTATTTTTCACGGATCCTCATTGCAAGCTCAGTCCTTGCATCAATCTACACTCACTCTTGGGGGGATCTCTTCTAGTCCCACTGATGAAAATATTATCGACATGGTGATCATCCCAAATTTATATCTCCAGACCAGCTCTCTCCTCTAAATTCAAGACGTGTATTTCCAGCTGGCTCTTCAACTTCTCCGCTTAGATATCTAAACAGACAATGCAACTTAACATGCCCCAGACTGAACTCTGGCTGTGGTCCTCCCAAATCTCCTATCAGTAAATGGCAACTCCATCATCCAGGTACTTCAAGACCAAAGGCCTTTGTGTGACCCTGAATTTGTCTCTATTTCTCACACCCCACAGGCAAACACCAATTAGTCCGTCGGCCTTGGCCATTCAAATATAACCCAGCTTCCACTATTATCTCATAACCTCCACTGCTACTACCCTAGTCCGAGCCACCGTAACCCTCGCCTGACTTACTGCAAAAGCCTCCTGACTGGTCTGTGTGTTTCCACCCGTGCGCTTCCAACAGTCTGTCCTAAACATGAGGATCTTTGTAAAGTCAGAAAGACTCCGATGGCTTCCTTTCTCACCCACAGTAAACCCCCAGGAACTTATGACCTACGAGGGTGTGTCCACACATCCTCTGTGTCCGTGGTCCTAGTTCAGCCACCCTTAACAAACAGACCATCTGTGCTTCTGTCGACTCTGCCTGCGGGGCTTCCTTCTGAGATACACACATGGCTTATCGCTGATTTCTGCTCTCCACTGGAAGCGCCTCATGGGACAGCCCTTCCTTGACTGTGAGAACGTCCTCTGCGGCCCCTCTCCAGCACTCTTTCTGTCTCACTTCCCTGCTGTGTCTTTCTTCATAGCGCTTATTACCAGATCTTAGAAGTGCAGTTTGCTCACTGCCGTATCCCCAGCACCTGCCACGTTAATGACATCTATTGATGGATGAATTTGCACAGTCACGTGAGTTGTAGAGGCGCTTTAGAGCTGGGGTGCTCTGACTCCTAAACTCATTGGTTCTTAAACTGTGCCGTCAATGGGCCCTGAGAGGACTTCCTTAAGCAATAACCTTGGGCCTCACATTCATCCACCACTTATTCATTCATTAAATGGTGATCCACCTACCAGGCAACTCTGACCCTTCTGGGTGCTGGAGATACACAGAGATGAATGAAGGATGGTCTGCGTCCTCCTGAATTCAGTTTGGACTCTACCCTCCCAGATGGTTTTCCTGACACCAGTCTCTATCTCACCAATCTTGCCTGAATGCTGCCACAGAATTAAACTTCCAAAAGCACCTAGAGTTCTGGCTAGCTAGCCCATAGAGTGCCTTTTGGGAAATTGAAAACGGTGCCCCTCTCCTGGGGCAGCGAAGCCCCCCTGCTCTGGGCACACACGCTCCATCTTCACAGCAGCACGGGCTGCCCTGAAAACCCCTCTGGAATCTCGTCGTTCTCAGGCTCAAGAACATTACTGCCCCCCGTCCCCCACTGAATATAGTCTAACATTCTGATCCTGGAAGTAAAGGTTACCCGCAATATGGATTAGATCTTCCCCTTTGTTTTATGTTCTACCACTGACCTTCACATACCCTCATTTAAGCTAAACTGGATGGTTTTGCATGTCCCCCCAAACAATTTCTTTTCCTTCCTTTTTCTATCATCTTCCCCCCAACTCAATTCTCTTTTTCATATCGCAGGGTAACTTGTTCAGGTGTATCTGTGCTTCGCTTCTTGTTTTTCCTGCCCTGATTCCAGGGGCTGATTAAGTCCAAATAGGAGAAGTGGCTTGAAGATAGCTTCTCTTAAGTGAAGAGTTAGGCTCCTGGGAGGGTGGGTGGGAGGGGGGAGGTACCTTAGGGTGAGAAGGAGAGAGAAAAGAAGAGGAAGAAGAATAAAGAGGGGGGAGGGGCTCGTGAGGACCGAGGAGAGATAGGAATAGACAGAGGGAGAGGCAGAGGGCAAGAGAGAGAGTGTACTGTGCTGGCCCTGAGTGAGGGCAGGAACCCAGGTCCACGCCCTGGCTGCGCCCGAGCGCTGGTAAGACACAGGAACCAGATGCGCCCTGAGCTCCTGTGTCCCCACCTTCAGGACAGAGTTACACGCTTTAGTCTGGCGTGGAGGCAGCTGATTTGCTGGACCTTTTTCAAGGGATACAAGGGGCTTGAACAATGGGTTCATCGGGGGAAGCGTGTGGGCTGAAGGCCGGCTGTGCCTCCCTCATGGGGCTGGATTCAGCTCCAGCCTCTGCGCCAGGTCTAAGGGAGAGGATGGCAGGAGATGTGGCTGCAAAGACGGCACCCCAAGGAAGCTTGGGGGATGGAGTTTGAGGCCAGATTTAATCCGGAAGCTACAGAAGGCTGCCGTTTTTGACCATGTCAGCTCCTGGAGTCAGATTCTTTCTCCCCAGACTAGAATGGGCTTCTCCCTAAGCTCCATCCCGCCCATCTTGCAAAACCCAGCTCAAAAGCTTCCTCCTCCCCAAATCCCGCGGATAGCCCCAACAAGAGTGCCCCATTCTCCTCCTGTAATCCTCTGCTCCTTCCAGCACGGCTCGTACAGAGTCTGCAAACTCGGATTTTCTTAAATCAGAGTCTCACTCACCACTGTTCTACTTCGGGCTTTTTCTGCTTTCTCAGGCATAATCACATTGATCCTCACAAGAACCCTGTCTGAGAGGCCATGGGGAGCTGTGTAGTGGGGTTAAAGAATGGGCTGTGCAGGAAGGAATGTCTAGACTGGACCTCTGACTATCACATATTTGCTAATGCAACTCGGTAAATTTCTTTAAATTTCAGTTTGCTCATCTATAAAATGGGGGCGATAATATCTACATTTTCTAGTTGTTGTAAGGGTTAATGGGCCCCATGTGAGAAGTGTTTGACACAAAGCATACCCTTAATAAAACTTGCTAAAACTTAATAAAATTATTATTTTCATTGTATGGAGATTCAAAGTGCTATGGACTGAATGTGTCACCCCAAAGTTACCATGTTGAAACCCTAGTGCCCAATGTGATGGTGTTATGAGATGGAGATTTTGGGAGGTGCTTAAGCCATGAGGGTGGAGCCCTTACGTATGGGATCAGTGCCTTACAGAAGGGGCTCCAGAGAGATCCTCAGCCCCCTCACCGTGCGGGGACACAGTGAGAAGGTGCCAGCAACGGGCAAGGAAGAGGGTCTTCATGAGAACATGACCATGCAGGCACTTGGTCTGGGACTTCCAGGCTCCAGAACTGACAGAAATAAATTTCTGTTGTTGATAAACTACCCTATCTGTGGTATCTTGTTATCACAGCCTGAATGGATTAAAATAGGACTGAATTGTGTACCCCAAATTTCTATGTTGAAGCCTTCACATTCAATGTGTGTTTGGAGATAGGGCTGTAGGAGGTAATTGGGTTAAATCAGGTCATGAGGATGGGGCCCTAATCCAATAGGGTTGGTGGTCTTATAAAAAAAGGAAGATCTCTCTGTCTCTGTCTCTCTTCCATGATCAGGCATCAAGGAAAAGCCATATGAGCGCACAGTGAGAGGAGGTGGCTTTCTAAAGCCAGGAAAAGAGCGCTCACCAAAGTCTGACCATGCTGGCATCTTGAGCTTAGACTTTCCAGCCCCTACACTGTGAGAAAATAAATTTCTGTTCTTTAAGCCACCCAGTCTATGGTATTTTGTTATGGCAGCCTGGGCAGACTAAGACAGAGATTAAATGATTTGCCTCAAGTTATAATCAGTAACTGACAAAGCAGGAAACACACTTGGTTCTTTGGAATGTTCAATGAAATTTTATGATACAACAGTTTCTCTTCAACCCCAGAACTCATAGTGTACTGTGTGGGCTGTTAATCCATAATGGGCCCATAAGAAATATTATAGCTAACTAACTAATTCAACAAGCGAAGAGTTACCTCCTGAAAGTGAAAAGAACTGTGGAATTCTGTTTTCTACATTTTCATATAATAATAATAATGTATATTTGAAGTAGTAGCAACAATATAGCAATACAGCAACAACAGCTGTATTCTTATCTAATCATAAAAGTGGTACATTAAATAGGACAATAAATACATTGTAAAACACACAAAAAATCATAATGCCATTTTCCAAATATAACCATTACAAACAGCTGTTGTACATCCTTCCCAACTTTTTTTCTAAATATACAATTTTTAATCAAGATGCAACCGTACCACTCATATTGCTTTTAACCTTTTGTTTTCATTTATAGCTATCACATGGTCATTGTTCCACTGCATAAAATATAATTTTATAATATTTTAAATGATATAAATTCGTCATTTAAAATATTGTAGAATTGTATGTCATCGTAGAGGTACATTATTATTTACTTAGTTAATCCCCTACTAAATGATGTTTAGGTGGCTTTTAGTTTGGAGGAATCAACATTATTTCTTATCTTTGTGAACGTGTCTAATTATCTTCTTAGGGTAAATTCTTAAAATTTCTAAACATGTCATCAAATTACCCCCAGCAAGACTGGACCTATTTACATTCTCATTAACAGGCTGGAAAAATTTGAATTAAATCTAATGAATGTTTGCCAAGACATTTTCCTTTTTTTTAAATTGAACCGTGGACCATTTCTTGTTTTGTTCTATTTTCAATATATTTAAGCTGTGTCAAAGAGGATTGTCTAAAACTACATCTTCTTTACAGAAAATTAGATTTTTAACATAATTTTAAAGCTTATTTTCAACTTCTTCTGGAGTCTATCTTCAGTGAAGGCGTGTGAGGCTCATCCAGGTGAATGAGTTTACTTAGTTTTAAATTTTTTACCACCGTATCCAACTCTGTTGCTCATAACTCTGGTCAAGCACATATTTAGATAACTGACTCTTCATGTAGGAAATGGCAGAATAATCTTTGTTCTACGATAATTGCCTGCATTCCTCCTGGATCTTTAGAGTCTGAGAATGATGAGACTATTTATTACGGCTTCCCTGCAGCCGGCACAGTGCCCAGAACATAGTAAGTACTCAATAAACACTTGTTGAACCATTAACTTGTCTTCGTAGTCACCCGCTTTTTATCTATGCTAATTTGTTCTTAATCTTTACTGACAATCTTAATGTTAAAGAGAAATTAAAAGGAAATGTACTTTGGGGTCAGGGGTGAGGGGGAAGAATCAAGTTGCTTTCTTGGTCTTTTAAAGGAATGACAGTGTTTTATCCTACTTAAAAAGTTGTTTTGCGTGTTTTCTAAATTTATAACAATTTCTAAATAATATTCATCAGGCCCCAACCATTATATAGTAAATACAGCTCTTACACTGTGGGGAGTAGGGGGTCACTTTTATGTCTAAACCTGTATTTCCAACCTTTAAGTCTATCATCGACCATATTGATGTTCTACAAAAGTTGACACTTATTCTTTCAAAAAAGAATCTCCTTACACAGCTGCTTTTCGGTACTGTGCTTATTTTCCTCGATAGCTTTCCTATTTTTCTAGTATTAAAATTAAAAGCTTCGTGCCAGGGCGCTTTAGGGAAGTGGTTCTATTCATTTTTTTTGCCTACATCACCCTCCTACTTTAGAGTTCAATTTAAGTGATTCGAAATTTCCAGATTTAGTTGCTTGGCAACAGTCTTTTCCTGCTTAATAGCAGCTTTCCTGGCTCCCACATCAACTTAGAAACACCTGCTGAACCGGACAGGTAAACACCCCAGAGTGTTTACCGCACAGTCATAAGGAAGAGCCCACGGGTGCACTTCCCACACGCTAAGAGGTGAAGATACAGTGCAGCCCTTCGCCATGCCATACGTTTACATGTCAGAGTCCGCATTCTGGAAAGCACCCACAGCTTCAAGTTAGTATTTGCAAAAACAGGTCAATATCGTTTATTTCAGGACACCAACAGACTTGCAATGGCTGCTCTACTAACCTTGACTGGTCAGAATACTCCAGCTAGCTTTTCGCTTAGAAGAGCATCCTTCTACACTCGCTAGCCTTCTTTTCGGGAGGGTCTGCTTAATGCAGTTCCCTTCAACAGCACTGTCTGTGGGCATAGTGGGGACGACGTTTCTGCCCAGACAGCCAGATGTCACAGTGCAAGGGCTCCAGCCAGAACAAAAAGGTCAGCGGCTGGATTTCTAACTACTTTTTCCCTTCCCTTTGGGCTTTCACAGAGATTCTTGCGTGCTGACTGGAGGATGGCCTCCACATTGAACTCTATTCAGAAACACGGGGAGCAGGGCCGGTAGGGATGGGACTGGGTCAGAAAGGCAGTAGCTTTTCTATTTTTAAAGTGGAAACTCGGCTGCTGCCAGTTGAGTATTTAACTGTCTGAGTGACACAGAAAGTAAAAACGTGTTAAATTGCCTTTCCTATTCAGAAACAGAATAGAAACAGCCCTGTCTTTAAAACATGAGAGCCTATTTGAAACATCTATTGATACGAATCAATCCAAAGTAGAATCGCCTGTCGATGATAGCAATAAACAACGTTGCAGCCAGAAAGTTCAATCGTGGCCGGTGACCAGAGAGCCTTGTCTCCTCCATCCTCAGAAATAAATAGTGTGTGTGCCTTAGGGTCAGCTGGGAGCTAGCTCATGTTTTCATCTTGTAAGGATCTAAGTTTAGAATTGGCTTCCGTACAGAATCACAGTCTTCCTATTTATATAGGCATAGCTCTCCATTGTGATTTTTTCTGGAGGTCATTTCTAGACCAAAAGACGTCAGCAGTCAATTTAAGTACAGCTGAGATTTTTCACCCTAAAAGGCAGAGGAAAGGGTGGCTGGAGAGAAGAGAGGAAAAACCAAACACGTGCCTGGTATTTTTTGCTGGCATGTAAAGCTGAACTGGGAACGTGGTCCATGACTGAGTCAAGAGCAGTGGCTGAACCATGACAGGGCACCAAGGATTAACTGAGCTGGTGATCCTGTTACATGCTATTAACCTACTGAGATTGGTCTAGATGAAAAATGGTCACAGATCCTATTATCTATATTTTTCAATCACTATTACCAGGGTCTACCTTCTGTTGGTATACAAAGAAAAAAAATTATTGGGGGTACTGCCTTCTTATAACAAGCTGAGTAAGAGAAGAAAACGCCTCATGAGTAAGATAATTTCCCGTGTTCATATCTGCTGTTGCATTTCATTGCCAATATTTACTTCAAAGTTATCACGAATGAATACCTGGAATATCTTTTCCTTATCTTGGATTGATTTCTAATCCTTGGAACTATGTGACCTGGTGCAAATAGCACAATGATAACTCAGTTTCCTTTTCTATAAAATGAGGAGCTTGGAGAAGATGGTGGTTTTCTGGCTCTAGCGTTCTTTGATTCAGAGTCTAGGACTAACATAAAAGGGCAGGGTGGTATGTGAGCTTTGGGCATATTATATCACCACAAAGGAGGCCAGACACTCCCAGTAAACCTGGAACTCAGGGTACACTTAGCCGAGGCTATTTGTACGGGGGAAACATACCTAGGTGGTGAGAAAACCTTAAAGGTAGTCCAGGAAGGGGCTTATGGAGTCCAGCATATTTACAGGAGCCAATTGTCATGAACCACTGGCTCTCTGCCTTCACTGGTGCCCATAAGGGGAGTGCAAGGACCTCCACGAGTCACACAGTGAAAGTAAATACTAAGTTTTGTTTCCAAAAGAAACTTCAACTTTAAACTTTTGACTTTTTGGCTTTGCACTTTTCTTTTGTTATTGTAAAATAAACATGGGATGCTTTCTTATAAGAATTGGGACATTTTTGGTCTTAACAATCTTGGACCTCTGGTCTTCTAATGGCCTCTTCCTATGTCTGTCTCCTACACTATGTCGTGTACTCTGAGTACATACACCTGTTATTCAACAGGTCCACCACTGCACCTCTTACAATGGGCAGTGAAAAACTTATTAGTTTAAAATGTAGCCCGCATATGGAATTCCCAAGAATACTTTAAGAAGGCTTTCTATAGTCCATCGGGGGTAATAAGCGAATTTCCAGTGCAGCGGGGGGAAAAGAAGCCATTGCATTTGACCATAACTACATACTTAGTTAACTGAGGTGTGTGTGGCCTGCAGAACACATAAATTTTAAATACATCAAAAGTATAAGTAGTTTTCTAAAGTGACTCTATGGAATTGAAAGAAAATGTTTCAGTTTATTTACTGGAGAAAATAAGGGACGAAAGATCGCATCGATTATGCACAGCTGTATGATGTCATTCAAATATGCACAGTGAAGTGAATATGTTTGGCACAGAATCATTGAAATGCTGGGTATCTATGATTGTATAAATAAGAACTCATGGTGAAATCTCCAGACATATAGAAGCATCTAGCATCTTGCCTAGTGTAAATAAAAAAGTGGATCAGATCAATTGCGGGATATCATCAGGCTCTGCGAGTAGGCAGAAGTTTTCAAGAAAGCGGTATTGATAAAACAATAAGGAAAAAAAGAAAAATTATTTCATAGAAGATAATGAACTCTGAACATGTCTCAGAAAAAGTATCTGAGATAGATTACAGATTGGAGATGGCATGCTATTACTACCCACAAAGGCTAAAATGAAGTTTGAACCCTTGTAAGAAGGACATGGGAAATGAAACAGGGTAATTCTATTCCCAGGAGCCATTCTATTCCCGTTTTAACAACGTTAGCGTATCTGAAAACATGGGGACCTATGTTTATTCTGGTTGCCAATCCTCAGTGATAAAGTGATACTAAGGTTGCAAAAGCTTCAAAGGAGGACACTGGAAATCATCGGAGAGACAGAGCACTTCTACAGGAGAGAAACCTTATTACTTTTAGATACTTCAAAATGGAAAGTTGACATCTAAGAGGGAATTTGATCGAAATCTACATAATCATACAAGTCACAGGTGTGAATAAACTTTTCAAGACATTCTGAAATACTAGGAAGTTAGATCATGTTCTGACAGTTTTAAAAGCTAAATTTGGGACACAAATGTAAACTCTTAAATAGACATTTCTCCAAAGAAGACATACAGATGGCCAAGAGGCGCATGAAAAGATGCTCAACATCACTAATTATTAGAGAAATGCAAATCAAAACTACAATGAGGTATTACCTCACACCAGTCAGAATGGCCATCATCAGAAAATCTACAAACAACAAATGCTGGAGAGGGTGTGGAGAAAAGGGAACCCTCTTGCACGTTGGTGGGAATGTAAATTGATACAGCCACTATGAAGAACAATATGGAGGTTCCTTAAAAGACTGAAAATAGAACTACCATACGACCCAGCAATCCCACTACTGGGCATATACCCTGAGAAAACCATAATTCAAAAAGACACATGCACCCCAATGTTCACTGCAGCACTATTTACAATAGCCAGGACATGGAAGCAACCTAAATGCCCATCGACAGAGGAATGGATAAAGAAGATGTGGCACATATATACAATGGAATATTACTCAGCCATAAAAAGGAACGAAACTGGGTCATTTGTAGAGACGTGGATGGACCTAGAGACTGTCATACAGAATGAAGTAAGTCAGAAAAAGAAAAACAAATATCGTATATTAACACATGTATGTGGCATCTAGAAAAATGGTAGAGAAGAACCAGTTTGCAAGGCAGAAATAGAGACACAGATGCAGAGAACAAACGTATGCACACCAAGGGGGGAAAACTTGGTGGGGGAGAGGTGGGATGAATTGGGAGGTTGGGATTGACATGTATACACTAATATGTATAAAATAGATAACTCATAAGAACCTGCTGTATAAAAAAATTAAATTAAATTAGATTTTTAAAAAGTAAACCCTTTTTATTTATTTATTTTTAGTTGACACAGTAACAAAGTGCAGGAGCTCATTGCCCCGGAAAGGTGGTATTTAGGTGAACTAATGAGTGAATAACCCATAGGTGAAGGTTTTTGAGGGTGTGTGCCTGAGGTGGGGGACTTGATCATGGAGTCCCTCCACTGTCAGAAAAAGAAGATCAAGATGAACAGACTCTTGCTTGGATCTGGGTTGGCACCTTCCCCCATTATGACCATGGAATATTTCCGACATATATGCCATCCACCACCCAGCTGAACAGTTACTGATGCTGAGTCTTGTTTCATATACAGCCTACCCACATCTCTCCCCACCCCTATTCCTATGATTATTTTGAAGCAAACCTCATCATATTGTTCCACCCATAAATATTTCAGTACAGACCTCTAAAAGATGCAGACTCAAGGCAGAAATAGAGACACAGATGTAGAGAACAAACGTATGGACGCCAAGGGGCGAGGTGGGGGGTGGGATGAATTGCGAGATTGGGACTAACATATATACACTAACATGTATAAAATAGGTAACTAATGAGAACCTGCTGTATAGCACAGGGAACTCCACTTCGCTGTACAGTAGAAACTGACACAACATTGCAAAACAGCTATATCCCAGTTAAAAAAAAAAAAAGATGCAGACTCTTTGCAGTCATAACTACTATACCATGATCCCACAAAAACAGTACTTCCAATATATCAGCATCTACAGGTCAGTAGTTTTTATTTTCTAAAGAGACACTCAATTCATAAACTGCCTTCTATAATGATACCTAAATTGATACAACCGTTAACTCCTTTATCTTGCGGCAAAAATCAGTGATCTCTCCCTTTTCTAAATGTCTGTTTAAAAAACGTAAGAGTCCCCCCTCCAAAAAGATTGCTTGTTTTCTCTGTTACCAAGGGTTCACTAAGTACAAGACACAATCATCGTCTTAAATCATCACGAAGATAAGGTAGAGTCCCTTTACCCATAAGTCCCAAATTTCCACCCTTGCAAAGTCTCATCTGGAAAAGGCCATTATTCAGGTCTTGGTGGCTTCCTTGCTGTGCGCCTCATTACAAAGCCACGTGTACGTGTAACTCTTAAGCATCATCTCTGAGCCTCGTTCTTGGTCCATTTTACTTTTTATTGTTTTGTCTAAACATGAGTACCTACATCTATTGGCCTAGTGATGGGAAATGAGGGCAGATGGTGTCTGGCGGCAAACCTGACCGAAGCCTCTTGGGAAAAGTAGAGGGATTGTTACCTAACGGTTAACCCTTGTTTCAAAGGTTATCTACCTCTTGTATAAAGGTTGCTGGGAAACCTATAGCGACATCTTGTGGTCCATGACAGCTCCTGTCTTAGTTGGAACAGAGTGGTTAGGAGAGGCCAAAGAGGCCTGAAAAATCCCAATTAACGAAAATACGGTTGGTATTACAGAACCACACGTGTAACGGTGGTACCTAAACCATGTGATGAAGGATATTTTATTAGCTTGTGTGCACAAGCCTTTGAGAATAAATGTCATATAAGAAGGTCTTTCCAATGTTACCAACTTTGGGGGGTATGATGAAAAAAACTATAAGCATAATAAAAAATTCCGGTTCAATATAGTTTGAAATAATAATATATATGTCCACACAAAACACGTTTTCATGGTAGATACTGAAACAAGATGGTAAGGGGCTTCTGTTGAGGAAAATATACCTGTGTGCATTGTCCAGGAAACTAAATGATGAGGAGTCATTCTCCTTTAGCTGTTCTTACAGGTGGTTTCCACCAAACTCAAATATGTTAATTTTGAGAGCTAAAAATCTCAAAATGTTTCAAACATCTTGTATAACATTATAAAACATGCCCTTGAATTTGGAATATTTCAAGCTATACCAAATGACGCAAACAATATTTTAAGAGATGCAAATAATCCCTGTATGTAGAAAGAAAGTAATAAAATACAACTTTAATTCAAAATACCTGAATGCTTAAGCCATGAGAGACTAGCATAAACTCTAAGTATATTAATTCCTAGTTGTGTAATGAATGAATAAAGGTAGTGAGATGTCATTCATTCACTCATTTATTCACCCATTCATTCAATATTTATTAGGTGCCTACCAGGTGCTACTTCCTGGGGACACAAAGTGAAAAGGTGGTCACTGCCCACTTAAACCTTAAACTCTACAGAGGCATCTTAGAATTGAGTGAACCTCGATCACTACCTAAGCAGCCTCTGTATGTCTGGGAATCAAAAGCTCTTCAAGTCACGCCAAACTCAGAAATTCCCACAGCAAGGTTGCAGCAGTGCCCCTTAACTGCTAGAGATATCCATAAATTATCTGATTTATGCCTATAACTTTCACCGACGTTTAATAAATCGTAAGTGGTAAACAGTGATTCTCAATAAAGAGGACACGACGTTATCACAGATGGTATATTTCCAACACGAAGACTTCTGTGAAGCCCAGATCTTTGCGGAAGAGTAAGGAAAACCCAATTTTTGCTGTTGCTGTTATTCTTTTTTTTTTATTTTTTTTTTTATTTTTTTTTTTATTTTTTTTGCTGTTATTCTTAACATGGTATCTTTGAAAGCACTTGGCTAGCCTGTAAGCTATGAAATCACTGGAAAAACAGCAAAATGAAAGATACTATTGTAAAAGAAAAAATAAACAAGGAAGATCTAACCAAAGAGAGCGATTCTGTTTTTGAAAGCAGGACTCCACATTTTTCAGACCTCTGCTAAGCATATATTTAAAATAAAGTACATATTGCATTAAAAAATTCTTACTTTTTTTTATCACAATACATAGGAAAAAAAGATTTTAAACTCTCATTGATGTGACTTTTTTTTTTTTAGCCAATTTTACTTACATCAGCAATTTATCTACATTTGATTTGATAGATGTCAGGAGAGCCACTTTCTAATGGAGCTCCTGTAACGGAGCAGGACCCTACGAGGCCTTCCCAGAACAGACCCCCACCTGTGTCCTCCACCTGCCTTTTGTCTGTAGAAAAACTTCAGTCAAAGAATAAATCTAATCAGAGAAGTGAGAAAATGCAGAAAGAAAGGAAAATAGTCAAGCAAGACGAAATAATAATACTGTAGCCACCGAACAAAGTCAAGGACGTTTAGCTCTTCCTCAAGGACTGCAGATAACACTCTGAGCCATGTTCTTTGAGCTGTTTTGCAGATACTGAAACTCCCAGCAGGTGGAAGAAGTTAACCGCACGCCGCCCACCAGCACGTAGACCGCAGACCGGGTGGCGCCAGAAGGCCGATGATGCTGATTCCCCATTACCTCACCACCAACCAATCAGAAGAATGTCCACGAGCTGACCACGCCCTGCTCCTTGAACACTGTAAGACTCCGCACTACCCCGCCAGGGGGGACACACAGTCTTGAGGGCAGTAGCCCGCTGTGGCCCCCTTCCCCTGGCAAAGCAATAGAGCTATTTCTTTCCACCTCACCCCAAACTCTGTCTCCGAGATTTAGCCCGGCACCGGTGCACAGAGGCCGGATTTCAGCAACACTCCTTGTTCCAGTATTAGTGTCTTAATTAGGAGCCTCAGCTCTGCAATCCAACTGCCAAAGCTGGTTCATCTCCCAGTTCAGCCAAATACTAAAATTGTTACCTTGGGAAAGCTACTTACTTTCTTTGTGCCTCAATTTCCTTACATGGAAAATGGGATAACAAGCCTACCTTGCAGGATTTCTCTGAGAATTAAATGAATTAATACATAAATCAGAACAATGCCTGGTACCCAGTGAGCCCCCTATTAATGTTAGTTTTTATGGCATTATTCTTACTAGTTTATAATGTAGATATAAGTGCATCATTCATGCTTTCTTCATCAAATCTTGTCTTTCTATCTAGTGGCAAAGTTGAAAAGCAAATCAAAACCCTCAAGTACTTCAGTTACTGGTAAACCCTACACATATTCATGGTTCATTAGTTGTTTAGTGACTATGGTGTATATAAAACAGTTTCTGGTATACTAGATGTGACTTTGCTACCTCATAAGCAAAACAAAACAAAACAAACAACCAAACAAAGACAGCCCATGAAAATGAAGCAACAGAAAACACTGCCGAAGAAAAGTTGCAGGCTCAAAAATACATCCATCCTATGTCACAGGTGAGTCTACTGGTTGCAAAGAAAGAAACGCTCATTGATATATAACAGACCAGCCATTTTCATGGAAAAGTCAAAAATTTAGGAAACACTAAAAATATTAGAAATGAGGAAATTTTTTAAAAGAGGAAGAAGCCACATGTTTTGAGGCAGTAATATTCTGGAAGACGGCAGTCTCTCAAATATCCTTATCAACAGCCCCTTGGTTCCGGAAGGTTTTGCCAGTGGTGATGAAGCCAAGATGATCTGGACAGTCCCCAGGTTTGCTGAGTTGAACTGAATTCAGATCAAGTGGGATTTTACCTAAGTTTTTTCCTGAACAAAGAACTGATGGCAGTTCTTAAATGTGCGATAATGTGCTATGACGTCTTACACTGGAAGTCCCTTAATAACTTTGCCATAACCCCAGGGCTTCTACCCCAGATGTTGATGTGAAACTGTGCATAAACCAACCTGTTAGTTCATCATGCCAATCCCCCCCCCCGCAAAAATTCCCTTAGTTATGTCCGCATACATTCATTTCCAACACCGCCACCCTGTAGTTAAAGGCCTAGCCTGAGCTACTGTACGTTACGTACTGTAACAGTCATTCCCTGTTCTGCTTACATTCATTCTGGCTATTGTTCAACCCATTTTCTCTTTATGGATCAAGTGACATGTTTGGGATCTGCTTCAAAATAGTTCCAAGGTAACTTTAGCAGCTTTGATTGTGTGCTTCTGCAAAAGCAAGGTTGTATCTCCTAATAGGATGTTATCTTTCTGCTCAGTTTACGGGCCAGGATGTTACTTAAAACAGGAACCCTTACCATAAGAGATTTCTTAGAAAGGTGATTTCTCACGGTAGTTTTGGTTTGCTGATATTTCACTTAAGATTTTTGCAGCTACACTCCTGAGTGAGATTAGCCTTTGATTCTCCATATACTGACCTTCTCAAGTTTTGGTAATGTATCAGTTAAATTTCAATCCCTCTGAATATAATATTTAGAACGAGGGAATTCTTATACCAATGGGCCCTTCCACAGTTGCGGGTTAAGAAGTCTCTGCAAGGCTGTTGTCTTTGCATGTATGTTGGGCTTGACTTTACTGTAGACTGCCTGGCTGCAGGTCTGCAGTGAGAGCTGAATGTGAAGTGGGGGAGAGCAAGGATGTACTGGAACCCAGAAGGAAACCTGGATGGTGTTTGTTTCTCACCACCTCCAACTTCCAAGGTGCAGGTGACCCGAGGAGAAGCCGGTACCCTTCACCACTTGAGAGGCAGTCGGGAGGGAGCTGAACCAGCCGTGGGTCTGGATGTTGCTGGATGAGCAGTGGCCTGTGCCGGCAGCCGTGGGGCCGTGTCCACAGCAGACTTCAGAGTGTAAAGATGGTGGCTCTTCACTCTGTACGTATTTTTCTTCTGGTTGCTCCCAACCCAGAACAACAGAGGAGAGGGGATTCTGGGAAGCAGTTCAAGATAACTAAGGTGACACCGTACAAAGACGCCACAGGTAGCAGGGCACTGACTCCGTGAGATGAGAGAGGCTAGTCTCTTGTTTTGTCTACTGTCATGGTTCACCTATTAGAAATATTTCTACCTGTGGTGCTTGGTAGAAGCCACTGGTAAAATCATCTACTCTTGGAGATTTTTCGGAGGAAGTTTAAAAACTAATGATTATATTAGTGATTTTCAGACTACTTAGGTTCTTTATTTCTTAAAAAAACTCAGCTTTGATAAGTTATATGTTTTAGGAAATTGCCTATTTCATCCAAATAGTCAAAATTATTGGCATTAAGTTGTTATATAACAACCACTTATTATAAAAATTTCAGCAACGTCTGCTATTATGTTCTCTTGGATTCCATCTGTTGTAGCTCTGTTCTGACAGAGGTATACTAATTACTAGTTTTTCAACAGGTTATCTTTTAGCTTGTTTATAATTTGTTGATAACAAGTTACTTTATTAATTTCCACTTGCAGCTTTATTATTTTCTTCCTTCAGTCTGTGGAAGTTGATTTTGCTCTTTTCATAATTTTGATTGCTTGACCTATGAGTTACTTAAAGATATTTTCTCAGTTTCCAAACATAATGAGATTTTTTCTCACTGCATTTTGTTAATGATTTCTACATTAATTTAACTGAGAGGAATGGATGTGTTCTATATCAGAGGTCAGCAGACTATGGCTCCTGGGCCACATCTGGCCTACCATCTGTTTTGGTAAATAAAGTGTTATCGGAACAGAGCAAAACCCATTCTATTGTACATCATCTATGTTTGCTTTGAGACTATAACTGCAGAACTGAGACTACATGGCACACAGAAACGAAAATATCTACTGTTTGATCCTCTACAGAAAAAGTTTGCCAACCTCTGGTCTGTATAATACCAGACATCTGAAATTTCTTAAGACATGCTTTATGGCCCTGTGTACGCTCAATTTTTGTAAATGTTCAAAATCTACATGAAAAGAATGTGAATTTAGAGTTCCATTTACCAATAAGAGCTACCTCTTAAATTTCTTCTATATGTTTATATAGTGAGCAGTGTTTGTCTCCTTAATCTATCAATTACTAAGATAATTCTATTAAAATGTTTTCTCTGGGCTTCCCTGGTGGCGCAGTGGTTGAGAGTCCGCCTGCAGATGCAGGGGACACGGGTTCGTGCCCCGGTCCGGGAAGGTCCCACATGCCGCGGAGCGGCTGGGCCCGTGAGCCATGGCCGCTGAGCCTGCGCGTCCGGAGCCTGTGCTCTGCAACGGGAGAGGCCACAACAGTGAGGGGCCCACGTACTGCAAAATATATATATATATATATTTTTTTTTTTTCTCTTTCTCCTTGTAGTTATGCCAATATTTCAATTTTCTATTTTGAAGCCATTTTACTGGGTGAATACACAGACTTGTTACAGCTTCTTAGTAGATTCAACCTGTTATCATTATATAGTGGCATCCAGTAATTTTTTTTTTGCCTAAACATCTTACTTATCTCACATTAATATAGTGACAGCACTTTTATTTCCTGAGGCACATCTCTCACGATCCTTTTATTTTCAACTTTTCTGAATCCTTATGTTTTAGAAGGGCCATTCAAAAAATTCAATCTGAAAATTATCTTTAGAGAACTCAATTTATACTTATTTAAATTACTAATAGATTTAGATTTATTTTTCCTATATTAGTTTGTATTTTGTATTTTCTCCACCTTTTCTGTAGCTTTGTTCTCTTTCTTTAGTTCTTTTGATTTGATTAATTTTATAATTCTGTTTCCTGCTCTTCTCTGAAAGTTATATATTGTATTTATTTTTTACCATTATCTGTGCCTTAAATTTTATTCAGACTCAAGCTTTAAGGGGACCTAGAACAGAATCATAGTCAATTAATTTTTGTGCTGAAGGTTTTAATCCATAGACTGAAGGAAGAAGAAGAAATTAAAAAATGGTAGTATGGCAATTAGAAAGAAAGAAACCTGGCATTATTTACAAATAATATGATTTTCTACTGAAAACACCCCACAGAACCTACAGATTCCTATTAGAATTAATAAGAGAGTTTAACAAAGCTTCTGGGTATAAAATTAATATACAAAAATTAATTGTAAATACAATTCATTTGTATTAATTGTACAAATTAACCTACAACGTACAGGTGGAAAATGAAAAAAACTAACAAGATACTATTTATAGTAGTAGCATAAAACAATTCAGTACCCAGGAATAAATTAAACAAAAAATATGTAAGACCTTCTCAGGGGATAATAATAAAACAATACTGAGAGACATTAAAGAAAACATATATAAATGGGAAAACATATCATGTTTATTCATTGGAAGGTCAAGTGTTGCCAAGATGTAAATTCTCTCTCAAATCAATGACTGACAGGTTAAATGAATTCCAACAATAAACTCAACAAGTGTTCTGGAAATCACGGAAGTTGCTTCTAAAATAGATATAGCTCTACCAGGTATCAAGACATAGTGTAAAGCTGTAGAAACCAATATAATGTGGTTTAGGCCTGGGGAAATGTAACCAGTTAGAAAGCCCATGAACAGACGGCATGATAGGCCCTACACTTATTCAGAGTGGGTCTACAGCAACTGTAAATCATACCATTCCAAAACTCAATTCCAAGTGGAGAACTGGAAAGGAAAGCTTTAAGAAGAGAATTCAGGAAAATACTTTCGTTATCTTGAAATACAGCAGGGTTGTAACAAATAAATTACACACAAAATATGAACCAAAATGGAAAAGATTTATAAATTTGACTATTTTTAAATTAAGAACTCGGTTCACCAAAAGAAAAACCATAAAAAGCGAAAAGACAAGCCACAAAGGATATTTATAAGGAGCTCCTTCAAGTGTTTTTTCATTTTCTATCTAATTATTAGAATATAAAAATAACTTCTAAAAACCCACGAAAAAGGAGCAGATGATGCAGTTGAACAGATGGCAAAATATTTGGCAGGCACATGACAAAAGAGAAGTACAGATGGCTAATAAACATGAAAATGGCATTATTAGAGAAATGAAAATTAAACCATAAGATATCCCTACATGCTCGCTAGATCGGCAAAAATTAAGAATATTGGCAATACCAAATATTAGCAACAATGGGAAGCACCACAAATTCTTATATGCTGCTGGTTTCACTATAGATACAACCCTGTTGGAAAACCGTGTAACACTAGGTAAAAAAACGAAAGATATTCATGCTGTTTGACCTGGCAATTCCAGTCCTAGAGCTATACCAACTTATTTGTACTGGACGTTTAGAGCAATATCATTTGTAATTACTCTAAATTGGGAATGGAATTTATAGCATTGAACATGAGTGAACTTCATATACACATAGATCGATCTTCCTATCATATCATTTAGTGAAAAAAAGCAAGTCATGAGAGAGTGTTTAGTGGATGACTCAACTCATATAAAATTTAAAAACAGACCAGGGGCTTCCCTGGTGGCGCAGTGGTTGAGAATCTGCCTGCCAATGTAGGGGGCACGGGTTCGAGCCCTGGTCTGGGAAGATCCCACATGCCGCGGAGCAACTAAGTCTGTGCGCCACAACTACTGAGCCTGTGCGTCTGGAGCTTGTGCTCCTCAACAAGACTGGCCGCGACAGTGAGAGGCCCGTGCACCGCGATGAAGAGTGGCCCCCGCTCGCCGCAACTAGAGAAAGCCTGCGTGCAGAAACAAAGACCCAACGCAGACAAAAATAAATATTAAATAAATAAATATTAAAAAAATAAAAACAGGGCTTCCCTGGTGGCGCAGTGGTTGAGAGTCTGCCTGCCGATGCAGGGGACACAGGTTCGTGCCCCGGTCCGGGAAGATCCCACATGCCGCGGAGCGGCTGCGCCCGTGAGCCATGGCCGCTGAGCCTGCGCGTCCGGAGCCTGTGCTCGGCAACGGGAGAGGCTACAACAGTGAGAGGCCCGCGTACCGCAAAAAAAAAAAAAAAATAAATAAATAAATAAAAACAGACCAAATGAAACCTTATAAATTTGGGATGTATTCAGAGAAGTGAAAACCAGAAAGAAAGGCAAGAAAATGATTACAATAAAAGTTAGTCGCCCTCTCTTTGGGGACAGGGAGGGTGTTGTGGTTATAAAGGTTTACCTGGAGGGCTTCTGGGCTTCCCACGATGCTCCATTTCTTGACTTGGGTCGTGGTTAAACAGGTTTCTGCTTTACAGCCTTTTATTAAATTCTATAAATGAGTTCTGTTCATTTTTTTTCCTGATGTAGTTTATTTTTTGATTAAGAAGATGTGAATTAATAAAGAGAGGGCAGCTAAAAAGATTTTAAAATAGAGGATGAGGTTGGCAGAAAACATAACACCCCAGTAAGAGATAAGGAAGCACATGGCTCTTCTTACCCTGATGTCCTTTACTCTCGGGGCCTCCCTGCTCACCCTGACAGCCTAAATCTGCCGAACACCTGCTCTACGACTGAGGGCAGTGAGAGACTTCAGACCTTCTCCCAGATGTGCAGAGGGGTTACTGTTCGCCTCCACGGGACACACAGAGCACCAAGATGACCCAGGGACTGTCTCTTAGCACCGAGAGTGTGCACAGTGGGGAGGATGGAACAGTGCCCAAGCGTGGCTCGAGGGCAAAACTGCCAACAGCATGCATCAAATGACCCTGGGTGATCCTCAAAGTAAAAACGCGAAAACTTGTCTGCAAGAGCGCAGGAACTGTTTTCAAATCACTGCAGTTACACATATTCGGTGACTCAAAACAGTTGTTCTGAGCAGCTCAGGTGAGAACATTCTACATGCTCTGGATTAAGGCAGGTGACGTCACGGGGGTGATATATTCACAAAGAGTAGCTTGGGTTCTGAGTGCTAAAAGCTTCTCTGGTACAAAAGGGATTCACCAGTAGTTAACGTGAAAGAAATGCTATGTGTTTCAGAGCAGAGTGGACTTCAGATACCATCAACTTCTGTGATTTACGGATGGCTTCAAAGAGCCCTATGAGTTCAGCAGAGCTACTTTGAGTGCATCTGTAAAACACGGGTTCTCTCTTCCAACGATGCAGCTTCCACTCCAGCAGCTTTACAATTTGAGCTTCCAGATTCAGACACACACACATACACACACACACACACACAGAGTCAATGGCTTAAAAATAAAAGGTCCCAAACCCACCGATCTTGCCCAACTCCTCCATTTTGCAGATAGAGAAGCTGAAGTTGAAGACACAAACAAACAAACTGAAGTTGAGAGAGTGTAGGGGGTGTCCTCAGAGCAACCCAGAGCGCTACCAGCAAAGCAAGACTGGAACGGAGACTGTCTGCTTCCTGCATGTGCTTTTCCAACGTGTGACATTTGCTCCTTAACCACAGGCAGACAAATCGAAACCAGTGAACATAAAATATGGAAGGCGAAAACAGACCTAATAACCGATGGCACCTACGTCATCAGACTTTTGTCAGGATTAAATGAGTTTATAATTGTACACGTTTAGAACAGCCCCTGGCGCAGTAACCAAGAACTGGGGTAGTGTTTACTCTTCTCATAAATGACACTTTTCTTGTCCTTTCCTTCTCTTTACACACTTCGTTATCACACTGTTCCAGGTCTCCCAAACGCCAGTGTGAAGTTTTAAAAAGGCCACAAACCCATACAAGGAATGAAACTAGCAACCCGTGCTCTCCAGTCAGAGGACGACAGCTGCGGGGAGGAAAATCTGATATGCGCTACGGACAAGGGCTTAATGGCCGAACAGTTCACACGTAATGCATCTCCTCCCCGCAGTTCTAGCCACAAATAGTTTTATCACCACTAACCACACGCTCAGGGTAGGTTTAGGCGCTGGCAGCAGCTAGCTTGTTTTATCTTGACATTTGTCATGAAAAGGGAAGAGGGGGCACACTGACGTGTGTTTCTGACATGTGAACGTGCTTGCAGAAGTAGGTCTTAGAGCAGAGAGCATAGGAAGTCAAGAGGCCCAGGGGTACTGGCCTCAGCCCCAAATCTGCCTGGCAAGGCGACGTCCCATACACTCGGGTAGAGCAGCCCAGTGTCCTGCGGGCAGTCTGTCCTCACCCCACTACGTCCCAGTAGGAGGCCCACCCCACGCTGGGGGGCTACTGCTCTCTCTCTCCCTGTTGTTACCTTAACCACAGAGAAGAGAGCTCCTGACGCTGGAACAGACCATTCCTCCTATTGTAATCCTCTAGCTGCCCGTGTATGAGGAGCCAGTTGTGTGTATAGGCAAAAGCAAGATTTTTAAAAATTTTACTTATTTTTATTATTCCTACCACTCTGCTAACTTAAACAGGTACTAAAGAATTTGGGGTCCAGGGACTTCCCTGGTGGTCCAGTGGTTAAGATCCCGCGCTCCCAATGCAGGGGGCCTGGGTTGGATCCCTGGTCAGGGAACTAGATCCCGCATGCCGCAACTAAGACCTCGCATGCCGCAACTAAGAGCTCGCATGCCGCAACTAAGAGCCCGCATGCCACAACTAAGACCCGGTGCAGCCAAATAAAGAAAGAAAGAAAGAATGAATCTGGGGTCCAGGAGTAACATACAGAGTGGCTTAAAGGATGAAGAACTGAAGTCCAGAGGAATTGTTCTCAGCAGGTATTGAGAACAAGTGTTACATCAGCCAAACCCCTTCTGTAACACCTTCTAAGACTTGACAATTTCCTGGTTTGCTGTAGAGACAGAAAAAGAGCGATCCCCTGTCAGTTATAGTTCTGATATCTGGTGTCTGGTGTGATTTCAGTTCATGATACACACTCTGAAGTACCATGTTGAGCATTCAATTTTAAATGAACAGAGAGAAAACATTTCATAATAGTTGAAGTTTGGCTCAGAGAGTTTAAAATATTAAGAATAAAAATGCACTCACTTAAAATGAGAAATCAAAAGGTAAACAACTAGCATTCCTCACCACAAGGCAAGAGATCTTTGAGTTGATATGAAATGAAGAAGATGTTTGAAGATATTCACACCCATTAACTATTCCTGTTAAAAAATGTACATTGAGGGTCTGTTTTATTTGGGGAGGAGGGCTAATGCCAAGGCATAAAGCTGAAAGGAATCAGAGAAAAGGGACAGTAGGTCTAATTAAGAAGAAGGAGTGGGGGCATTTGTGATAGATTTAATTTCTGGGCAGTACTGACTTTCTGTCTTCATTTGTTCTTTGAGAATTAACTCTGAGGGTCCCTCCGTTAACATTTATTCAGCATGTAGAGGGGCCACACCACTGGCCGAGGCAAGGTTAGAATTGGCAATGCCCCGGGGTAAGTGGTAATAAGATCCATATTTTAAAATTTGAATCCCCTCACCCTCTCTCTTCCTTTTCCCCTTCTTCCTTTCTCCCTTCCTTCCTTGGATATTTACTTAGTACCCGCCATGTGCTAGGCATCTTTCCAAGCTCTGAGAGTGAAAGGAACCTCTGTCTTCACGAGACACACAAGCTGGTGATGATCTGACTTGGTGGGACAGTCAATGTTGAATCTGTTTGGGATACCACACAGATGGGGAAAAAACAGCACAGAAAGTATTAAGTAATTCTGGGTCTAGGAAGGATTATTACAAAGACTGCAACCCGCCACAGAGATAGCTCTGGAAAAAGAACACTGCTTGTTTCATAGTATAAATGAAACAAACAAAATGCTGCAAATGGTCAAGATGGGCGATGTCAGAGGCAACGTCAGAAGACCAGGGCTCATGACTCACTTTCCTCTAACTTTATCAATAACCTTGAGCAAGTCTATGTATTTAAGCCTCTGTTACCAGCTCTGTAAAAGAAGCATAATACCATCTAGTAGTTTGTAGAGGTCAGTGATGAGATGAAAAGGGATCGTGTATGTGGAAAGACTTCGTGGATTACAATAAAAATATGACATTATCACTAGGAAGTGTGGGGTAGGTCGAGTCAAAGCTAGAAATAGAAAGACACTTGCTGACCACCCCCTATTAAGTTCAATTGCCGAGAATTTGAGAAACTAAGGGTTCACTTTATGGTAAAGAGGATGTTTACTTTTTTCCATTTCTCATTTTCTCCTCCTTCTACAATTATTAACCACAGAATATTTACTAGAAAAGCAACACAGATGTACCTCAATTTAAGAAAATGTAGTACATAAAAATGTATATTTACAAAATGAATTATTTCCAAAGGAACTCCTTTAAGTAAAAAGTTTACATGATCATATGAAAATTCAGTAATTTACCAAAAGCTGTTTTATACACAACGTATGAAGCAAAACTGTGCACATATTCTGGTGTATATACATTTGATCGGTGTTTTAGCAAGTTCTAAACATAGCTTTAAAAGCTCCTAAGATTTGGCTATTTTGAAAAATAGCATATCTTATAGAATATTTCAATTTCTGATATTACAACACGGAGCTGGATTTCTATCACCTCATAAAACGAATGGCCAGTATTCTATCTGCAGCATTATTCCTTAAGAGTCTACCGAAGACTACGCTAGTCTGAGCTACCTTCCGAAAATCTGGGGGAACCGTCACTTACTGCTGTGATCTCAGAAATGCTACTCTCCGGTTTGTGAAGTCACCGTAAGACATTCTGATTTGAGAAAGTTCCTTGTCCATCACCATGCTCCTGCCAAACTTTCAGTAGTAAAGCTGGTTTCTGACTGGCGCTTGAGCTTGGTCATGGACACTGAAGGAGGGACGCTAGCCCGACCTGCCAACGAACAGCCTTAATATTCCTGTTCCCCCGTGGTATGGTACTATATACAGCTTAATGGTCTCATGCTGAAGAAAGAAGACACGATCATTATTTGTGATTTACTATTCTCTTAGTAGAGGCTTAGTCAGCTTCAGATAATCCTTGCCGTGGCCCAATAAAGAAGCAAGGGCTCCTTAAAAGTTCTTGGAGGGCTATTTTGCAAACCTGTGCCTAGGTTCCCAGATAATTTAAAATACTGATAGACTTTGAGGTTATTCAATGATTCTGTGATATAATTCTGCATCTTCTTCCCAGATATAGTCCGCTTATTTTTTTTTAAGAAAAAGGGTTTTTTCCCTCTTTCTTCATAAGAAAAAAACCCCACTTTTTTGTAAGATATGTCCAGTGAAAAACTATGTTTTGCTTGCTTCCTGGAGAGACCAGCTGGCAGAAAAAAAAGCAGAGAAAATAAAGGAAAAAAGCCAAATCCCTGAACAGGCTGACTCAGCTCTTCACTGTTAGTGCTGTCAGTATTGGTTTTTGTCTTCCCTTTTCAAAAAGCTGCCAGGGATTAAGAGAAAAAAATAAAAGGGTGAGGAGGACAGTTTGGCGGAGGAAGTTAACATCCTGGGCTTTGCGATGCTGGAGGTTAAGAAGCTTCAGCCCTTTCTCTGGTGGCCACGATAACAGAGCAGCCGGAAGTGTGCTGTTCCATGTCACTGTCACACGCCATGACACACTCATCATAAAGCCCTTCCAGAAAAGCCCAGGCTTTCTACAGTATACTCATAACCAGGTACCTGACCAGTTTGCCCAGGAAAACATTTCCGTCCAAAGAATTTCTGGCAAGAGGAGTTTCTTAGACAGAGTAATATGATGGTAGAAAAAATGTCTGCAAGTCATTTAAAACCCCGTGCTGGGGCTTCCCTGGTGGCGCAGTGGTTGAAAGTCCGCCTGCCGATGCAGGGGACACAGGTTCATGCCCCGGTCCGGGAGGATACCACATGCTGCGGAGCGGCTGCGCCCGTGAGCCATGGCCGCTGAGCCTGTGCGTCCGGAGCCTGTACTCCCCGCAACGGGGGAGGCCACAGCGGTGAGAGGCCCGCATACGGCAAAAAACAAAACAAAACAAAACAAAAAAAACCCCGTGCTGTGAACTGGCCCGCCCACGTAGCATCCCCTCCAGGTCCTCGGCATCCTAACCAAGCCTGCTATCTCCCTTTGCTCCGATCCCAGGTGATGGCTCAGAAAACCTTGTTTTTTGTGAAGCCTGTCAGAGAAAAATGTCTGAATCACAAGAATATCTTGAGTCTTAAAGACACAGAACCAACTTCTCATTTTTTGCTTGTATTTAGGGGAAATTTTGCATATTAAATACTTAAAATTATGTTTGGAAGGGGCCAGCAGACAAATCCCGTGGACGGCACAGAGACCTGGGGAGCCTGAAGCTTGATTTTGTCAAGGCCGCTGTTCACACCTTGTGAAAGACCAGTGGTGGGAGAGCCAAGTGGTTGAGAGAAAAATCTCAGGAGCCAGTTGGATTTGGCTTGAAATTCTATGCTTTTCGTTACTAACTGGAAACAGTTGACAACTTAACTTAAACTTTCACAGGGCTCCGGCTTGTTACTCTTAAATTGACATTTAAATAAAACCAACCACGTAAGTTCTGAAATCATATACCTGAAGAGCCAGCATGATGCTGGGACAGAACACTTACTTGTCCTAGTGTGACTACCTGCTTACGGCGACTGTTTAGCAAATATAACATGATAATTCCACCATCTTTTCTTATTGATGCTTCTCTGTGTTACTGAATTGTGGGAACTTTTGTACTGTTTTTAAAAATTTTTTAAAGTACAATATAAAGAATTAACATTCATGGGGCCAGACACTGTGGCATGTGGTTTAGGTAATACACTATATCCCGTATAAAATTTACGGTAACCCTCTGAAATAAATATCATTATGTCCATTTTAGTGATGAAGAAACTGAGGCTAGACTTTAAACAACTTTCCTAAGACCACACATCTCAAAAGTGCCATGATAGAAAAATTTATGTGTGACTAAATCGCTATGTTACCAGCAGTGTGATTTATGCAGGGGTCTTTTATTCATTCCACAAATATTTGCTGAGTTTCTTCAATATTCAAGGCATTGTTTTTCCTATTTGCCATTTCAGTTATTTCAAGGACCAACTGACTTTTCGCTTAGTAAATTATAATTTCCTTCTCTAGACTAACAGCAGTTTCCCCCTGTAGTCCTGTTACAATTCAGTATCCAAGTTTTTAGCAGGAATCAAGTTTGCCTCATGAGCTTTAGATAATTACAAACTTTTTTTCTCCTTCTAGTTAAATACTTTGTCTTTTGAAAATCTTATTTTTTAAAAATAATCAAAGTATTCATTATAATGCTATAGAATCAGGTTTTTGCTCATGTGTGTGCTTTTAAAAATTAAACTTCAGATGATTATAAAAATCTCAATCATTGAATCCAATTAACTTTCATAAACAAAAATCATTTAAAAAATATTTTCGTTACTTCCAATGGACCCTAAATTTGAGCTTACTTAAACAGATTTCCCTTTCTTTCACATTCCTGGAATGTCACACCAATTAGATACGCAAGCATCGTTTTAGGACTTAATATTCACTATACAGGAGATAGTCTCTCCAACGCAAACCAGGCTTATTTTGTTGATTTCTTTGAAAAATGGTAAGTAGCCCTAAAATTTCACTCCTCTGCTAGATTTTACTGGATGAGCAGTTTCATCATACCTACAGGGAAAAGACACAGAGATAAATGCTCAAATTTTCCTTTAGCTCCTTTTCTTTTAGTTCTTGGAGAGTCACTATGAAGAAGCATTCATTCCCTTCCCAGACTCAACAGATCTGTGATTTTATGTATTTGAACTCTAAAGGAACTGGCTCTTTTCCTTGTCCTAATTCCCCATCCTGGATCATGGCTCACGAGGGAAATAAGACACCAAGCTTTCCAAAATTCAGAAATTCCTTCGGTGCATCATTTCGTTCTATAAATTACTACTTTCTCTTGATGGATGCGGGGAATCATCATTCCTCTAGTGAAGGAGGTCGAGTTTGGAAAACAGAAGTGGCTTATCAATCTTCCAGCGGTTAATCAAAGATGTGTGGGGTTGTTCCTGAGGAATTCACTCACAGCGTCATCAGGACTTACATGCTCATTACTTAACTGCTATCACAGTGTGTTGAGAACTCTTTAGAGGAAGACCAGCATCCTTTAGCACTTTGGCAGCAGACGACCTGCCTCGATCAACTAACGAGGAACATTCGAGGAGCAGAGTTTCAACGCACAGGCCTTAACTTTAATTGCATCATTGTCAGTTTTCATTTAAATCAAGCTGCACACTTGAGGACGGAGATGACCTGGTGTTTCTATTTAAGAACATCAATGGCATTTCCATATTGAATTTCAGTTTGTTTGTACTCTGCCCATAGTTTAAGACCATGAGCCTTCTGGAAAGAGTTTATGTATTTCTGAATGCTTCTATTTTGCTCAGTAAGTAATGGTGACATGGAAATTTTAGCTGCTCTCATGGAGAGAGATTTGCCTTTGTGCCATCTGACATAGTTATGTCCATTCCTGACGGGCCCCAAATGTTTGCTGTTGTTCTAATCCCTAGGAAAGAATGTGGAACGGATATTCAGTTATGACTCATTTTACAGGGTGGTTAGGGTCTGTAAAGATGCACGTAACTCACATAATATTTTAAATAAACTGGGACAGTTTAGTTTTAAACATTATTTTCTTCTTTTCTTTAAGGAAAAATGCCTCTTGAAGTCCAACGTCCGAAGATTCATGAAAGTAGAGTTGTTCTGTTCAGGAAGGGAAAGGGGGCCCATGGGAACTTGTCCCCAAGCACCGCCCTAGTCTCTCAGTCCCTGAGGCTCTTCTAGAAAACTCCTAAATCTACTTAGCGGACAGATTTTTAAAATCCCATCCCACAGTAGCCAATGAAGAATTACAGGATTGAGAGAAGAGACCCTTCTAAATATGTCCTCTTCAACCTAAATTTCACAGAATGGACTGGTTTAATTACAGGCCACCTGGAAGTGCTAACAATTTAACAATTTATGAGACTCTGTAAGCCTCTCCTTCCCTGAGCTGATGTTCTTGGGGCACTTCCAGTCTCAAAAGCCAGTGGTCTGCTTGGTAGTGTTGCTGTGAGAGGGCTGGAAAGAATGAATGATTTGTTCTTTATGCAGCTGGTAAAGAAGAAATGCCAAAAGTTCTACATAGCCTGTAACCAAACACTTTCTTTTTTTTAAAAAAATCTATTGGAGGGTGATTTTGGAGGAAGAGGCGTTCCAAATAACCCCCCTGCTTTCATTGACATGGTCCGTGTGTTGCTGGGGATAAACTTTCCTCTCTCTTCCCCAGGTTAGAAAATGAGCTTAATGTGTCAAGATTGAAGCCGGAATCCAAGGAGCTGCCACGGAGCCACCCTGAGGATGTGCACAGCCGACTCAGCGCCCAGGAGGTATTCGACCTTCTCTGAGATGTAGTTCACAGAACACATGCAATGACATGTTGACTCATTACACACAGGATTTTGTAAAATACTCATGGTGGCACTGATTTCCATCATTACCTAGTGGCTCTTTCTTGTAGGCTGAATCCAGTAAAGGCATTAGAAAACTCTTAATAGAACCCTTTACTTTGGATGTGTGATTTGAGAACATGTGTATTTATTTTTCACTTTGGCACCAACCATCTGTCTCTGTCTCCTCACCTAACATTTATCCTTTAACATTTGCCCCCATGAGCCACGCTTGTTCAGTTCCACAACTAAAAGTTCTCTTTTTCTTTAGAGTCAGCTTGGTTTCATCCACACTTGTACATAACCAGGTATGTTCTGCCTTTGAAGTTTCACCTTGAGCTCCACCTTCTCTCAGAAAGGGCCTGATACTCGCAACGGACCTTCTTAGAGAACATTCATTGCAGAACTTCACTGTGTTCAACTTAGCACCTTATGAATTTCTACTTGCTTGCTGTTTGCTTGTTTTATATGTGCAAGGTTTGGCTCCGCTGACCCAAGTCTCCTGTTACTCAGAAAGCAACTCATATACTATATATGGTAACTATTTGCATGTACACCCACATATATACACATATACGTATCCGTCCATGTACATGTAGCACATAATATTGTACCAGGAACAGAGTAGGTATCCAAGTATTTATTGAACTGAATTAAATTCAAAATTGTATCAGTTATGTCAATTAACAAGAGAAGCAGCTTATTTTAATAATTTACCACCTTCTGAAAAAGATAGCAAATTGGAAAGCAGAGACCTAGTTTTCATCCTTTAACTGTCCTCATTATATAAAAATTTGAGAGTTGACTATAACAATGTCACCTATATATAAACTTCATTTTGAAATTGTTCCCCAGAATACGTGTCATTCTTCAAAAGGCTTAGTGGATAAGCAATGAGCACACTTGCTCTTTTCCTAAAAAAACAAATTCTTAGAAATAATAATAATAGTAGATTGAGCGATGGAAAGAACAGAGGGTAACAGTGGGGAACGGGGGAGCTTTCAAGCATTATGAATAAGGACACATGCACGATTGTGGGAGAGAATATGCATGGGCTTAGCACAGCTTTTATTTAACTGGTGAACCCAGGGCAGAGCTCTCCTTATCTGCATACTTGCTCTTCCGTGCTCCCCGAGCACCTCTTCAGCTTTGTATAATAGCACTCACCATGCTTTAAATTACTTGATTTTCTCTCTCTGTCTCTCCCACTAGACTATACACATCTTTAGGAGAGGGACTGTGGTTTGTTTGTATATTTTATCCTTCATGCCTAGCACAGGCCTTTGACATAGAAGACACACAAGTAAAAGATATGGGAAGAATAGCCCTAGGAAAACTCATCCCTCCTAAGCTATCATGAGCTATGCCGGGTTCTTTAATTCCAAAATTCCATGCATTTCTCCAAATATACAGGAAGAGGAACAATATTAATACATTAAACTATGACAAAGTCTTTTGTAAACTTGGAAAGTTTGCTCCCAGATTCCTGTTCTAATTCACAGTATTATAATGGTTCCTTCCAAAAAAAGTGCTCTGGCATTTCCAAAAAATAGCAGAACATGGGCAGAATTAAAGTCTCTTAAAATGTTTTTTGGTAGCACTTTTGATTATAATGTCGTGTCTGTGGTGATAGAAGAGCAGTTCCATTGATTCCAGTTATTCTCAGGTGGTGTTTTTCCACCTAAGTATAGAAAATGTGTCCCCAAACTCTCACATCTTCAAGGTATTTTTACACCTTTATACAATGAACAGCATGAAAGAAGTCATTCTACAGGTTGGCTTGAAGTGTGTCATTGCTGAGATTCTGAGAAATGTTCCCAACATAACTAACCTCATAGACAACCAACATGGTAGCACCAAAACTCATATGAAACAAGTTGCTCCTTGGGCACAGGTATAATGGATATGACTGCTGCACTTGCTGGCGTCTGTTGTAAAGTTAAATTCTTAAAGCTGTTTTTAAACCTGGGATGGACTTTACCGATGGAGAAAGAATATTACATCATACAAAATTCTAGCTGCTTTTCCTACCCAGGTTACACTATTCTCTGGAATGACAAGTCCTTTTGCCGTTTGACTAGTGGTGCACGTTTACCCCATATCCTATTTCCAAGTGTCAACAACAGACTCACCAAAAAACAAACAAAGCATGCTTAATGGCAACCCTGAAATCAAATTTATGAAATCACAAGCACAAATATTCTACCAGATGATTTTACATACATTCTGTAGTCTATATAAAGCCTCAACCCTGAAAGGAGCACCCAAAGAGGTTGGGTGTCCCTAGATTGTTTCTCAAGCAGCCTCACAGAGACATTACCTCGATGAATTTTCCACACTCTAACATTTGGCCCATGGCCTTGCAGCCTTGGAAACCTGATCTGTCAGCAAAGCTGGAGCAAAATCACATCTCAGAGGTGGACTTACAACTCAAAGAGCACAGAGAACTAAAGAGTGATGTCAAGATGCAAACATAGTAATTTACAGCGAGAACCATAAATGTCAGACGGACTGAAACACTCCAGGGGCAAAAGCCAGCACATTCTCTCTCTGTGGACAGACGCGGATGGAGAGCCAAGTCATAACCAGAATGTCGCTTGGTGATAAAAAGGTGGAACAAAGGGAATAAACAGTAAATAAATCAAGGGCAAGGCTGGAATTCAGATTCTAGTTCTATGACTTCCTGATTCACACTGACATTTCACACTAGAGACAGGTGACCCACCAGACTCACCAAGCCGCTGAAGACCCAGCTCTCTGGGGTGGCAGAGGCTGGGAACTGCAGGCTCGCCTGGGTGGGTAATTCATCTTTCTGAATGACAGGCTTTTCCTTTGTTATAACTAATTCTGGGAGACCCTAAGGTAACATTTACTCTCTCTGCCAATGCTATTTAAGGTATCATCAGATTCATTCTTTTTCCTTTTCTCCTTTTTATTTATTTTTTGTTGTCATCCTTTCTTTTCTATCCACACCACCACTACCACCAAACAAGTCTAGGTCCTCATCTCTTTATGAGGGGCACGGGCCTAACTGGTCTACCTACTTCAAACCTGTCCCACTGCCCAACTCCAAAGATCACTACTGTATAAATCAACCTTAAATTAGCGTTTTGTACGTGTCTCTTCCCATTTTCCTACCTTCACTCATACCAAACACTCTCAGTGACTCCTACTGCCTTCAAAGTTGAGTTTGAATTGCTTGGCCTGATGTTCAAATTCTTTCATATCTGTGCCCAATTTATTACCATTTTTCTACTGCATGAAAGTTCGACTCCGGTCAAATCTACTGTCTCTTAATATCCTAGGTGCACTCCAACTCCTGCCTCTGCTCGTTCCTGGGTTCCTGGGGTCAACTCAAGATCTTTCTCCTCCATAAAAATGTCTCTGAAGGTCCAAATCTGAAACTGACCTTTCCGGTCTTTAGGCTCATTTGGTATTTAATGTATCTGGAAAGTAAGTATTATATGTAGATATACCAGCTCCTCAACTAGAATAACCTACTTACAGTGGGGAACAATACATTTTGCCTTTTTTATATCCTGTTTCTTCAATGCCTCCATACCAGGGGTGCTCAGTAAACAGGTGCTTAGAACTGACCTTGTTTGTCCACATGTAGGTAAAACTACTGAACTCTCCTCAGAGCCTAAGATAGAACTTGAAAGGTATGACCCTTAGCAGAGGAGGGGAGCTCTCTCTCCAAGTGTCAGTGGGTTACTAGTGGCACGTGGCTTCTTCCAAGCCCTTGGAGTGATATCAGAAGATCAGTGTTCTCCCCTGCATCTTCCCCTGCTCTCCGTACTGTCTGATGTTACAGCTGGAGACACCGTTCCACTCGTTAGTCTCACTCAGTCTCAAAGTCAAGTGTTAGCTTTAAACACAGACTAGACCTCTGATATGTGGACACTATCACCAGGACACTTAACAGCAAGAACCATACAGGGAGACAGAGACACAGAAAATCCTATCGAGTCCCTTCAATACGATGGCAGAGTTAATAAAGGGATGAAAAAGCAGATTTCTAAGGTTTATAGGCATCAAGAAGGGAACAACCTTAAGCGATTTTAGTTACATGTTGCTTTTCAGTCTTCTTGTTGTGTAGTCATACCTTGGTCTCAAGCCTGATTGGAAAGTGCATTAAGAAAGCTCATCCCATATTTGTCTAATACAATGAGCTGATTTGCAACCGTATCTGGGAAGACAGAGTTCCTTTTATTTCATACCAAAGCACTACAGCTCATGGGGAGGACATCCAGAAAGTTGTCAACAGGGTCTTCCATGATTATGAAAGACGTGAAAATACACACATCATCTCATATTTCATGGATTTTGGCAGCTCCACATCAGAAATGTTGGGGAATGATCTGGCTAAGTCTTGAAAGCAGGAATGAGAAACCTAATTCAGAATGGAATGAAGGTGATAATCTCTGCTAGGAAGGAGGAAATTGCTAGATTAAACAAAGATAATTAAGCCTGATAAATCATAAAAACATAAACAAAATAAAAATAAGTTTAGTAGTAGTAAATAAAAGAAAAAGCTATGTTAAAATAGAGAAAGTAATAATTTCCTAGGCAAGGAAGAATTAATTCTTAGAGGTAGACCAAGAAAGAGCTTGTAAGGTTCCTGACTGTCCTCCTAATATTAAAATAAAATTGGAGACTAACTATGCTTACACTGAAAAAAAATTATAATAATATATTGCATTGTTTAGTATATAGACTAATGCAAGCTATAGGAAGGGAGAATTTTGTTAAACAGATACAAAATTAAAAATAACAGAAAACAAACATTTGAAAACTCTATGTTCCCCATTTTTATTCCCAGGAAAAGTATTTTCTATTAGTGAGTGTGGATTTCTTTCTCTCCTTTTTGGGATATAATCCTAGAGCTCTAATATATCTTAACACAGACTCATAAAAGTAGGCAGGAACATGGAAGCCATTTCACATATTCCCATGACCTCCCAGCATGAGCACACTGAGATCAGGCTAAAGAGGGGACAAGTATTTCTTTATATTTGTAAATAAGTACAAAAGGAGATTCCAAAGCTTCTTCTAAAACCCTTGTCAATCCACCAAAAATGGTGGATTTTTAGCCAATACTTCAGTTTTTATGCATGGCAATTCTCACAATACATAGACGAGATTTGAGTATAAGGTAATGAGCTATGGGCTGTCCGTGACAGTAAACTGTCTCACCTTATGATCGCATAGCCTATTCAGTCATATATCTAAAAATACGGGTTTAAAAAAATAAAATTAAAATACGGATTTTGTTTTAAAATCTAGTCTCCTATGTTTGCTGGTTTTTAAACAACAAAATATTCCATTTACCAACATGATGTATGCCACATTTAAATACTTATACCTGGTCTGAAGCAGAGCTCGTGGGTGAGGGATTAAATATTGTCTATTTCTCTAGATCCCATCTTCCTTGTGAGAGTTTCATCCTTGTTCACTTTGCATAAGAACAAAATCTTCCTCAGGAAAAATGTACTCTCCTTATCTATCTCATACACCAAAAAAGATTTTCTACCTTTATTCAACTTTCCATGTATCTACAGAGTCGCCTAGATTTTAAAATAAGTTATTCCACACATTGAAAAATGTAGAAAAACAGATTTTAAGAAGGCAAGCTTTCTACTCTAAGCATTCTTTTTTTAAAAAAACAATAAATTACACTCTCTAATTATGTGATAGTGTATTTTGATTCTGAAAATTAAAGTTACTTTAGAGGTATGTAGGGCTGTAAAATGTGCATGCTTGCCTGATGATTTTCAAACCAGAAATTAATCAAAAGGCTCTAAGAAATTAAAATGTCACCTTGAAGCGCAACCTAAGAATTGCTTTTATTATACAGAATATCAGTGCAATAGAATGGAAATGGTTTTACAGCCTTTCAGGTTGAGGGTCAAAGTGATCATTTCTCATTTAGTCTCACACTTTAATTTCTTGTACGAAGCATGATGGATGTACGTGGTTGCATACATGTTAACATTTGTTAATTCATGTTCCTATCCTCATATAATCAATTTTTTACAGATTGAGCAAAGGCAACAACAATTCCATCAGGAAAACATATGGCATAAATCTTAATATTCACCACATTGTGCTTTACTTTATAATGAAGCGGTTAACCTTGGTCAAATAAAAATTGTGAGAAACCAATAAAACCTTCAAATCTTCTCTTATAACAATTATTTTTCCATATAACTAAAGACTTGATTTAAAAAATCATAAAATCTCAGGTATATTAAAGGACAGTTGAAGTGCAATCAGTAAATGAAGCCTGTGAACGCATGGCGTGGCACATGAAATGTTAAAAGTTAGAAAATATTTATGAATAGGAAAATATTGATATATATTTAAAACTATGCTTCCGTGAGGCTATCCTGCAATGGTGCCTTGATTTCATTAACCCAGAAAAAGTAATTTTCTTTTTTATGGGGCCACGAAGGGAGTTAAATATTTCCCGCAACGAGAAGTTGGCAGAATATTCGCTCTGAAGCAGTCCCTAAGGGAAACATGGGATGTTTTCTTGGACTGTGCATGCAAGATAAAGTCAACGTGAAACACGAGCGCAGGCCGTGAACATACCTTGTCCTTGGGTTACTCCGTAAAATTCAGCCGCTATCCGGGCCGCCTCCTTGCGGTTGCCTTTCACTATGTAGAAGTGACTGAGGATGGCGAGGCTGATTTTCACAAAGAGCTTGAAACAAAACAGTGAGAGGATGGTGAAGTAGACGTTAGAGAGCTGCTGAGCAAAGGGCCGGCTTTCTTCGACCACCGACATCGCTGCACCAGCCCGGCTGCTGCCGCCCTTGGTCAGATCCAAGTCCCGAATGTGCCTGGCTCCGGTCCGGGATGCTCCTGGACAGCTGGTCCTGAGGAAGGAAAATAGCAGCTGGTAACGATGCCTCCAGCTCAAAATATTTATACCGTCCATAAAAGTGCTTCGCACACGCCTATTGGTCTGACACTATTCCGCGGGGGCAATGGCAACACGTGCCGCTTCCCGACACTCCTGACTTTCCGTGCTGGCTACAAAATGACATCCCGCCCCCCTGCCCTGAAATTCAAAATCAGGTACTGAAATTTATATACAGATTGTTGTTTCTCTTTGGGGCGGGTCAGTGTCAGCGGCACTCTGAAGACTTTGCATAAAAGGGGTTACTGGTGTTAATGTAAGTGCTATTCATAATATCAAGGAAAAATTAAGCCCATCAATTCAAACCTTGAAAATGGTCGTATTTGTAGGCCATGAGCTAAATTATCAAATAGTCCAAGACTTGATGATTTAATGATCACTCATCAAATTTGCCAAATTGTGGCTTCCACCGTTGTCCGGAAAAATAAAATGTGTAAGTGGATAGACTGGAAAGTCACAGGCTCATAACCTTAGAGTGTTTATTCATCCACTGAACACTTTTTTAAGCACCTACTATATGTCAGGTATTTTGCTGGATGCTGGCAGACCAATCCCTGCCACAAGGATCTCAGAGTCTAGAGGAGGAAACAACCATAAAATAAATACAAGTGAGGACAGGGTAGCACAAAGAGGAAGGGCCTGATCCTGGTAGTGAAGAGTCCAGAAAGGCTTCCTGGAGGACATATAATATCCAGAGAATTTCAAGTAAATGTAAGTATTTCATCTTGACTCTCCCAAACCAAGCAAAACAATATATTTTTTAGCCCCATAATCTTTGTGAAACCCGATCTGATGTAGTTTAGAAATGAGGTGCAACTGTTTATAAGGGCATCCTTAGGCAAGCTATCTGTTTAGAAGAGAAATCAAGTAAGTTATTTAAGAACAATAATGTAGAGTGACAGTATTTTGGCATTTAAGCCAACAAGAATACGCCAAGATACAAAATGACATATTATACAGGGGGCTTGTTTATACATTTATATGACCAGGCTTGGGGCCTGTTAATTGTCGTACTGCTTCCCGATTCTTGCGAGAAGTTCCGGAATCACAAATAATAACAAAAACAAGAAAACAGAAGTGGCTTTTCTGGGAATAAAGGAACATATCAGTGATTGGTCATAGTGGTCAGTGCTGCATGCTTTTCATGCCGTGTTTCTTGCACTGATTTATATGAAACGTCCCTAAGACAAAGGAGGTATTGCTGTAAAGTAAACGTGTCAGATAAAGCAGGTTTCTTCTTTCCCCAGTGACTGCGTGGTTCCCAGAAAAATAAATTAGATAAAATAAAATATTAGAAAGCAGTCACTGCCCTCTTTCTGGAAATGCCCCTTGGTCTTGCTCTCACAGGCAGAGAACTAGACTAAGCAGCTATCCACTGGCTCCAGTGGGACACGGGTTCGTGCCCCGGTCCGGGAGGATCCTGCATGCCGTGGAGCGGCTGGGCCCGTGAGCCATGGCCGCTGAGCCCGTGCGTCCGGAGCCTGTGCTCCGCGGCCAGAGGGGCCACAACAGTGGGAGGCCCGCGTACCGCACACACACACACACACACACACAAAATGCACTGGAGAGTATAGAAGACGAAGTAACTAAATGTGAGATTGTGTTAGTTAAGTGACTGGAGGAGGTGACCCTCCAGTTAGTCTTTCCCCAGGCGTGGCGATGCATGAGTGGGCACCAGAGAGGCATGCCCCGTGGACAGCTGGACCATCACAATACTCTGAGTCACTGCACCCACATCCAGTTCAGCGCTTTAGAATCCGAAATAAAACCCACCTAAGTCATGCCTCAGTGTCTTCTAAGGTTTCACTCTTTCCTCTCTACCAGTAAGAGCTATTATAATTATCTCCACATCAGCTCATCAGGGGACTGGATTCTTTGGGGTTGAGGAACACTTTTATTTCAATAAGGCTGCTATCATTGGAGCAGTAAGTTTAACTCCTTATACTTTTACTAGTAGAAAAA
Source organism: Neophocaena asiaeorientalis asiaeorientalis (assembly GCF_003031525.2). Taxonomy (NCBI): domain Eukaryota; kingdom Metazoa; phylum Chordata; class Mammalia; order Artiodactyla; family Phocoenidae; genus Neophocaena; species Neophocaena asiaeorientalis. The sequence goes on from NW_020173204.1 coordinate 557,829, forward strand.
TACTGCTCTCCAATATTTAGGATTTTATGTCAAGATGTCACGCTTTATTTTAATGAGTTCCTTGATTTCCCACCTCTAGTTCTTTCGTTAGCACAAACTCTCCCTTGGCAACTTTTACCATCTCTAGTTCTAGTATCACTAAATAAAAATTAAGGCTAAATAAAATAACTCATAGTAAGTGAACTCATCAAATATAAACTAGATGCTGTATTTTTCACATTATAGACCCTTCCACGCAACATCATAAGTTATTTTATTAATATTTAAAAGACACATGAAAAATATTATGCACCTATTTTCCTGGCATTTGTGTTTTCTTAAAAAATAAAATATTGATTAGTAATTTAAGGCGTTTATTGAGATAAATCCTTTTATCATTTACCATGTTGAGAGGATGTGGTAGAGTGATTTGGTGATTAGCCAGTATATCCCAACTGATCTTGTTAGTTTTGATCAATCAATCAAACCAAAGTGAGCTCAACAGTTTTGTTACTAGAATGGGCGATGTGAGAGGAGATAAAAACACAGGAAGAAATCATTTTTTTATATAAATTTATTTATTTATTTTTGGCTGCATTGGGTCTTCGTTGCTGCACGCAGGCTTTCTCTAGTTGCGGCGAGCAGGGGCTACTCTTCGTTGCAGTGTGCGGGCTTCTCATTACGGTGGCTTCTCTTGTTGCAGAGCATGGGCTCTAGGCGCGCCGGCTTCAGTAGTTGCAGTGTGTGGGCTCAGCAGTTGTGGCTCGCGGGCTCTAGAGCTCAGGCCCAGTAGTTGCGGCGCACGGGCTTCGTTGCTCCGCGGCATGTGGGATCTTCCAGGACCAGGGCTTAACCGGTGTCCCCTACATTGGCAGGTGGATTCTCAACCACTGCGCCACCAGGGAAACTCAGAAATCATTTATTGAGAGTTCACTATAAGCCACATGTTTTACATAAATCTTCTCATTTACTATCTTATTCTATCCTGGAGGGGTATTATTGTCATTTACATTTTAAAGATGAAGAAAGTGTAATTCAGGGAGTTAGTGACCTATAAGAGTATTTGAACACAGTTATGACTCTAAAATACGTGCTCAAGTTACTGCCCATATTTTCTATTTTTAAGCACTTACCGTCTGAACGAGCAAGTGCGATTTGTACATACAGAGTGAGACAGAGTCACAGAGACTTACACACACAGTGGAGAGGTCGGTCTAAGACTGCATTTAATCAGGTACCTAAATTAGCACCTAAATGAGTGGGGCAGCTATTCATGCTCTGATGATTACATGAGATGGAATCTTGTGTGTGCTTGACACCTGGGAACCAAGGAAAAGGGGAATGTTTGGTGACTGGGCTAATACTTCTCGATTATTCAAGGTTAAGAGTTGGTGAGCAGCTCCCATTAAAACAGCAGAGAGGAAGCCGATAGAAGGGCCAAAGAACAGGGCAGTCGAGAGTTAGTTCATTGAAAACAACGCTGAATGTTCAAAAGAGGGTCAAATAACTGAGTAAAAACAAAAAGAATGAGGATCACGGAAAGGACAGGAGGCGTTCGCTGGTGACCTTCAACTCAGTATCTCAACAGGATAATGGAGTGGGAATTAGGACTCCGGTGATCAGGGGTGATCCTCAGAGCAAGTCCAGAGAAAAAGGGCCCCTGGGGTTCCTCCCTTTGTCACCTTTCTGGGTATTGTCTCTGCTCCTCCCCACAGTACAGCTGTCAGAGGACAGTTCCTCTGTGAGGCGCCCCCTGCGTCCCCTAATCTTTCCCCTTTCTAGGTTCTTGATCAGCTTCCTTTAGCATCCCAGGTACTATGTGAATTGGCATTGTGTCTGTGTGTGTGTGGGCACGCACGCACGCGCTTCAGAGACTTAATTTCATGTCATTCAGATGCTGAATATCATAATGACTTTCAAATGTGGCCAGATTAGTCTTCAAATTCTCATAGAAGAGAGAATTTCATTTCCAGAGATTATGGCGCTAAATTGTTTTGACCTAACTGCAGTTTTGACCCAAGCTGTTATACTAAAAATGTCAAGGGGATATCATAAAAATTGCCTGTTTCTAGTGCTTTCCAGTTGATAGATCTTAGCATAAAGATTTTTTTTTTAAGATGTTTATGTAGAGGAAATAGAGTGACCCCATTGAAATAACCATTTCCTTAAAAAAAAAAAATGTGATCCCATATTCTCTGGTAGAAATCTAAAGGTTCTAAGTGACTTTTTATTGCTAATTTCCAAAAAAATAAAATTACAGGGATACATTTCAAATAGCAAAGTTACTAATGTTCGGTACAATGGCAGTCATCTTCCCTGCTCCGGAACAGGGATTTTGAGGAGGGTTTGTGCACAGTGAATACAAACTGAGAAAAGTCATTTGCTCATAAATCTGAAATTCAATGGTGGCCGGGCTGATAAAATGAAAGAGAAAAAAATATGCAAGTTGCTATCGGTGGGATAATAGCTCACTGCTGTGCTTAAGACACCATTAAAAACATAGCTCTTGTTTTTTAATTTTATGAAATCTCATGAGGAAAAAAATAAAGGTCTGAGATGGTTAAAATACACGGGAGCTTTACATGTTTGTATACAGAGGAATTTGAAGAAAAACAGAAATGTTTACACTTGAAGTTGAAATCCTTAAAGGGAATTAATAACTGAATTTAGCCTTATCTCCATTCTGTAGGTTCTGTTTAATTAGTTTATCTACACTTACCCAAAAGCTGTAATCATGGAAATAGACACTTCACAAAGCACGTTGTCAAAACTCCTGGCGTGGACTTAGGCACTGTGATGTAATGCCTCTGTCCTAAAAAAATAACGTACTCAGAGCAGAACTATAGATACTGATGCCCCGGGTTCCTATTAGATATCTCTAATTATTGATGAAGGATAAATGCTCATAAAGATTATAATCATCATATTAATTATTTATGTTATTAGTTGGGGGAAGTTGGGACGAGAGATGTTCTATTCTGTTTGACTGTACTTTTGGGGGGTAAGTTCTTGCTTCTGGCCTCTAGCCATACTTCCAGAACAAAAGAGTAATTCCTGCTAGCATTAGAAGAATACATAAGAAGAATAAAATACTATCCACAAAGTTGTGATTGACTTAGATTTCATCCAGGCTCTCTGGGGAAAAATTGCAGGCTTTCTCCAAAACTCAGAACAGCCTCTATCCTAAAAATTGAGTCACGTTAAATCGACCTATGTGGTCAGCCCTGAGTAGAGGTTCCTTTAGGTTAAAAAGATTCTAGTCATATATGGGGTCCAGAAAAACTTGGCTGAGAGCTGGCAGCTCTACATAGTTGAGGGTTTAAAAAATATATTCTAATTTAAAATTAATATATATTTATTAACACCTACTACATGCCAAGCACTCATTGTTCTAGATATTTCACCTGTTATAATGGAGGTTTTTGTTTGTTTGTTTATTTTCTGCAAACCCATCTTTTGTTTAGAGGATCATATCTCACCCAACCTCAGTCCGTGTTCCTGACCTCCTGGCTCCAGAAAAGGACAGTTGCCCAAATTAGGCCAATGAAGATATTTCTGGAACTGCTGCTAGAGTTTTGGGAAAGATGCTTTTATTCAGCAGGGAAAGTTAAGACAACAAGATCTAGCCCTAAAGATGCTAGGAGCTATGAGAAGGAAAGCATAGTCAGGATGTGGGGAGGTAGTGTCATGGCACCTTCATCTGAATACCTGGATCTAGCTGCACCTGAAGCAGCCGGACCTGATGGTAATACAGATTTGACAGTAAAATGAAATAATACATTCCTTTTAGTTGTTAATTAAACCCATGTGGATTGGGATTTCTCTCACATTTACAGGAAAAGTCCTGATATATTTATATTTTCTTGAGTCCTTATAAAGAAAATACACCATAGGCATCATTCATCCCTTCTGTACAAGGTGAGGAAGCAGAGACTTAATGACCAAGCAATGTGCTGAGATTCTGCCTCTTCAAGTGGAAGTGCTGGGACTCATGCCTGAGCTTCTGTCACCACAGCTCTTCTCATGTTATCACTCACAGGTTAGAGCTGCAACATTCGTATTGTCTGGGGTACTCACTGTCTTCCCACCCTATCTCAGCCTGAGCTACAGTGCACGTTTGTGCCATATTTGGGTTATAAATAGTATTTAACTGAATACTCAAGTATATCATTGGGCTGAAGCTGACAGGCCCCGCCCAAATCGTTGGTGATTAAGAATTTGTTGTAACCTTCTCATTTTAACAAACCACCTATTTTCAAGACGATTTAAAGGGAAGACTTCCACTTTATGGCATCGTTTTGAAGATCCAAAGCGTGAGGCCGTCTGAGCAGTGAAATGATGTTACAATGATCTTTCAGGTACAACGTGGCGATCTCATCTGCCTTTTTATAGGTATACTTTTTTATAGGTATACTTTTATAGGTATACTTTTACAATTAATAGTTATCATTTCTTCAAAGAGCTAAAACATGTCAACTGCCCTGGGTTGTTGCCAACTGGCTAAGAAAACTGGGATCTACAAGTGCCCCTGTCTAGGATGCTAAGATTTCAGTGTCTTTGACAGCACGTGTACTGCCTGTGTGCTCTCCGTTTAAATCTATTTTTTTAATCTCCAATTATAAGCCTTATTATGAAAGAATCTACCTCACATGTTGCCAGGTTTAAATGCAGTAATGCATAGCATTCACAGTGCATGATAGGAGCTCAGCAACTATTAGTTTTAATAAACTAATAGTTTTAAAAAACTAATGATTCCTATTATTTTGTTTAGAATCCATTGCATAATAAACACTACAATTTTGCTGTGTGTTTGTCTAATTAAATGTCCAAATTCCAACAGTACTTTACTCTCTGCCAACTACAGACATGTACTCACATAAAAGAAATCTATTGAACTCCCTCTGGTGTTAGAAACTAGGCCCAATAGAAAAGGGAACCCTCTTGCACTGCTGGTGGTAATGGGAATTGGTACAGACAGCCACTATGGAGAGCAGTATGGAGGTTCCTTAAAAAACTACAAATAGAACTACCATATGACCCAGCAATCCCACTACTGGGCATATACCCTGAGAAAACCATCATTCAAAAAGAGTCATGTACCAAAATGTTCATTGCAGCTCTATTTACAATAGCCAGGAGACGGAAACAACCTAAGTGTCCATCATCGGATGAATGGATAAAGAAGATGTGGCACATATATACAATGGAATATTACTCAGCCATAAAAAAGGAAGCAATGTCATTTACAGCTACACGTATGGACCTAGAGATTATCATACTAAGCAAAGTAAGTCAGAAAGAGAAAGACAAGTACCATATGATATCACTTATATATGGAATTTAAGAAAAAAAATGTCATGAAGAACCTAGGGGTAAGACAGGAATAAAGACACAGACCTACTAGAGAATGGACTTGATGATATGGGGAGGGGGAAGGGTAAGCTGTGACAAAGCGAGAGAGAAAAATACGCCCGTTTCTGGAACTGGGATTCATAACCAATGTTCTATATAAAATAAATGATATATTTAATTTTTTTATTGAAGTATAGTTGATTTACAGTGTTGTGTTACTTTCTGGTGTACAGCAAAGCGATTCAGAGATATATATACTCTTTTTTCATATTCTTTTCCATTATGGTTCATTACAGGATATCGAATATAGTTCCCTGTGCTGTACAATAGGACCTTGTTCCTTATCTATCCTTATAGATACTAGTTTGCATCTGCTAACCCCAAACTCCCCATCCATCCCTCCCCAACGCTCCCTCCCCCTTGGTAAACACAAGTCTATTCTCTATATCTGTCAGTCTGTTTTTGTTGTACAAATAAGTTCATTTGTGTCATATTTTAGGTTCCACATATAAGTGATATCATATGGTACTTGTCTTTCTCTTTCTGACTTACTTTGCTTAGTATGATAATCTCTAGGTCCATACGTTTAGCTGTAAATGGCATCGCTTCCTTTTTTATGGCTGAGTAATATTCCTTTGTGTGTGTGTGTGTGTGTGTGTGTGTGTGTGTGTGTGTGTGTGTATACATCTTCTTAACTGATATATTTTGCTTCAAGATATGAAGGATAGCTATAACGTCCTAAGAAATTTGTTCATCACAAATATTTTGGAATATTTTATTCATTTTCCCAGGCCCAGGACAAAGATGCTCAACAGTCTTGGATACAGGGAAGAGAGCAGACACTCCAGGTCTTGGAAATAAACCTGATCTCACATTAGAATCCATGGTTCCTCGTTTAAGAAACTAAGGTTCTGGGGCTTCCCTGGTGGCGCAGTGGTTAAGAATCTGCCTGCCAATGCAGGGGACACGGGTTCGAGCCCCGGTCCGGGAAGATCCCACAAGCTGCGGAGCAACTACGCCCATGCGCCACAACTACTGAGCCTGCGCTCTAGAGCCTGTGTGCCACAACTACTGAAGCCTGCGCGCCACAACTACGGAAGCCCGTGTGCCTAGAGCCCGTGCTCCAGAGCAGGAGAGGCCACCGCAGTGAGAAGCCTGTGCTCCGCGACGAACAGTAGCCCCCGCTCGCCACAGCTGGAGGGGGCCCGTGCTCAGCAACAAAGACACAATGAAGCCAAAGATAAATGAATAAATAAATAAATAAATAGAAAGACAGAAAGAAACCAAGGTTCTGGAACTGTAAAACCATATCTGAAGATGTGATCATTGCAACGGTAATAAGGCCATGGTAACAGCACAATATATTTTGTTATGTATTACAGCAACCCTAAACCAGCCCGTGAATTAAAGTTGTACAAGTAGGGGAATGCAGACAGTGGAAGCTGTATGGCCATCTGAAAGCCTGGGCATTTCCCCTGAGGAGCATCTGTCAGCTGGCATCACACATGTCCCCGGATAAACTGGGTGAGGCAGCACAAAGAGCTAGGGTGAGGTCTTTCACAGCTCTAGCTGTGAACTCTGTGAACCTGGGCAAGCTCCTTAAACCTCTGGCCTGTTTTCTTACCTATGAAACGGGATGATAGTGCTATCACAGACTTGTAAGAGTGTATGAGAATTTGGCCTGAATTTTGTTCGATTTCCTTTTAAATAAAGGCAACCCCTGAATTTGAGAGCCCCTGATTTTATCACTGTTTCTAAAATCATAACCAAGCTCACCCTCCAGTAATAAATTGCAGTTTCTGACTACTAAGTAACCACAACCTACGCCTCTGCTGAGCAGGTCGAGATAGGGCTCCCGGTTCACCACAATCTGCTGGGGCAGGTCCTGTGAGCTGGGAGACGCCGCACAGCAGGCAGACAAGGTCCTTGCTCTCACACTGTTAAATCAACATCAGCTGACTCAGCCCGGACGCGGAACAAATAAAACATCCAGTTTTTTACAGTAGATTTTCTTGAGATTGTGCAACTTTTTGTGCTCTTTTATCTGATGGCCCAGAATGTAAAAGGGGCAAAAAGTCAAGAGAAGCCTTCGTTTGACCACCAACCTCAACGTTGGTTCAGTGTGTTATATTCTCGCCTGTCTTTCTCACTTGATGCAGGAAACACTCTCAACCCTCAGTTTTTCCTTACAGTCACATTGTGGCTTGATTTTCTTCGAGGTAACTGCCTCTGAGTTTGGCCTGGTCCAGCTTTCTTGGGGAGCTCCCCAAACTGGCCTTAGTCTGTAATATCACCAAAGGCAGGAGTGGGCTTTTGAAATATTTTGCAGAAACAAAGATGAATATGTATGACGCTGAGGTCCACGAAACCAAGATAAGATTACTCTTGTGGATGGGTGGGGAAGGCAGACTCCACGAGACAACTGGGGGTCCTGGAGAGACTGGGGTGCCCTTCACCCCTTCACGTATTTGTCACAGGGATTTGGCAACTCATATGTGGAGAAAGCGAAAGATCAGTGTCTGAGTAAGTGAGGGAACATCAGTGAGGAGCTAATTGGGGTCAAATAGGTTTTTAAAGTGTATCTTTCCTCTCTCTCTGAGTTGGGATAAGTCCCTTCCGTTTCACAATCTGGCTGTTCAAACAAGCACATTTAATATTGACCCACTTTCTTTTGCACAATGGTTTCTTATAAAGAACATCTGCAGCATATTTAATGGGCCTAGTTATTCTCGGGTTATCGGAGGGTATGTTGTAGGTATTGCCTGCTCATATATGAACACTTCCGGAGAGGCAGCAACGCCTCTGGGGCCGTTGAATCCTGACCCTCTGAATTGCCATTTCTGGGACCGGCAGTAAGTCAGTTAAGCTTTCTGTGCCTCTGTGTTTTCATTCATAGAATGTGAATAGTAATAAGAACGACATCAACTGGTTGTCAGGACTATTAAATAAGCTACTATTTAACAGTATTTGGAACAATGTCTAACACATACTAAGTGCTTTACAAGAATCTGTTCAATAAATAAATTTTAAAATAACAAAAACTATGGCAACTGAAACAAACGGGTGAAGATGAGGTTGGAAGATGTAGCTTGGTGTGTAACTTGGTGTAAGAATCTCCAGTAACAGAGATGCCCTAAATATAAATATGAACGCCCTTTCATTTTCCATGAGAAAAGATGAATCCTAAAAAAATGTTCCTAATGGATATATTCATATGAATCAACACTGGAAATAGTCCAAATGTCCATCAATAGGAAATGGATAACCAAATTGTGGTACATGTATAAAACATAATACAGTTGAACAAGAAACCGATTAAGCTACTGATGTGTGCAAAACATAGAAGAGTCTCAAAAACTTACGTTGAGCAAAAGAGTACAAATTATATGATTTCTTTTATAGGAAGTTCAAGATCAACAATATAAATATATGGCGATATGGATTAAAAGGATGATTTCTGGGGTTGGAGTTGAGGATTGACTGGAAAGGGGAATGAGGTATCTTTCCAGGAAGATGGGAGTATTATCTATCTTTATTTGGGTGCTGGTAACATGGAATAGATATTTTAAAAAAATCTTCTCAAGTGTATATTTCAGATCTGTGCATTTTACTCTAAGTGAATTACATGCAATCAAATAAAAACTGACAAAGTAAATAAATGCTGGCTTCTGGTAATGGCAGGCTAGTTAATTCAGAGCAGACATCCCAGTGGAGACAACAAACATTGCTGGATGAAATATTAAGACCCTGATCCTAGTAATATCAACAAACTCTGAAGAAAGTGAGAAGTAATTGGACCAAGAATTTAGGACAAGAGGAAAATCCAGAGGGGGGAGCAAGGGGTTTGGGGCCACATTTGCCCTAGGGACAGGAAGAGATGGCAGAGAGGTTAACCAATCCTCCTAACAGTCTCTGGAGGAAAGGACAAATAAAAGTTGAAGTACAAGGGCTGCCCAAATTGAGGACCATGGTACAGGGCTCACACTTAGAGCTGATATCCAAAAGCCATAAAATATAGAAGTAAGGATGAACCAGAAGTAAGCCAGCTGCTTTCAAGGACTACAATCTACATGGTCTAGAAAATTTCTACCCTGCAGATTGGATTAAGGTGACTCAAGATTGCTAGTACTCATAGGCACCTGTCAGAAAGAAACAACAAAAAGCATGCTCTCTGGAAGAAGACAATATCACAGGCCTTAAATTATTTCTATACATCTTTTTAAAAACATATCTAGCACTCATTGAAAAATAAGGAAACACACAAAAAGGTGTATCGATATGAATCAGAACCAGCACAAAGAACAACAGAAAGAGACCCATAAATATTCGGGATAGTGAAGTTTCCAGAAATCTAACATGTATCAAGTATTTTACTAAGCTTATAGAGACAGATGCCAAACAACATCTCAGCAGGAATGGGGTCTTTAATTTTTTTTTTTTTTTTTTTGCGGTACGTGGGCTCTCACTGTTGTGGCCTCTCCCGTTGCGGAGCACAGGCTCCGGACGCGCAGGCTCAGCGGCCATGGCTCACGGGCCCAGCTGCTCTGCGGCATGTGGGATCTTCCCGGACTGGGGCACGAACCCGTGTCCCCTGCATCGGCAGGCGGACTTTCAACCACTGCGCCACCAGGGGAGCCCAGGAATGGGGTCTTTAAAAAGGACATCGCAGATTTGAAAGCAAAAAATTAAAGAAAACAGATATCTGCGAACTGTAAGACTCGCTGTCAGCAATGGACGTGTACACCAGCAGGTCAGCTTTAACTAAAAGAAAGTTAGAGCATCTGAAGATGAGTCAGAAGAAACCAACCAAGATGAAAGAGACAGAAGAAAGAACAAGAGGGAGAGAAGATGCAAGTAGAAAATCTAACATATGTTTAATCGAGGTCTTGGAAAAAGAGAATGGTCCAAAGCAAAATTTGGAAAGATAATGGCTGAGAATTTTCCAACACAAATGAAAGGTATCAGTCCACAAATTCAAGAACCCAATGACTCCCAAGTAGGCTAATTAAAAAAAAAAAAATCCCCCCTGTCAAGAACGTGAAGGATCTGAGATTTTACCCTACTTAAACTGTAATAAGTTACCTGCCATAGATTCATGGCTGCTGACAGAACACACCAGCCTCCTGGGTCAAAGGCTATTTCAAGTCAAAGGACTCCATGATTCAAGGTACAGAAAGGTAGCAAGAGGAGTTTGCATCAATTCCTCCAGCCTCTCACGTCCCTCAGGGTCCCAGGAATATCCTGCACATGTGGTTTGTGTCACAGCTGAGAACTCCAAGATTTAGGAACCCAGATCTTTCTTAATGGGCGGTAAGCTTGCCTCAACTTCGCCCTGGACGGAGACCATTATCTTTATTATACTGTGTAATACACAAACCTGCCCTCTGCTCCAGAGAAAGACACTGATCTCTAGCTCCCAAAGAATGTTATACAAACGTCCTCGAAAAGATAGTCTAGGGAAACGGCAGCAAGTACCTCTGCTTACGGAAGAGCACAGACACACAGACCCATGGAGAATTGTGTGCCAGCAAATTTTCCCATCATTTCTGGTTTCTGGCTAATTTTCCCATGAGTCCGTCACAGTGTCAGCCACTGTGACTAATCTGATCAACAGAGGCTGGGACCAAACCCCTCCAATGTGTCTCATACAGCATGTAATTAAGGCTCCAAACAGCGGGATGAGGAAAACCTTGCAGTATTGATGTCAACCATTCCCCCGCAGAGTCCTGGACCCCACCAGCTGAACTAGTCCCCTAAACCATCCATGCCTGCTTTCCAGCACCGAGTTTGTTTAACTGATCAATTCAGCTAAAGTTAGGAACAAATTTCGAACCATCTTCTCTAAATGTAAGACTCCACTGTAAGGATAATTATCCTCAGAGTATGCATAAATAATGAGTCACTTGTCTCTCTGGGGAGCGACTCCGGGTAATCAAGGGCAGCCTCATTTTGGAGAGATCTATGCAGTCCTCTGAGAGCTACATGAGCTACTGGTGGTGTTTTCTAAATCACTTCTTAGGTGCAAGGCACTTTGGTTTCAGGATGGAGGCAAGGTAATGCCTGGTTTCCACACAGATGGACAATTCCAAGGATGCTCATGGTGTCCCTGTACAGAAAGTATCATTTACAATTGTTGGGCCACCCCGAGTGATTCCTCCATTATTTAGGGGGAGAGGGACTTGGGTTGGTGGTATCTCTAACATAGCCTCCCAATGGCTGGTCAATCTTGGGGTTCCCAGTTTAGTTTGATAATTGAATCTAGCCTTATTTTTAAAGAGACCGAGAGCAGTCGGTAAAGCTGGTCCAGTCTGGTCCCCGCTACAGCTGCTAGCATTCACCCACCCTCAGGAAAATCTGAGTGATGGCTACGGGTGCAGAAGTGCAGAAAACACTTGGAGATATTGACAGGGAGATGCGGGAGCTGAGGTCACCCCTGCTCTTTCTAAGAGACTTCTCAACATGGTTAAAGGGGGTGAGGTGGTTAGCACCACTTGTCTGAAGATGCCAGGTTGTTATTCATTAAGCTGAAGGAGCCCTAAATGTTTGGGAAAACTGCAACAGCCCATTTTTCTTTGGAGGAAGGCTCTCGGGGCAAATCTGAAGGGCAAAGATCATTGATGTCCCTCCCTTCCTGCACCTCCCAGGTCTAAGGTGTCCCCTCTTCATGTGCCCAGGGTATAGGCCCCCTCCACTGACCCAAAATGGTCTTCCTCCATTCCAAGAGCTGTAACTTCACCTTTTTCCTGATTACCCTTTACTGACACTCAGAACTTTTGTCCAGAAGGGTCAGAGGCAATAAGGACAAGGGGATTTTTGTAAGGCACAGAGACCCCTGCATCTGAGCGTAGCCTATGTAGCCCGTTGTAGTGGGAGATGGCAAGCAGTGTCCACAAACAGACACCCTTGTCCTGAGGATCTAGGATCAGGCAACTCCAAAGGAATATATCCAGGTGGCTCAACTAGAGATCACTTTGGATCCCTATGGGCCCCTTTTGTCGGGGCTGTCACCGGGAGGGTATACTATCCAGGCTGGGTCACCACTGGGGGAAAGAAAGATGCATTATGCCTAGGAACAGGCAGGGCAGAATCCTGAACTTTCAAAATGAATCTATGTAACTCCCCACTCCTTTCATTCTGATCATGACCAGGAAGCAGATGAGGGGAGATGCTCCTTTTCCGGAGAGAGCCACAGTCAGAGACTGGTCTGCCTCCTCAAAGTGTGTGGACCCAGGAGGAAACGAGGAAGGTAAAGTCAGAAATTCTTTTTTAGTTTATTTTTAAGGAAGCCGTTCCAATGATCAAGTGTCCGATGCCTGTGGATGGCAGGGAGCTTGGAAGGTTCATCCAACACCCTGACTGTCCATCTGATGCTGAGTAGTTTTTGTGATAAAGACACACCACTGAGGGACTGAAAATGGTCCAGAAAGCTGAGTACATGACACAGATTACTTTCAAGAGCCCCATGCTTAGCTGATAGGACTGGAAACACAGAAAATATCACAAACAGAAAAAAGTTAACAGTGGTGAGGCAGGTCCAGGAGAGGGTCAAGTTCCAATGTAGTCACTCTGCCAGGAGTGGGGGGCGGGTGGCGTGCCCCAGGCCACGCAGCCCCTTCACTTGGAGACAAATGACAGGGGTCGCGTCGCGTCTCATGCAGTGTTGGCCTCTGCACCAAAACCAGACTCTTTCCCTTTGGCCCAGTCTCTTATGATGGATGTGTCGCCATGTTCAGTGCCATGATGGATCCAGGCAGCAATGTTTGCAAACTGGGTGGTGCAGGCTCAGTCAGCAGCTTGGCTTGGTCTCATCAGGATGGGCCCTTACTACGGGCGCCGACACGAGTGAGCCAAGTGGTTCGTGCAGTAGCACTGTTTGCTACCATCATCTGTGGCCTCCGAGAGGCGTGTCTTCAATTCGCGAGCTTGCGGTTTTCCAAGTTGAGACCGAACAGCTAGGCCACTGGCAACAGCCCAAGAATCAACAAAAATCTAACGAATGGGGCTCATCAAGGGGAATGCTGGCTGGAACTGTGAGAATGGAATCGAATTCCACCCACCAAGTGGAGAGACCACATCCAATTTGCAGGTCTGCATTGCGGGCACTGAGGCTGGACAGCTCCTGCAGCCCAAGGACACCATCTGGTTTCAGCTTCACCAAACCGGCAGTGAACCAGACCCAGGGTTTCAGTTCATTATGAAAACAAACAGCAGCTGTGCACATGCATGCCTCACACAGACACACTGCTGAGAAAATGATTCCCTATACCCCCCCAAAACTACTGTACACTTCCATTTAGATAAAGTTCACACAAAGGCAGATTTGAACCATTGTTTTTAGGGACACATACTTAGGTGGCAAAAGTACAATGAAGAACAGCTAGGCAGTGTTTTACCAGGTTAGTAGTTATCTTTGAGGGGCAGGAGGTGTGACAAGGGAAGTGCACATGGCAGGGGGCAACATCCTATTTCTTGAACCTGAGTTACCGCTTTATACTTGGTTACGATATACATTTGTTTTGTGCATTTTTCAATGTTGTTGAATTTCACAAATTTTAACAAGGGAGTATGTCCCTTAGCATGTTAATGGGTAAAGGAGCTGGAATCTAAAATCAAAATCATTTGCTCTTCTGGGTTACCAGTTCAAAGTAAAAAAAAAAAAAAAAATCTCAAGCTAAAATAAGATCCAAACGTGATTCTACTAATTTCTTATTCTGCTCAGTCCAAGGAGTTCTCAGGAACTGGGTAGAGGTGGAGTGTTCCTACAACCTCTGCAGCCTAGATTCTCACTTGAATGACTGTCAGGGCATCAGAAGTCCTACCAGCTCAATGCCAGGTCCTGGATATTCCTCACTTATCGGAAAGTTCAAAGAGATACCAGGTCATAAAGGACTGTCAACAGCCCGAGCCCCATCCCAAATGCAGAAAATAAACCAATTCCCAGGTCCTGGCAGTTATCCCAGGAAAAATTACGTTCCTAGAACCCAGTATTAATATTGCCAAAACCATGGCAGAAACTCAATAGTATCTGATCAGCGTACGAGAGTAGAGAAGAAAAAAAAAAAAAAAGAAAAATCTGGGTTTTACCTTGTCAGCAAGAGCTGAATTCGTGTACTATGGAATTTTGATGTCTGGAAGGAAAAGCCCACCCATATACACTCTTCTTTCTTAGAGTGACATTTGTGACACTGAAATCTTTTTGCAGAGATTCAGAGTTTGCACCGCAGATGGTTCCAGTCGCAGGATCTTGTTTGGGGTACTTTTCTGTCCACCCAGTGAAACATCATCCTTTCCATTTCCCCTCGAGCCTCACACGTGGGCACTCTGGGCTCTGTGTGTGAGCCCCCCAGGGGGGCTGGTCCCAACAGTTTCTTGTGAGCAGACACTCTTAGTCTTGTGCCACAGAGGCTGCTGCCACTGTCTTTTCTTGTGGAATTGCTTAGGTTTAAGAGACTTGTATCTCAGAGAAAGTGTCCAGCAAGTTCTCCACATTTGTTCCAACTGGAAAATCACCCTCAACAAACTGCTGAACTGAAAGCTACTTTGGGGATTTTTAATGCCTGTTTCCTGAGAGGCCTGGGGAGGCCTTTATGAATTTCTCCAGGTGCTTTCTTTGCTCCACTGTGAATTCTAGAATCCCAAGCGTGTTTCTTCAGTCTGGGGGCACAGGTTTGATCAGCGGCTTGGTTCTAGTCTTCATGCTACTCTGTCCCTTTGAAGTTTACCTATTGCATCTTTGAGTATTTTTATATTTAATCGCATGGATAAGCCACATGAATTCAAGGTCATTGTCCCTTGGACCAGCTCGCACCTAAATGTAGATCGGGGCATCTCAATTTTTTTTTTTTTTTGCGGTACGCGGGCCTCTCACCGTTGTGGCCTCTCCCGTTGCGGAGCACAGGCTCCGGACGCGCCGGCTCAGCGGCCATGGCTCACGGGCCCCGCCATTCCGCGGCACGTGGGATCTTCCCGGACCAGGGCACGAACCCGTGTCCCCCGCATCGGCAGGCGGACTCTCAACCACTGTGCCACCAGGGAAGCCCGGGGGCATCTCAATTTTAATTCTAAAACGTTTCTAGTGTTTTGTGGGAGCACAGCAATCAGCTATCCTACCTTCTGAAAGCAGCAGATACCTTCTGTCTTCTAGTACCTAAAAGGTCTCTTTCCAGAAAGACCTGTTTCTCTATAATGAATGCTCCTTCCGGCTCATGTCACACTATCATCGCTGAGGTCGCACACTCTGCAAATGTTTGCCGGGTGTACCTCGGGGGCAAGCTGTAGTGACCTGTACCCCGAGACTGCACCTGTGCTGATGTCCTTGTGCCTTTGTTTCAGAAAGACGCTGACCGGGCGCTGTTTGCTCAGAGCCTCCCCTACTTGCAGTTCTACCTTTATTAGGAGAAGCCCCTCACCCGTGGGCAGAATAGAGAGGTCACAGCTGCACACCCCCAGCGGGGGCCACATCCACACGGCCAGAGTAACTTAGGTCGGAGCAGTGAGAAGCTGAGTGCACCACTGTGGGCGGCTGACCAGTCTAAGAAAAGCTCCTGCAGGCCACCCAGCATGGCTGCTTTAAGTCTTTTGTGGACCCTAGGCACTATGCCTCCAGGGACCACGGCTCTGAAATTTAAAAAAATTATTACAAATTTATCAAAAATTATGCTTTATGACTGCATTGGTATAAAGACAAATCCAAACTGGATTATATCTCTTTCTTTTCTTCAGATTTTAAGAGAAATGAAAACACTTTCAGGGGCCCCTGAAAGTATCGTGGCTTTAGGCGCCATGCTTACTGTGTCTACAGGGTGAGCTGTCCCTGACATCAGGCCAACATGCCCTGCCCCACAGGAAGTCCAAGCCCCAAGCCCAGGCTCTGACAACTCCGTGTTGGGTTTTGTTCCTTTTCACTTATTTCTCAGGGACCCCGGCCAATGTAACAAAATGACGAAGGCTTGAGGGCGTCCAGTAAATAACACCTTTTATCCCTCCCCAAGGAACAAGACAAATAGTTAGGAAGATGGGGGGCAATGTATCACCTTTATTACCAAGGGAGGCTAGGTTGAAAGATACCATCCATTTGCTCTAGGAATTAGGAACATTTATCCACCCAACTGCTGGCAATCCTGGATGGAATTAGACCGCTCTGCAAGGCAGGGAAGAGTGTGCCCCTGACGGGGCAGCAGAGATGCCTCCTCCTGGTAAGAAGCTAGCTCCCAAGAGGTAGAACATGGAATGCTGGGGAGCATGCCCAGATTTTTCTCCCTACACTTAGCAATCGGAATAGTCTCTCAGTGCAGGGGAGGGAAAGGGGGGAGAGAGATCACCTGAGTGTCTATACCTAGGAAAAGGCATAAGGAGTTCAGAAGAAGTATTCCCCTCCAAAGGGTCCCTGTTAAACTTTAAGCATGTTTAGAATCTCTCAAAGGATTGGAACAATAGGCGAGGAATTACACTCAGAGTTATTTTGACTTTTTAAGCGTAACCCGCAGGCAGAAGAACGAGGGAATGAAGGTAAAGCTCTATGTCACTCACTCAATAAATCAATAATATTTATTAAAATGGTTACGCCTAAGTCCTTTGAAATAAAGGCCGTTCAAAATACCTGAAGCATTTATTTTTCAATACACGTAATAGAGGAATAGGCGTTGATTCTTGGAGTTTAACAAACAATCGCAATATTCATAAAAAGTAGGAAAGTGATTCCTTGCACTTGAGTTTCTGTTGCTAGGTTGAGTAGCACTAAAAGTAAACAAACAAACAAGGCAGAGAAAAGAAAAGTCTTTGATAAAATTACCCTTTTATGATTATAGAAAGATCCTGGTCTAACTCCATCAAATCTCTGTGATATTCATTGTTCAATAAAAATATATTCACTGAGGGCCTCTACATGTTAACTGGGCAGATGGTGGTAAACAAGACAGTCTCTGTCCGTATGGAGCCTGCATTCTTCTCTTAAAACAAAACAGGTTCCTGGGCTTGAACATTAAAGAGAAATTACACCCTGATCCATAGGTTTCCCAAGGACAAAAAAAACCCCAATAAATATTATTTGAAGGAAGTTGGGAAGATAAAAAGTAGCCTTTGAATTCTTGGGATGACTGTGACTGGTAAAAATGATACTTGTTGGTCAGTTATGAGTCATAAATATAATTATCAATTGCTGATCCATTTTTCTCTTTCACTTCTGCATGCAGATATAAAAATACATCATCATAAATCACCAGCACAGAATTACCATAATTAGGTCACAGTCAACAGGGGGCAGCTTTATTCAACAGCAGTTTAATTGGAATAAATAGCCTACAGTATCCCCTTTTGGAAACTTTTAAATATATGGAGTCTTGAGGCTTTTTGCTACCTCAGTTTTATTTCACGATAATCCACTTTATCAATTATGTCCGGCTAGGTCAAAATGCATTCAAGCCTTAGTGGAGTGTAGCTTTGTTTCATCAATAAACTCCTGGCGAAGTTTCCTAATCAGTCCAGGATTCTGGTTTCCCAGGACCTGACGGAGGGCCGCTGTGCCTGAAGCCGGGCATGAGATGGTGCTGACACAGGGGGCGCGACCACTGTTATAGGGCCACGGATAGCGGCCGATGTCATGTGTCACCCAGATTCCCCTTCAGGATGGAAGCGTTTCTTCTCCCAGCTGCTGGCGGTGCCGCCCGCTGACCGCCGTTGGCTGTCAGTCCTCTGGGGAATTGCCCATGATGCTCTCTACAAACCGGCCTGCATGCTGGGCTCTGTCTTGGAGACTTCCTCTTGAAGGAGCAAACTGCAACGTGGCAACAAGTCCATGGGATTTTATTCCAAATTAAATGGAAGGTGATTGAAAGGCTTTACTAAAAGCAAGGAAGGGTGGTTTTAGCTGGTGTGTGCTGAATTCGAGAGAGTAGCAATAGAACCAGAGGGTGGGTGAGGAAGCTGTTACAGCAGTCCAGGTGAGGCGGTGGCTGGAACTAGGGTAATGAAGTAAAAACTGAGAAAAGTGGATAAACGTAAGATACATTTTGACAGAACCTGGTGGTTAACTGGATAGTGCAAGAAAGGCGGGCATCAAAGAATAACATCAAAGTGACCCCACGACACAATTTTGGGTGTGCAGTGGCAGAAGATTCAGGGCACCAGAACTCGACAGTGCTTTGTGAAGCTTGGATACAACTGCGTAAAATGAAGTCCTGAGAAAAGACTCCAGTGCTAAACATCTTGTGAGGTAATATTTGGGCTTCATTTTAGAAAACTGTCCCCAAAGAAGTATGTAATCAGTATAAATTTTACAACATGGCCACAGATGACTATGATTTCCATATTCTAGTACTATATATTACATGCTGTTTGCCTAATAAATTATTGGCAATTGGTTGCTACCTGGCACTTTGTAACTAAGCTGAGCATAAATACTGTAAACTGAATGACAAAACAGTAAGAAAACGTGGTTCATTATGAGGTAGCCGCATAGGCTCGGAAGTCCATAATGGCTTGAAATTCCAGAAGACAGGCTTGTAATGATAAGTCAAATGCCACTAAATGTCATTTTTAAATAGGTATTTGTTTAGTTTCGTGGCAAATTATGCTCATTCGGGGATGGAGGTTGTCTTTGCCAAGCATTTATTTAACACAGGTTCACTGCGGGGATTATAATAATTTCACAAGCCAGTAGCATACAGGATAATGTCTCTTCATAAACCAATAAAGAAATAACATACCCCCAACCAACGGTAGATAAATTATGCTATTGTTCCAGGCAAGGGGACTTGTACCTGTCTATGAATTGGCTCTCAGGGGAGACAGGTTGACCAACCAGAGCTGATGGCCAGCAGCCAGCACAGAAGTGAAAAGTCCCCTGTTGCTAGAGCTTGTAGCTCCGAATGACCGTAGTGGTGTTAGCGGGCAAGAAGACCTCCCCTCCCGGGGCCACTCCTGGTAGAAGAGTTGCCTTCACCTTGGCAGGAGCTAATGCCCCAAGGTCTTTGGAGAGCTGTTTAGATGAGCAAATGGCAGCCTTGCCCAGACTGAACACTGTCGGGCAGCCCTCACTCACTCCTGAGTATTTATAACCTAGATGTCCCCTTGTCACAGCTGCTTCTTCACCCATCCTTAATTTTTAATTAAATTTTTTTGGAATATAGTTGATTTACAATGTTGTGTTACTTCCTGCTGTACAGCAAAGTGAATCAGTTATACATACATATATATCCACTCTTTCTTAGATTCTTTCCCCATATAGGTCATTACAGAGTATTGAGTGCAGTTCCCTGTGCTATACAGTACGTTCTTATTAGTTATCTATTTTATACATAGTAGCATGTATATGTCAATTCCAAACTCCCAGTTTACCACTCCCCCCCCATAACCGTACGTTTGTTTTCTACATCTGTGACTCTACTTCTGTTTTGTAAATAAGTTCCTTTGTACCATTTTTTTAGAGTCCACATATAAGCGATATCCTATGCTATTTGCCTTTCTCTGACTTACTTCACTCAATATAACAATCTCGAGGTCCATCCACAAGTCCACAGCACTGTCCCTCAGCTGCTGAGCTACTGAGTGGTCACTGGCAACCACAGATGTGGATGATGACGTCCTGACAGGCGATCTCACTTTTACATCAAAACACAAACTTCATTCTTGAAAACCACTTCACTTGTAAAAACAACTTCATTTTGTCATTAACAAGTAGATTTGAAATCATATCAAATCACTGCAAAACAGCATTGCACAAGGTCAGCCTTTATGTAATGACTGGACTAAAAGAAAGTAGAAATTAAACAGCACAGAAGGGTCCTGGGAGCAGCTGCCTTATCTGACCTCAGACCTTCTACCATGATCCAGAAGGAACTGCTGCCACCAATGACCACCCAAACTACACTGTCTGCTGTGATTCTACAGGCTGCTTCACTCACCCCCAAAGTCAGACACCCGTGTCTGCAAACATGGATGTCAGTCCTCATTGCCTCCGATTCATCTAGGAGTCATCAAAAAAATTACCAAAGAATTGTGGATGCTTGACTTAGAATGTTCCTTATGAATAGTGATTATTTGAGAATCTGCACGAATATCTTCAGGAATGGATCAGCTGTTAGCCTGCTTTTTGGCAAAGTCAGAAAAAGCCTTTCTCTCAGTGGAACTATAATTGATTATTTGAGTTCACTGGAGAGGGTTGCCGCTTGAGAGATTTATTTATAGTGTCTCAGATCTAAACATTGGACTGAGGGTCTAATGAAATGCTTCTTTTATAATTCCACAGGGTCTTCAAATAATTTACTCCTAGATGAATCGGGGGCAGTGAGAACGTGCGCGGGCACCGCCCTCAGTAGGCAAGCTCGGGATGCTGGTGTTAGGGTTTTCTGTTTCCTTTGCTTCTAGAGTTCATCGCTCTGCAGAGGAATTTTCAGAAGTAGGCGGACTGGCATTGGCTGTTTGCTAGTATCTTCCAAAGCAGATTTTTGGAAACTATTTATTACAGTTTCTGGTAGGAGGCTCTGTTTGAATCCTTTTAATAGTAACAGCGAATCTGCCTGCTATTGTTCAACTTTTTAAATTTTTTAACAGATTCTCTTCTTTGTTAACAAACATTGTTGTTTTAGGCAGCAATAAAACAGATAATGAACACGTTTTCATTAAAGCAAGTCTTCTAAAGAGACAAAATCCCCCTGGCATAACAACAGTCAGATATTAAAAAAAAACACAATGGGAACATTAAGCCAGTGTTTCATGTCGCATAAGAGACTCCTCCTCTTTACCGTGGTTGGCTTAACCAAAGAATTATATTTTGTTTTAAACAGTCTAATATACTATTATATTTAAGAATAAAAACACTACTAACATATATATATATATATATAAATATTGGATTTGGAGATTTTATATATATATATAATGCTATCATTTCAAATAACTTTGAAATAGGTTACCTTATTAATTCTCATAATGCATTGACTGAACAAAAGCATTGTGTGGGTCGAATATATACTTCATATAAAAATGTCAGTTTAGCCTGAGAAAACCAGGGAAGCTTTATTCCCCCAGTGGGAATAAAGCTTCAGTGATCTCCCTGATCGGCTTCCTTGTTCTCCGTTGCTACACTATGACTTTCATAGACCCCTTCTGTTCCCTCCTTCTTACCATCTATAACCACAAATATGGGCAGCATTCAAATCATTTTCCACGAAACTCTTAGGTTTTAAGAATCTCAGGAGTAAGTGCGGTAGCGTGCCACCTGACCACACATGCTGGTGGCGTTCATGAGCTTTAGTGCTTAGAAAGCTGGGGCCCTTGCAATGAGTCTGACTGGGAGAGAAGTCTGCAGGACACATCCTCAGAGCTTTGAATCAGTGGGTCCAGAAAGCTTTATCTAAACAAATATCTCGGATAATTCTTTTGCAGCCAATTGATGAGGCAACACTTGGGAACCACTGCTCCTGACTACCTTGGCTCTGATGCTTCACACTGTAAGGCATTAGAACATCTGGTCTGGCACTTGGAGTGGATCTGTAATGTATCTGATGGAGAATTAATACAGCACTTAACTACATTATGAGCGCAGCTACTATTTAAAACCCAGAGGTGATGAATGAGATGAATACAGTTGGTAAGAAAAGAGCAAGATTGCATGTATCATAATTGCATCAGCTGTACTTAAGTCACTAAAGATTAAACCCTTTTTCTTTTCTGAGTCAACAGATCATGACAAGAATCATGAGTGTTATCACTGTTTGTATTGAATTATTCTCTCAGCTAATACATAGTATGACTTGTGTCAAAGATACTGTTTTCTTCCCAATTAATTTTGTATATAATACTGCCCCATTCCACCCTGGTCAATTGAAGCAACTACCTCATATTCTGAGTTTTTGTTTTCCTGTAGATAGTGTAAACAGCAGTTTCAAATTTTACATATGAGAATCACTGATTTTGGTGAAGAACGACTCATTAAAGTCTGTTTGGTACATGATCGACCCAATGGCTGAGAGCCTGGATCTATAGATTGACTTAGAGAGGAGGGCAGGGATGAAATAAAAGAGCTAAGTCTTAGGGACAGACAAGAACAAAAACAAATAATAAACATAAAAGTAGCAGATAACATTTATTGAGCACTAGTATATCAATTTAGAATATATAGAAATATCTTATGTATTTCAGTATATCCTAAAATTATCAAAATATAGAATATGAAACTCTACTCCAAGTATCTTTCCATGTAATATCTCATTTATTGCTCATAATACTCCTGTTATGAACTGAATTGAGTCTCCTCCCAAAATCATATGTTGAAGCTCTAATCCCTAATGCAACTAACTGTATTTGGAGATACGGCTTATAAGGAAGTAATAAAGGTTACGTGAGGTCATAAAGGGCCTTACTCCAGTAGGACTGATGTCCTTCTAAGAAGAGGAAGAGACATGAGAGCTCTCTCTCTGCAGGCACATAGGGAAAAGGCCATGTGAGGGCACAGCAAGAAGGTGGCTGTCTACAAGCCAGGAAGAGAGGCCTCCCCAGAAACAAACCCTGACTGACCATACAATGATCTTGGACTCAAAGCCTCCAAAACTGTGAGAAAATAAATTTCTGTTGTTGAAGCCACCTAGTCCGTAGTATTTTGTTATGGCAGCCCTAGACTAATATAACCTCTATGAGGTAGTAGTGTTAATAGCTCCATTTTACAAAGGAAAGGTACAATAACCTGCCCACGGTCAGAAAGCGGACAGCAGAATAATTTTCAGCAGACTGGATGGCTATAAGATCATTCAAAATAAATTAGAAAATATGTGAAAAGAAGTGCCATAAGCAAGAATATTTAAAACATAGAGATATGGTTTATAACAACATAGCAAGATTGCTTACACAGTAATTGAATTGCAGGATTAGAAATCCAGGCAGAGAGAAGTAATCTTGTAGAAATGTCAAGTGGCCCAGGAAAGGCAGAAATGGGCTTTTATCTGTTTTTTGTGGCTAGATGACCTTGGGAGCGATTCAGGAAAATTTTTCTAGCTTGACGCAGAAGAACAAACAAGGGAGTAGGTAGAAGATAAAGTGTGAGACAACTGTAAAATCCTTATAGCTGTACTAACACAAAATGAGCAAAAAGACTGCATCCCACTGTACTTAGAATAAAGTCCAAATTCTTTACCATCGGCTGTATTTGTAGCATAATCTTAGAACTTATTATGAACCAAGACATTTTTGAAAATGAAATACTATCACAAATTTTCAAGTACAACAAGGTTAGACCAGAACAGTTCTGCGCAAATGTGGGTACAGCTTTGCAAAGCTTCTCTTATAATCAGAAAATCAAGCCCAATGAGTACATGTAATACATCAAGGCTATGTGGCTAGAAAACCCAACTTTAGAAAAAAGATTTACCAGGAATTATTTCATTAAGAATTAATGTAAATGATCAAGATATATTCTCAGATATCCACCATCTACATGTTTTATTCCAGCAACTCTCTCCCTAAACATTTAAGTAAATTTTCAAAGGTGTTACACACATAAGAAATAATTCTTACCTTAAAAACATTAATTCTAGGCTCGGTAGAAGAATTATAAGTTCACTGTAAGCCTTTGAACCAAAGAGAAGTACAAGTGCCATGTGGGTCCCTCTCTGTACCCATATCTACGTTCAAAGCCTCAACGAAGATAGAAAGTGAAGAAATGTAGTTTGTAGATTGACTGAAGTTTTGCTTTTCCTTTATATTTGTTTGAGGAAAGAAGGAAGACACCTTTCACCACTTTCTTCTAGGGATCTTGGTGTCAAGAATCACTTGGTGTCAGGAATCACTTGGGATCTTTCCCAGGAAGGTTGTCACAAAAACTACCAGCTGCTAAATACGATAACTTATAGTGAAACGTGTCTTATACAAATCAGCAGCCTAAGGGCAGAAAGACACGCAAAGGGTTCACGTACAACTCAAATCCCGTATGCTGATCGTCACCCGAATCACAGCTGTCTCTGGGGCACTGGGTCTTGCCTACTGATACGGTTGCGTCATTGCACGTGGCACGACCTTTTCTCAGCGTCTGTTAACAGATCTTATTCCAGGTCACGAGTTCTTTGCTTCCCCACCTGCTCCTACAATGTCATCCACGTATGAACTGATTCACGCAATATGACTCACGATTAAACCACAGAAGCGGAATTTGTGCTTCACGAATTCCAGTTTTAGTAGTGTATTCACATCCCTTGAGTGGTACTTTTTACTTCCTTCCAACAGAAGGATTCATAGAAATGTAACAGTGCAAAACATGTGAACATACTCCAGCACCCAGAAGCTGAAATCTAATAAGTTCTCTTGAAACAATTTTTTTTCTCAGAATGGACCTTGCAAAGTAAGGATGTAAAGAATTCAAATATTTCCTTATTCCTTTTTTGTAAGTTACTAAGACAGAATAATAGAGTTCTACATGGATTTTTAACTTTTTAAGGTATTCTCAGTAGCTAAAAAAAAAAAAAATCTCCGAAAAAAATAGCAGTTTTAGGTATTACCCTGAGTTTTCTAACCTTCTCTGTTACATATATATATTGATTCTAAATTCTTTTCAGCTTTACACACATAAATAAGGAGCATGAAGGTGCTATGCGTTCACACAGAGAATGATGAACTTGGCTGGAATTGTGGAGTTTGCCTAATTCATTCCTCTTGCAGGGCGATCAGATGAGCTGACGAGGCCGCTGCATCGCTCATGATGAAGAAGCAGCAGCGAAAGCATCTCCATCGAATGCCGTGGACACGAGAGGAGGCAAAAGACTGTGAAAATCAGGACTGAGCAGGTAATTCAAGGTCAAGCACGCCGGCAAATGTGCTCGCGTGAGTTGGCACGACAAGCAGGGCCCAGGGCAGGCACTGGGAGCAGAGTGGTAAAGGCAGGGAACCTGAAGGCCAGGTGGGGTAAGTGCCCGGTGCGGTAGGTCAGAGCGTGTGGGCAGCACGGGCCGGAACACAAGACCGAGTGCACGTGCAGGACTTAGGGTAAAACACGGACAAGGACAGCAGCTCCCCTTACAAAACAGACTGGGGCTGTTTCCATATGTCTTGGTAGAAATCCTTTAGGACTTTCTAAATGTGAAAATTCATGACACGGGAGATAGTCCTTGTGTCGGGGTCCCCTCAGTTTTGGTGGTTCTCTAGAAGGACACACAGGACTCACTATACAGTCATGCTCACAGCCAAGGTTTACGACACTGAAAGGATTACAAAACACAATCAGCCGAGGGCAACTGTGCATGGGAAGCCATCTGGGGGAACCAGGCCCAGACTTCCAGGACCTCCCCGCCCCGTGGAGTCACACAGGATGTGCTCAATTCCTCCAGCTGGGGACCGTGACCACATGTGCAGCGCTGTCCACCAGGGAGGCGTTCGACTCTGCCCAGGGTTTCTACACGGGAATCGTCATGAAGTCACCCTCTGCCTAGCACGTACCAATATTCCAGACTCTCAGAAGGAGAGCAGGTGTGGCACGAACCACATTGGTTCTACCCACAGTCTAGGGACAGTAAGCCGCTTTTATCATTTAGGGGAAGTTTTATACTAGTTCAGGGAACCGTTTACCAGCCGAGTCCCCAGATGCCAGCCAAGGGCCAACCCTGCAAGCAGGCACTT
Source organism: Neophocaena asiaeorientalis asiaeorientalis (assembly GCF_003031525.2). NCBI lineage: Eukaryota > Metazoa > Chordata > Mammalia > Artiodactyla > Phocoenidae > Neophocaena > Neophocaena asiaeorientalis. Next base: position 583,758 of record NW_020173204.1, read on the forward strand.
CTAAGCACAGCAGTCTCAGGCCTATTGGGTTAACCCTTCGACACAGTTCCCATAACTATTTTCCCGTTTATATCCATCCCAGATGCAGCTGGCTTTGTTTGCCAGGGGGTATCTAGAAACTTTTCTATACTAAAGAGAACGCAAAGGAGCAAGAAGTAATAAACCTCACCAGGCATGGTCTGAATTTCTGGATCTTACTTTAGAGCTTTGGTGGTCTGCACTCATTATAGCAGGGTACTGGGGCCGACTCCATACTAGGACCTGATGCCCCAAAGCTGGCCTGAGGCTGACAGCCCTTTCTCAGGCCCCTTTACCTCAGCTGGGACGAGCTTCCTTGGGATGTGCGCACAGTGATTGCAGTGATACAAATTAGAAGCTGGATTTTCCAGTAGCCAGATGTCTAGCGTGTTAGAGATACAGCTGGAACAGTGGGTTTCTGGGTGAGTCTGAGGGGGCCAGGAAGACAGAAAAGCTGACCAGGCTCTCCAACTAAGAGAATGCCACAGCTTCACTAGCAGCTTCTCACTTTCCTGCAAGGACAGCTGTCTAGATGCTATGAGCAGAGAAGGTGGATATTAATTGCCTGTTCTATCCAAAGAATCCCAATAACTTCCGGATGTCTTTGATTGTCTAGAGAATATGGAAGGACTTCTTGCTTTTCATTTTCCTTGGGCGGGTGACATTTAGCTCCACAGAAACCAAGGGTCTCTGGGATAATTTCCAATTAGCCACCATGCCCCGACCAAGGAGGCTCCATAAACTATGCTGGCCTGTGCACGAGGGGCAGGCAGCTGTGAGCCCACACGCTAACCTGTCACACAGGCTAACAGTGCACACAGGTGGGCCAAAGACAGTGGACCAAAAGGCTAGGTTCAAAAAGCAAGCTTGAGAGAGGAGGGCCCGAGACAGGAACAAAGACCCAGAGTGCAAAGCCAAGATGCAAAGAGTGACAACAATGGAAGGACAAAAGTATGGAAGAGCGGCTGCTTGGAGGAATGTTCTAGAGGCTGATGATGAACTTTATAAAAGCCCCACAGCCTCCTGAGTGGAAACATTTGCTTCTTTGCTTCATTCCAAGGGCCCTGGGCTGAATGGGTAATTTTCATGTAAGTATCAAGGAAAATAAAGGTACATACTCTAACAAAAATTGAAACATATTCTTAAATTTCCTTAGTGTCACAGGAGTCATGCTTGGAAAAACTTTAACAGACACAAAATGGCCTGAAAGCAACAAGTTTTGCTTTGTTTTGTTTTGTTTAAATTACATAGTCCTTTGTCCCCTCAAATGCCCAGTAAGTGGTTTTCCTTCTGCTTAAGCCTTTTGTTTTTCTGGTTTTCTCTCTTTAAAGAAATGCATAGGAATAGAACTGCTAGAATTATAAGACTGGCATGGTCTATTTAATAGTCATTAACCAAACAAATATCTTGAAAAAAATAGTTTTGAAGCTATCTGTTTGGTTAAGTACACGTATGATAATATGTACTCCAAGAGGCTCTATATAGGATATAAAAGAAGTCATAGATCCATGCAATCAAACCTAGGAGGTAAGGGTGACATAGATGATATAATCATAAAAATTCATTATAACATAAAATTAAGTTATAAATTTTGGTTAATGTAAAGAAGTTTCTGAAAGAGTTCAAAGCAGTGAAATCTAGGTAAGTCGAACTTGTCAAGGAATATTTGGAAGAGGCAGGGAAGCCCGAGTTGGAAGCTAAAAGATGGGAAGAAAGTGGAGGGGGAGAATAGAAGGGGCGAGCGTTCTAAGTGAAGGGAACGAGAGTTAAGGCACAAGGAGTCTGACAGATCAAGGCACTGGGGGCTAGGGGAGAAGGTGAGTGTTGCAGAGACAAATTTGGCAACGTGGGCTGGACTTAGAGCTCTGAGGTCTTGAAAATCAGGCAAGAAAAATCAAGGAAGCGGCAGAGACAGCATTTCACAGCAGAAAGGGGGCGACAATTTTGGAGAGGCAATTCACAGAGAATACTAATGAGCGATAAACATATTTCATCTGTAACCTTACATTCAGAAATGCAAACTGGCAGTCAGCTCAGCATAAAAAAACAGAAGCTCCATGGTTGTTAACCGTGCCTGGGAGGGTAAACGGGCACCACCTTTTGAAGGCTGTTTGTCATTTATCGCAATTTGAAACACATACAACTTTTGGATCCACGCACTGGGAGAGAAGTCTTTGAACCTCTGCGTTCACGCATGTTTTGCTGGGTACGCCAACCATGCAAAGCCCTGACTTCTCTTTACTCAGGCCACCTCTCGAGTTGCATTTGCAGCGGGCAACCTTGAGGGAGGAGGTGATGTCTCCCTGCTTACTGCTTGTAATAAAAGGGTACGTTCCTCAAGCTTAACATTCCTCAGCAAAAATGCAGATGATGTGGGCACAGCTGACATCCGGGCCCTCTGGGTCGCCCCCGAGGGACTCGGAGGCCAAGAAGAACCAATTCAAATGTGATGCTCGGGCTGCTTGCTGTGCCACCAGTAACAAAGTCCTTAGTCTCTGACCCATGAGCCTCAACATCTCCTGACTTCACCCGTGAAACAGTCCTCCATGAAACTGCATCCATGAAATGCCAGTGAATTGGTGCCAGGACTGGAATTGGGGCTGAATGACTTGATATGGATATTTCCCAGAGACCTTGGAAATACTCTCAATGTAGTAAAAACCTAGAGGCTATGGATGAAATTGGAGGGAAATTCACAGATGCATCTGTTCCTTCCCTCCATTTGCACTGCCATCGCCTTGATTCACACGCTCATCATCTCACGTCTGAACTACTGCGACAATCTCTCACTTGGTCTACCCGCTGGCAGACTCATTCTTCCCTAAGAAATTACTTATCTACCTAGAGACCCCATGGCCTTTATATTCAAATGACCTAAAATTCCCAAAGGTTCCAACTGTCTCCTGGGTGATGTTCAAACTTATCACCCTGGCATTCAAGCCTTCTACAATTTGTCCTCAGCCTTCATATCCAAGTTAGCTTTCACTTGATACCATTTTACCAATTTATACTTTAAATACTTGTTATTTGCGTATGACATGTATATCTTTTCTGTGAAAATTCTTCAGAAATATAGTTTATGGATTCAGGGCACCTCAATTCAACTAGAATTTTCTGAGCATCTACTAGGTACAAGGTTCTGTCCAGGACATTGAAAGGGATAGAAAAATGTATGACTCTCCATGATGGACAGTATAATTTATAGTCCCTTTATGAAAAATAGTTCTAATGGGAGTCCTCAGTGGGTCAGACCTATTACACGCTCCACTGCAGCAACTTCCTTGGGTAGCCTGGTGCTTCTGGGGCACTTTGCACATCCCGAACAATAGCATATGTGATTACAATGCTGTCTCTTTAGGCTTATCTGCTTTTTCCACAGCCTAACTGTCCATGTGCACACAGCTTTATTTAAAGTATTCCCTAAGTCACTCCTCTTCCTTCTTCTTGGCTCAGTGTTGCAGAAGAATAGTTATTTGCAAATAAGAAGATGGAGACTTTACCTTTATCCTGTGGTTCTTCCTACTCTTGGAAAATATAACTAAGCATGTCTTCCCCAGTCGACCACTCCCTATTTATTCAAGTGCTGACAAAGCACTCCAGCTGTTCCTCTCATAACTGCCATCAGGTTCTCAGTAGAAATTATCAAAGAGGAGAAGACATTTAGTCAAAAAGTGCTAAACCTTAACTGAGGTCTACAGTATTATTTTAGATAAATAACAGCGTCAACTTCCTCCCATGCAATCTTGGCATTTGAGAAGCTAGAACTCCGATCGAAAAGCATTAAGAGGAAAAGAAGAATACTTTATGATGCTAAAGACACCATTCATAACGAAGACATACTATTACTTAACAAATTGTATAAAGCAGAAAGTATAAAGATGAGAGGAGAAACAGACAAAAACACAATAATTTGGAGACTTTAACACATCTCTCTCAATCCAAGAAAACAAAGATAACAAAACGTTAATAAGGATATAAAAGACACAGATAACATAATCAATAAGATAGATCTCATAGATATATAGCAAGCTCTGTATACCATTAGCAGAAAATACATAACCTTTTCCAGTGCACACTGAATATTCACAAAAGTGACATTTTAGGCCACAAAGAAGACCTCAGTAATCCAAAGAGTAGAAACAACATTCTCTGTCTACATGAAATAAAATCAGACATCAATTTAAAACCATCAAAAGGAAAAAGGTCCCTCCTCCTGGAAACGTAGCTCATGCGTGCACACACACACGTGCACACACACACACAATTAAGCTACCCCTCAGAAAAGAAATACGAAATTTAAACACAACTGATCAAAAATTTTAGGATACAGCTAAAGTCGTTATCATAACAATAAAAATGAAAATATGTCAATTAAATATCTAATCCTTAAAGCTAGAAAACCAAGGAAAGGTGGAATGGAAATAGTTGATAATGTTAAAAACAAAAATTAATGAATAAGAAAACAAAGAACTGTAGATTTAATTAGGAAATGTAAAAGATAGTTCTTTGAAAAAATTCAACAAAGAAACAATACTAATTAAAATAATTAAAAAGGGAGAAAGCACACATATAGGTAATTACAATGAACAATCAATAACCATCAAAAAAGAAGAGTAGCATCTCAAGGTGATTTCTACCCAATTTTTAAAGAACAGATAATCCAAGTGCCACTTAAATATCCTAGTGCATAGAAAAACAAGGAAAACTTACAAATTCATATTCTAATCTGAGTATAATATTACGACCAAAAAAAGAAAAACACAGATCAATTTCACTTTTGGATATTTATGGCAAAAACTTAAAAGAACAATTAGAAAAGAAAGCCCAAGATCATATTAAAAATTAATTCATCATGGGCTTCCCTGGTGGCGCAGTGGTTGAGAGTCCGCCTGCCGATGCAGGGGACGCGGGTTCGTGCCCCGGTCCGGGAAGATCCCACATGCCGCGGAGCGGCTGGGCCCGTGAGCCATGGCCGCTGAGCCTGCGCGTCCGGAGCCTGTGCTCCGCAACGGGAGAGGCCACAACAGTGAGAGGCCCGCGTACCGCAAAAAAAAAAAAAAAAATTAATTCATCATGACCAAGTGGAGTTTATTCCAGGAATGTGCAATGGTTCAATATTAAGAAATCTGTTCATATAATCCATCATATTAACAGAGTGTCTTAGTTTGTTCTGGCTGCTATAACAAATTACCATAGACTGGGTGGCTTATAAATAACAGAAGTTCATTTCTCACAGTTCTGGAGGGTCAGAAGTCCAAGATCGTGGTGCCGGTGGATTCAGTGTCTGGTGAGAGCCGGCTTCCTGGTTCATAGACTGGCAGTCTTCTCATTGAGTCCCCACATGAAGGAAGGGGTAAGGGACCTCTCTGGGGTCTCTTTTAGAAGGGCACTCATCCTATTCATGAGGGCTCCACCCTCATGACCTGATCACCTACTGGAAGTCCCATCTCTTAATACCATCACACTGGGAGTTAGGATTTCAACATATGAATTTGCGGGGTGGGGTCACAAACATTCAGTCTATGGCATAGAGTTAGGGAGAAAAATTATGTGATCACATCCAAAGATACAGAAAACACATGTGAAAATAATTCAACACTCATTCATGTTAAAGAACACTTCTCAATAAAAAAAGGAATTAATGGATATTTCCTAGATATCAATATGATATACACACACACACACACACACACACACACACACACACACCACTTACATAACAAAGCCACTATCTTACTTGCTGGAGAAATGAAAGGATGCCAATTATCTCCATTACTGAGGATTTTGTTAGAAATATTAGCTACTGTGATGGAAAAGAGAATACAATTAGAAATTTAAAAACTGGAAAGGAAAAGGTAAAGTGTTCTCTAATGTACATGGTATGATTAAGTATCTAGACAATCCAAAGAAACAATGGGAGAATTACAACAGAATAAGAGAATTCCCCACCCCATCCCTATTCTGCTCCTATCATGGACTTGCATGTGTTTTTGGAACTCCCAGTCACTCAAGTTCAAGCCATGATGTCATAATAATAATATTAATTTCACTTGTGCTTTCACAATCTACTTTCCACCATATTTTGCACACACCCCTATCTAAGCAATTGCTAAATCATAGATTTTTGACTCTGAAATGTCCCTATCGGTCTTTCTTTTTTTTGTCCCTTTGTGGTCAACATCAGGCACTTACTCTCTACATGTAACTTATAAATGGCTATCTGTTCAGTGATGCCACTCTTGTTTAACATGTAACTTCTTGTGATATAAGATCCTAACTCCTTGGCCAGGTTTTCTACAAAAGGCCCCTAATATACCTTTCCAGACTCTTTTCCACCTAATGCTTTATACATACATTGTTCAGCTGGACCAGACTGCTGGGTATCTCTTACATAAACCCATACTTGAAGTCCTGTATCTTTTAGAATACTCTCCTTGGACATCAACACCTGTAACAACAAGCATCCCTTCTCTAAGTCATCCTATAATAAGAATACCTAATTGTTTTGTTTATGCACTGTGCTAAGTATTCAATAAATCGTTGCTTTATTGAATAAACTCTGGCTGCCTGGAAGATAAAAATTTAGGGTTTTAACTCAACTAAGGATCTCTCCTTAGTTCATAGTTTATCCGTTTTTCATTACTTGGCTTTGCTCCAGTTTAGCAGGGACTTTGCCTTATTAGTCCTGTACTCTCAAAGCCTAGAACTCCACCTGGAACAGTAGGCACTTAGTAATAATTCTAACTGCATGGCTGTATGAAAACTGAGTGATTAATGAATAATGCAAAGAAGCAAGGGCTCAACGATAGACAACGTAAGCTAGCATCAGGATCATATCATCACTTTCTGGTTTGCAGGTATCTCAGGTGTTCGTAAACTCTTCTGGCTTACGGACAGAGAATTTAAAAAAACAATAATTTCAGCGGATTACTGGGCCCTCTGAATCCCATTTTTATAAGTACGAAAAAGCCTCGTTGCAAAAGGAACAAAGGTGTTGGCAGACAGTATATTTAAGCTCACGGATTGGCACTGTAAGAACCCTACGGCCCCTAAGGGCCATTATGTATTGAGGGCTTGCTAATGTTAAATTGTAAGTTTATGTATTTTATAGTACATGTCTTCTTTATATATGATACATATTAAATATTTTATGTAAATAAAACTTAAATTATACTTTGTCTGACATAGCCATTCCACAGCCACCACCGCCTTTGATCCTAAGGACCTAGTGAGGTCATCCTTTCAGCTCCCCGATACACCTTGTTAAATGGACTATTTAAACTGGGTAGCAGCATCCTTATCGGCTAACACAGCGTTAGCGGCCGCTGGAAGGCAAAGCATTAATAGGAACTGGTCTAAGGTTGGGCGTGGAAAGTAAAGTAACGGCTCCCACGCCCTCCCCAAAAGCCGAAGTTCTAACTTTGACCAGGTTTGACAAAGGGGAAGACTCGGCGCTTTCTAAAGCTCTGTTTCCAAACGCGACACGTCAAGACAAACCAAACTACCTGGCCCCCCTGCCGGTTTTAAGTGCAAATCGACGGAACCTAAGCACCCAGAAAGCCGCAGCCCCAGAGCACCTGCCGTAAGGGCGGGGAAAGGATGGTGGGCGAACCGCGGGCCGAACGAGGGGAAGCCAGCGCCCAGGAGGCGGGCCTTCCGCGGCGAAGCCCCGCCCCTCCCTGGCTGGTCGCTGATTGGTGGCGGCGCCAGGCCGCGCGAGGAGGGGCGGGCCCCCGCGCGGCTCCGGCTCTCCGGTTCGGCGCGTCCCGCCCGCTGGTGGGTGTGTCCAGGCGGCGGG
>NW_020173204.1:591594-605491 GCF_003031525.2 Neophocaena asiaeorientalis asiaeorientalis
TCCGCGGCGTCCGTCCCCCTCGTCCCGCCGCCGAAGGTACCCGCGGCGCCTGCGAAGTTGGCAGGAGAGGTTCGGATGCCCGGGGAGGAGTCGGCCTCCCAGCGCTCCCAGGCGGCGTGCTTTTAATTTTATTTGTGAAGGGCCAGCCACTTGAATAAATCTGCGAAAATGCCCGAAGTAGAATTTTGAAATGACACTGTCGTTTCGCTAGTGCCCATTTTTTATGCTAATTTTTATTCTCTGGCACTTTCTTCGATTCGTAGCTTTTTTCACCCCCCCTGGTTCTCGTGTCCTTCTTATCTGTGCCATCTTCCAACGAAAGCGCCCTCGTCTTCAACCTTAGTTTTATTTCTAAGTCACAGACGCCAACAAGCCAGTCATCTAATGGCTATTCCCCACTTATTTTTGTTTTCCTCCCTGCATTGATGTTTGTTAGGTACTCTTTTTTAGATTCCGGTAGACTCAGGCTGGACATCACGAGCGCTGTCTGCTCTGGGAGGGCTTAGAAGAGGATGGCTCATGGTACACACTGAACAGCTGTTAGCTACTGTGAACCTTGAGCAAGCTTCCTACCTTCCTGGGTCTTCATTTCCTTTTGTCTGAAGTGGAAGTAATACCCAACTCGTAGGCCTGTTGTGAGGATTGAGATAATTGTCAAAAACACATAGTGGCCCTGACCCGGACGCATAGGTAGTACGTGCTCAGTGAATAGTAGTTGTTCATTTAATCTTGGTTTCCATACCACCTTGCAGTCAAATGTAATTTTCTTCTACCCAGTCTACCAGATCACTTGACATCGAGTATTTCCACATTCTATGAGCACTTTTTTTCTCCCCCTGGGTTTTGTTAGGGGTTCTCTGAAGGTAAATGAAAATAGCTGAAGACCTACTTCTATAGTGGATTAGAATGTTTCTATTGTCACACTTACCAGTTTCTCTGATTTTTACTTGTTTCTTTGTGGGATACAGCTAGACCCTGTCTTTCACGTATGTAAGGAATTTTGTGAGTTTTTTATGCTGTTATGTTTGAAGGATGGTGAAACTATTATCTTTATTTCTAGAAAAAATGTAGAAGACTTCACTGGACCTAGAGAAAGAAGTGATCTGGGATTCATTACATTTGATATAACTGCTGATATCCTTTTTAGCAAATATTTCATCGCTCTTTCTCTAGTATTACAATGATATACATATTTAGTGATTTGGGGGACAGTAAGTATGTTTATCCATTGAATCAGTCAGACCTTGGAAATTTCTATGCCTGTGTTTTCATCAGTATAGTCGTGTTAATACCTCCTCGTTCAGCCTTGAGAAAACTTGTATTTATAGATTGATGAGTTATTATTGTGTGAACACACTTTAAATTCTTCACAGAAACATTAAATAGATCTAAAGCTATAAAAGAGTTTGAATCTGTATTTAGGAAAGAAAATAAAATTAGATCATTTAGATTAAAGACGGAAGAATGTAACCACTACTCAGCCTACCTAGATGTAACGTTTCATGTACAATCCCCAAGAATATGTCCATGTTTTGTGACAGCAGAGAGAAACATATGTTGAAAAAGTGAATTGCATCTGCTGTGATTCAGAAGGTCATTGTCAAATGATTATTGGTAAGCCATATTAGCATTTTGCCATTATCGTTCTTTTTATAAGTACTTTTATAATAAAAGTCAGAGAAATCGTAACAATTAAAAGAGTTATTTAAAATGGACGTGATTTAAATATTTTCTCTTTATTTTGAACTTCCACCTTTTGACACCTCTGGTCACTGGGCCAGTTTAATCTTCTCTTAGGGTCTTAGATTACTATCTTGGCAGCATTGTTACCTGCCACTTCTGGGATCTCATCTGCCTTTTTAAGACCCCAGGATTAAAGTTGGTTATGGAGATTGAACTGTCTGAACTTGTGTAAAGCAACTATCTGAACAGTGGAATTAGATTATCTACCTGGGGAGTTTACCTGACATGTCTCTTTACTAGCCTGGAATTACTTTTAACTTGATTTTTTTAGAAATAAATTACTAGGTTTAGAAGTAGACTAGGAATTAGTTCTGTAGGCACTTTTTTAGGAAATAGAGTACACCATCAGAAAAGTCCTGTGTTAAACTTTTGCTTTTAAGTCTTCATCTCTTTAAAAAGAAAAAAAATCTAAGCTAGTGAGAGAGAGTTTGGAGCTAGTGTGAAAGTAGGAACTTTGTGTATGTGGGCAATTATAGTGAAATTTAATTTCATCATTTGTAGTTTAGATTTTCTTAATATGGCTGCTAAAACTTGAAATTGTACCTGTTTTTTTTTTTTTTTTTTTTTTTTTTTTTTTTTTAGAGAGACATTTAAGGCTTCTCAATTCTGAAATAGTGATTCTTAGTGGATACACATATCTAAGAGTGGAATGGCATGAACGTGTAGCTGTTAGTATATAAACGGATATAATAAAATGACTTAACCATTTCTATATGATGCTTAATGAAATCCAAACATTAACTCAGTTCATTTCTCAGTGACACACCAGTCTTGTAATTAATCCTGGTGAGTTTTTTTCACTTGGGTGCAAACTAATGAAACCAGATTGGTATTCAGCTGTGTACTCTTACTAAAGCACTTCATGGGTTGAGACATTTCGATCTCTACTGGCATATGTCCAAAAATAATATGTACAATTTACCGTACTTGGTTTAATTACTTGAGCCTAGTTCACTTTTGCTTAACATTAAGTTATATTGTGGTGATTGGTTATACTGAGAACTCCAGTGGAATCATATGTGCTTGAAATACTAAGTCCTCTTTCTTTTAGACTTAGTGGGTTGATTTTACAGAAAACGAAATTCTGTATTTCTCGGTTAAGTTTGTATTAATTGAAGTATCTCAGGTAGTAATGCTTAGAGGAGCAGGGCAGGATACTGATAATCTCACTGATATTTTTTGACTTTGGAATGAGCTGGATTTTACAGTATATCATCTTCTATATATTTTTATTAAATTAGAGGCCCAGTATGTTTCTGGGCCACCTCTCCTTTTTTTTTTTTTAATTTTAGTATCAGTATTGCTATGAATAATTAATTTAAGAATAACTAAAATCTGTTTTAAAGTTGTATGCTGCTTTATGATTTATATATCCCTTAATTTATATACATCTAGAAAATATATTTGATTGGAATGTTAAGCAGTTGTTTCTTTATTTATCAGCCGAATATTCAACAAAAAATAATGTAAGTATATGTACAGAAGTATTTTCATAGATATTTAAAACCTCATTCTTTAGAAAAGAATATAAATTTTATATATTCAAAATATCTGACGTGAGTAATTTAGTAAATAGCACAAGCCCATGGAAAGGTGACTCTACCAAGAAAACTTTATCTCCTTTGGTAGCTTTTGTCTTTTTTGTTTTTCTGTCTGCTTCTACAGCCCCCCTGCATTGTGGTTCCCAAGAGTGGGGTGCAAGCAAGGTAATGCCTAGATATATAAGGAAAACAATTAAGAGCTATTATTTCTTTTCTTATGGATCTAAGAAGAGTTGCCAGATTTTCAGTTTGTTCAGCTTTTTACTTGGCATTAGGATGCAGTGGCAAGTTGCAAACTCCTCATGTGCCACGCTGGAAGCCAAAAGTCCATTTATGTATTTCTCAATTTAAAATAAGAGGGAAAAGATGTGAAATTTTACTGATACTCACTCTATGGACTGACACTGATACTCTACTCGGTCCTTAAGTCAAATGGTCACACGCCTCCTAAAACACGCACGTTCTCTGGAGGAAGAGGAGGAATTCTGTAGGGCAGGCGGTCAGCCTGCTGCATACATGTATCCGTTCACTTTCAGCATTTTGCAAAGTTGTGCAGTGTGTACCCAATTGAGTAGATTATATCATCTAGTTTTAAATAAACTAATCCTCACAAATGGAAAAATGGTTAAAAAATTCTTTCAAAGAAATTAGAGATTGAAGAGAATGCTAACGGTCCAGACATGTGTGAGCGACAGGAAAACGGCCGGGCTGACAGCCACGTTAAAGGATTAAAAAAAAAAATCAAAGAGATCTAATAAATAGCTGGCTGAGAACAATTTAGCGTTAGTCAAGAAGCCTATTTGAAATGCACATTTACGTTCACTATCAATAATTATATATCTAACGATAATAGTAATGTGTATCATGTACGTAATTTGTAAATAAAGATGCATAGTTTGGGTTGGTGTTCAAAATAATTCATTATCAGAAATCTTTGGAGACTGTTTCCAGTGATAAGCTCCAAAAGGATGTTGCTGAACTATGGGTTATGAGGAAATGAGGAGGTCGAATTTACTCCTCAGCTAAGTCCTCTGTAAGCTAAGATACTCTCTCCACAGCTACCATTAGAGATAGACGGCAAGATACTTGAATCAGGGAAATTTGTAACTTGTGCTTACAACTCTGTTACCCAGATATGTAATCAAAAACTGTAAAGATAACTAATTTGTGAATCGTCTCTTAGATTATTTTAAAATCCATCTAAATATTTATATTTTTCCTCTTTTAATACATGATGTGAGCTGTTTTGATAGTCTTTTATTAAGCCATATATCTACAATTAATTTATATTGAGAAATACATTACTTTGTTTTGAGTTGTGCAGGACTCATCAGTTTGAGCACTTAAAGTAGTCTTTTTAATCATGAATTAGAGTTGATTAGAAGTTTTATAATTAAAAGCTATTAAACTGTTAGATTAAAACTTATTATAACATTATTAAAACTATTAGTTTGTGACTGAAATTTATTAGTCCAGTCTGATTTAGAGCTTTTGTTGCAGATAAGAGTAAGGGTTAAAATATTTATATAGCATACTGATAAAACAGAAATCTTCTTATGTCCTAAAGGGGTAAGGTGAATGACTCTGGTATGTGCATTAACTCCGAAAGGTGAAATCTGTGGAATCAAAATGTGCTTCTATGTTGTTTTTACCTGAGTTACCCTTATGTTTTGTTATCAGCATAGCCTGAGGTAATTCGTGGTTAAGAGATGAGTCTATTCTGTATTGTATTTGAACTGTATATTCATTTTCAAGGGATGACAAATGAATCAACTTTATTTGTTGATTGGTTTGATTAGTTAACTGGAATCATTAGCACTTCAATTCTTTGTATATTTATTTTGAGCATATCTTTTATGGAGGATACTTTGTTGGGCAGTAAGAATATTGGGTTGAATAAGTTTTGATCCCTGCCCTTGAGAATCAACAAAGCATTAAACAGAAAAAGCTGCTCTGAAGGTAAGAGTGACAGCTGTAAGCACAAGTATTCTACAAGTTTCAGCAAATGATCCAAGTAAATATGTCACCTTCTTGGTGATGGAAATACCTGAGTCAGATTCATAACTGATTTACTCCAGCATGGCTAGTAAGTTAATACAGTTTGGAATTTGACAGATCACTGCTTCGGTGAATGAATAAATGTACATAAAAAGTCATTTCACTTTGGCATATCTTTGATTCTGTGTTCTTCAGTCTTGATGTTTCTGTTTAATGTTGGAGGGTTTAAGGTGAAGATTTGAACCCCTTTTTAGAAATGAAGTGTTCCACATTTCTTTTTAGTTAATGCTGAGGAGTTGGCCTCACAAGCTAATGGATGGTAGCTTCATAAGAACACATTTCTTGGCATTTAGAAGTGGTTACAAATGTGCTTTTTCTCCATTTCGTAACTCTAATTTTCCAAATGAAACTTGCTTATGATATGTCAAAGCAGTGGCTTAAAAGAATTGTCTGACTTCTAGGATTTTGCCAGTAAAACAATAATGTGCCTATGTTTCCTTAAAGGAAAAAAAAAAAAACCTAAAAAGTCTTCATTTCTTTAGCGATGCCTTGATAATTTAAAAACCTTGGAGATATATAAATTTTCATGAGATAATCTAGCAGCAGTGACCTGTATTAGCAGTGTGATCTACAGGGATTAGTTCTCTCTGTTTCCCTGGCACCATGCAGTGTCCATAGGGTTGCAGGGTCTCAGAAATTTTGCAGGGAAAAGTGATTTAAAAGAATGCTTCCCTTCTAGGGATTCTAGTGCCTTCTGTTTCTCCTAGGGCCTCACTCTGGAGAGCACATAAGTCTAAAACCTTGCATTAAACTTTGAGGGCTCTAAATAATACAGTTGCCTTGGCAAAAGGGGTGATTTCCTTTAGGGAAGTATCTTTCTTTTGTCCAGAAGTTTCACTCCTGTATCTATCCACTTGTTACCATTTTGTCTGCTTTAAGATTTTAGCAGTTCCCTCAGAGTTGGATTCATTCATATAAATTAAACTCTTCGCTTAACATATTTCTGAAGTGACAGAGATGCTGTATCTGTTGAATTATCTAATTAATTTTTATTTTAATGTAGGCTCTGAACCAGGTTGTTCTGTGGGACAAGATTGTTCTGAGAGGTGATAATCCAAAGCTGCTGTTGAAAGATATGAAAACAAAGTATTTTTTCTTTGACGATGGAAATGGTCTCAAGTGAGCAATTCTTTGTCATTTTTTACGTGTGATGTTACATGAAGGGGAGAGAAAGACGTGATGTGTTTTTATTTTAAAGAAAAACAGCTAAAAAGAAAAGTTGAGAGAGAAGAAAAGTATTTATACAGATGTGAACTGGAAGATGGGGTAGAAATAGTACCGGGCTTCTGCCCTTAAGGGTACAGGGATCCTGGGCTGCTGGCCCGGGAGTGGGACTGTCGTCAAAGGGCTCCTTCGGGGGTGTCAGAGGAGCCTGCCTGGGAACCTGAACGAGGAAGCCACGTGTTGGTCTAGGAGTTGATACTGAAGTTTCTAGTTTCAGTTCACTTAATCTCTCTGAACCTCAGCTTCCTTTTATACAAAATGAAGGAATTAGAACGATTGATCTTTTGGGTCAGTTTTAGCTCTTAAGCTCTGCGGGTCAACTTTGGAAAGGATTTTAGGGGAGAGCTATTTTAACCAAACCTGGTTTTGCAGATGAAAAGTTTCCAGCCCTGGGAGAGTTTGATTGATTCAGGTTTGCCCATCTGGATAATGATAGAATTAGGTTTCAAACCATCGTCTCCTGATTTCTAGCTCAAATCTCTCTGTTTTCTGTGTTTTACTCATTTAAGCGTTTTGGTTGATGGCTCGAATAACTGTGACTTAAGTGACTTGAGGAGGGTCATTATGGGGGACCTGCAGTGAGAATGCTGCTGTTTCCCAGCATCATCTTGGATCACAAACGACTTGAGAAGAACTTGTGTGTAGATTAGAATTCCAATTAGGAATAGCTGGTTAAAAATAAAGTATTTGATACCTCAGTGCTTGAATTAAAACGTTTTTATTGAACTACAAATGTTTCTGCTGACATCTGTTTATTATATCTTTTTATAGGGGAAACAGGAATGTCACTTTAACCCTATCTTGGAACGTTGTACCAAATGCTGGAATTCTACCTCTTGTGACAGGATCAGGACATGTATCTGTCCCATTTCCAGATACATATGAAATAACGAAGAGTTATTAAATTATTCTGAATTTGAAGCAGCATATTTTTGTACCTAATGAATTGTATCTTGTTTATCTCTTCCCTTGCATCTTTATTTGTTTTGGGTTGTTAACTTTTTTTTTTTTGGTGTAAGAATGAACATCAAAAGGCATATTTGAAGGGAAAGGTTAATGTACTACTTAATTTTCCAAACAAAAACAAACAAAGGCCATCAGAGTGGAGTATTATAAGAATAAGACAGCCACATGAGAAGGATTTGTGAAATATTTATATTTGAAGTATTCCCTGTATTTCCATTATTCTTTATGGAATATGAAGTGAGCATGAAGGGAAGTTAAAACTTTCAGGTGCCTGTGGAGTTATAAGAACTCTATTTATGCCTTGCATTTATGCCAGTTCACATTGGATGTGATTTAGAAGCAGACATTCTCTATTACCTCTTTGAGGGTATGTCTGAATACTGGAAAAATTAATACAATTGTTGGTGAGAAGCCTGGTTTACAAAATAGCGAAAAGTGATGAATTTTATTCCGTTTGTCTTAGGAATGCCCACAATGCTTGTTTTTCTGACAGGTGACTAGCAACTTTCTCCACTAAAGACTAAATACCTCTTTATATGCTGTAAATCATTCTAAATCATTTTAAAGTCTCTTAAGTCAACCAAATGTGTGTCTTTCAGTGCTTTCTCTAAAAAAGTTCCTTGGTATTATATCTTTGTGTGATTCTTCTTTTTTTTTTTTTTAACATTGCCATTGAACGTTGAAAATGTTTGCATGGTTTATCTAGTGAGCATGCCTAGTGCCACAGAGTGGTAATTATTTAATTATTTTTCTAGGTCCACATTTGAATAATTATTGGGGTAATAATAATCAATATGTGTTGGTGTGCATTTCCATTCACAGGCACTCATATATTTTACTGTATGTGATCCTCAGTAATCTAACGAGGTAAGTAGTGCAAATGTTAGCTCTTTGCAGATAAAGAAACAGACCCAGAAGTTTGTGGAATTGCTTCAAGGTTATTACATAGCTAGCAAGGAAGGGTGTTAACCCTTGAACTCAGATCCGATTCTTTAAGCATATCCTTTTTTTATACCTCCGATTACAGACTAGTCAAAATTCACTTATATAATTTTTATTGTATTTTTTGTTACCCTGGACGCCCTTTCTATTACCTAGAAGAGATTTCCTATCCTGTGTGGAAATGACTAATTTTCAAGTTGCCAACAATTTATATAGCGGTACTATCTCACTCATTCTCTGCAGAAGTTAATTATACTCGTGTTAAAAGTATCAGAATCCAAATGTACGGAAAAATTATTCAGAGATTGATTATATGATCATATTTAACGTGAGTTTTTTCTACAGTGGGCGAATAAGCGTCCTCAAAGGAAGCAAGTACAAATCAGTCCCTTAAGAGCAAGACCGAGCGCTGTAGGTGGCTTATCGGCAGTGACCCAGAAGGGCTAATATTTTCTAAGAATAGCTTACAGTAGTGGCTTAACATTTGTTATACTTATTTCACATGAAATACATCTCTGTTTAATTGGTTGGAACAGCTCTTACCTGTAAGGGTGTGTGTGCTGTGAAGGTCAGTTGAAGGTCAGAAGTACAGTATCATGAATGCTAGACTGGGTTTGGCTCCAGCTTTTTCATTAAACTTTTCAGGGTCTCCGTTTCTTTATCTGTAAAATGACAGGGTTGGACTAGTTAGCTTAAATAGTAGTTCTTTTATACCACACACGTCTGTAAAATTTGTTGGATCCGTTTGGCAGAGAGATTGAACAGAAAAGCACCTCAGTAATGTGACGGCAGCCAGATGATTGAAAGACAAGTCAACACATAATTCATATTGATCTGACTTTATTTCTGTTAGATTTTACACCCAGAAGATTTAACTTCTTACATAGTTTGTACAAACTTAAAATCTGTCGGCATCAAAGCTTAAAAGTTGGGTGTGTTCTCCTTGAGGCGGGTACATGTAAGAAGCCTGCAGCCTTAGCCAGACCCGGGGCTGGTTTAGGTGTTCATGGGCCTCTGCATGCGTGGATCTGTGTTTGCTGGAGATGAATGTGGAAATTTACTCCAGTTCCTGTTCAGTCCAAGCCCACCCACTTTTTGGAGTTCAGTGAGAAAGGGGAGTAGAAAGGCCCCCAGCACAATGGATGCGTGTGCTTTTACTCACTAGCTAAGGGAAGCTGTCAGGACAAGAGTGCGCCAACATGGGGATGAGAAACCCCCCTCTCAGGAGCTCACTTTTGGGTATGCAAGCTTTGTACGTTCACTGTGATTCTGCACGAAGAAGATGGACCTGTGTTCAGTTGATAACCATATCATCAACCTCAGCGTCAGTGTTTTCAAGAAGTCTTAGAAAGTCTCCATAAACACCCAAGGCTTCACACTTTTTTTGTTTTTGTTTTTGCGGTACGCGGGCCTCTCACTGCTGTGGCCTCTCCCATTGCGGAGCACAGGCTCCGGACGCGCAGGCTCAGCGGCCATGGCTCACGGGCCCAGCCGCTCCGCGGCACGTGGGATCCTCCCGGACCGGGGCACGAACCCGCGTCCCCTGCATCGGCAGGCGGACTCTCAACCACTGCGCCACCAGGGAAGCCCTCGGCTTTACACTTTTAATTAGAAACATCGGAGCCCAGGGATGATCCTAGGAAGAGAATAATTGCAAGACACTCATCTAAAGTAATTATGTTTAGAAATGAGTTAATTTTAAGATGTTGTGCTTACGTGCTCCTTTTCTCTAGCAGTTTAACCTAGACAAGCAGCTATATCAGTGATTCTATTCTCCCAGTTGATTACATTTGGTTCCTTTATGCTTAAAGGAAGATAACAGAAAACTTCAGAAATTCCTTATGGTGTAATAGGAAAAGGGGGTTATTTTGAGCTGCTGTTTTTGGAATTATTTTACAGCTCTTTGGTGGGTCTGGCAACTAAGAGATAGGCTTGAAGGCCGCGAGGAACATTTGTTCACTGTTCTATCTAAAGCTTAATGAGCTAAAGCTTTGGGTCTTTGGGGGTATAGGTTAACGGAGGTGTTATTTTATAATGCTTTGACTTGACCTGAAATGAGTTTATGGGGGGGAAAAAACCATAAGCTGTGAATTTTGGTAGTAAACATCTGTCCATTTCAGATGCTTCCCTTGCTTTTAGCAGGCAGCCTGTGTACCTTTTATGTGACTGCCAGTGGTTTAAAGAGATCTGTTTCAAAAAGTGGTTGCATGTTTTGATGCAATTTGGGAAACTTTACAAATGCAGATTCATAAGAAAAAAATCCATGAAAATACTGAAGATATGTTTGAGGATTTTCTTAATTGCAGTAAATATTCAGCATTTTTCTAATGAACGTGAATTTTGTTTATGAGTAAAAGTATGCATTTTCAAAGACTTTCCGATCGATGCTTTCTTTTATGCGAAGCTGCTGCACTAAGAGAAAATGGCTGAAACCAAGTCTAGTGACCTTGAGGTTTTCTTTTCTCCCCCCTCCCACCCCCTCTTTTTTTTTTGGTGGGGTGGGTCAGGGGAGGTCAATCACACCTAAAAGATCTTCTCCAGAGACTGCGCTCCTATACTAGACTGTAAGCTCTCCGAGGGCAGTCTTGTGGGTTTATCTTTGTATCTTGCCCAGCGCCTAGCAGAGTGCTTTGCACATAATAGGCGCCCAATAAATGCTGATGGTGAACGAAGTCACTGTCTCTGTAATGTGGCCAGACCGTGGGGACTGCCTTGCAGTGAATGAATGCTCTCTGTAAGGGCCGCCTTTGTCATTCTTGAGCTCCTGGTGACGTTAGATCTGATTCTTCTTCCTTCTGTTCACGCCTTGGGACAACCTGGGCCGGGCTAGTGCCGCTCTGGTTGCCAAGACCTGGGTTCTCCCAGTGCCAGGCTTCTGGTGAGAGCCAAGGGGTAGTGACTGGTTGAGAAGATGGATAAAGTAACACTAGAAAGTCACCACACAGACCTGAGTTTAAAAACTCAAGATGCCTGTGGAGCTCATGAAGAACCGGGTCAGAATAGACAGCTGGCTCCATTTGAAAGTGTGGCGGGCCCGGCCTCCCGGCCTCCTGGCCTCCCGGGCGTGTCGGCGGTTTTGGGTCGCTGCCCTCGCACTCCTGACCCCTGGGACGACCCTGTGAGCCCACTGAGTTGTGGGAACCCTGCTTTTTCTTTCTGTTTCTCAAAAGAATGTTTCCCAGTGAACTCAGACAACTGAAACGATAGAAATACTCCCTCAAAAGAACAGAAAGTTGAATTTAGAGGGCAACTGAGTTATATTTAACCTCAGTGTATTTTATCTGGGACAACACAAGAGGTGAGCTGGGTTTTGTTTTTGTTCTCTCTGAACCTGGGCAATGCTATGTCAGAACTTCAGTCCTTAGATGTTTTCTCTCACACATTTTCTCTCGGCTTGATTTGTTAAAGCGAGGATTCTGGATCCTGCAGCCTGTTGCCTGATGAGGGAGTTATCCCTGTAGAAGGAAAGCGGCCCCGTCAGTAGGTGAGCCTCAGTCTATCTGACCTCAAGTAGCTTTCAGCCAGGCCTTTTCTTCCCACTGGAGAGGGGCAGAGAGGTATTTCCTTGTTGGAATATGTGTGGTTGATGCATATCCCACTGGTATATCTGTTGAGAATGCTTGGGAGTAGGGATCTGGGTGTTGAAAGGTAGTTAGTGGTAAAACCCATATTCAAACCCTGGCGTCTGCACCGGAGCTGAATGCCCCTCCGTACAGGCTGTGCTGTTTCGCCAGAAACATGGGGTGATCATAACTTTCTTCCAGAAGTGCTGGGAGAAGGAAATACGTGTGGGAACAGGACCTCCTGGGATTCTTGGCACATGGCAGGTTTTTATTACTTCTGCGAAATGTAGGGCATGTAGGGGAGTTGAGGGAACAGGGCCGAACAGTTCACAGACTCTAAAGTCTCTTAGCAGAGATGCAGGGTTTTTTTCTTTTACCTATAATGGTAGGACAACTTAGGTAGTTATTTCATTTGATGCAAAACACTGAGTCTTGCGCCAATGTTTTTCACCTAAGAATGGAAAAAATCACTTAGCTTGATCATGAAGATTAGTTGATTAATGATTGTGAAAAGTATAGAAAACTTTACCCTCATTTTAACCATCTGGAATAAGAAAGGCCAGGGAAAAAACAAGGAATAAAGCTGACTGGAAGTTGGTGTGTGAGACAAAACGCACCGACGACGAAGGGGAGGTGGATTTATTCTGGCCCTTGCAACGGGGAGAACGTCCGTTTCTGCAGAAGGATTTCTCAGAAGAGGCAGGAGGCTTGGGTTTCTTAGAGACAGAGAGATAAGAGAGTCCTGCGGAGGTGGGGTGGATGCCGTTACTTCTCAGAACATGCGGGCTTGGTGGGCAAGGTTCTGCTCTCAGAAAGTCCAAGGTCGGGGGCTTCTTGACCACTGCTTCCTTCTGGGCGCACAGGGCGCAGGAAGGATTCAGCATTGTCATTGGTTTGGGGAGAGCTAAGGAAACTGCAGAGTCCTCTAGTGGAACAGCATCAACCGTGGGTCGGTGTCCAGGAGGTTACAGAGGTCAGGGTAACATGTCAGAGGCCTCATCAGGAGAGGAAGCACCCCAAAGAGATGCGGAACCTGAATCAGGTCTATCTCCCATTATTTGTCACTTTCAACTTAAAAGACTGACAGTTCACTGACCGCCAGCTCTTTACACTTGATTATACCGTAGCAATCAAGAAATCAAACATGTATTTACTCAGCATCTTTTCTACCAAGTTCTAAGTATTTATTTTTATTTAAAATCAGTGCATTATATATTCTTATTTCTCTCCATTGGTCATTCGTCTACTTAACGATCCCTGATCACCCTTCTGGTAATGAGCTACTCCTCTCATTATGTAGACTGCTCACAGGTTCTAAAAGTTGTCCTTTGCCTGCCCATCCCTGCTAATTAGAAATACATTTCTGGTAAGTGACCTAACAGTTATTCCAGTTTTGCAAAGGGTGTTGGTTAGGAGGGAGGCTAAATAGATTGTTTAAAGGCCTTTATTAATCCTTCAAAAAATTATCACTGTTCACTAGAAGGTTCAAAAATAGCACAGACAAGTCCTCTGTACCCTTAATCTCAGCTCCCCCTTGTGGTGACATCTTACATAACTACAGGTCAGTATCAGAGCCTGGGAACTGGCACAATCCGTAGACCTTATTCAGATTTCACCAGTTGCACTTGACTGATCTGTGTGCATTTTGCAGCCTCTGTAACGGGCCAGACACTGTGCTTGCTTACACCCGGGGGTGGAGTGATGTAATACAGACAGCACCTCAAACACTTTAAATGTTCTTGGGAAGTCTGTTTTTGTCTTGTTTTTAGAGTAAAGCCGGGAGTCCTCAGCCCTGCCTTTAAGATTTTTCCGGCTATAGAGTCAGGAGGTAAAATATTGTTATCGCAGTGATTACTAATG
>NW_020173204.1:605513-621074 GCF_003031525.2 Neophocaena asiaeorientalis asiaeorientalis
CACGTTGAATCACGCAGCCAAGATTCTCCTCCTGACGGTGCGCTGGGCCGGGAACCCCACTGCATCTGCGGAACCACGTCCAGGCTCAGCGCAGCTGGCTGCAGTGCAGCGGCCGACCCTGGTAGGACCCGTCAACCAGAGAGATGCTCGGACTCCAAGGGAAAACGTAAAGTCATCCACAGAATTGCTGGAAAAACAGATGGTCTTATCCAACAGGTGATCTTACCTGTCTGTTTCTGTGACATAGTCTTGGAGCTGCATTAAGTGCTAAATCTGGTGATGCTGAAGGGCTTCCAGGATAAGATGTGAGCTGTATTATCTGGCTGGGATGACTCCAGGAGGCCAGAGGGACCGATCTTCCAAATCTAAGGCCTCCTGTTGGTCAGTCCCCTTCCAGGAAGGCACATTCCGTGAGAAAAGATCTCCAGGGCAACCTATGAAAGGCAGTGGGTCTGTATCAGTACCTGAGCTTTTATGACACTCCTGCCACACACATAAAATTGCAAGTGAAGTTTCACAAAATAATTCTTTGGGCTATAGGCATATGCTCACTTACCCTTCTTCCATGTCATTAAAAGAAAAAAAAAAAAAGATGGTCATGACCTAGTTAATCAACTTCAAGACTCCTTGTTTAAAAAAAGTTCAAATTGTAATAGGAATCAAGAAATTGAGTCTACAATATAACAGAATTTCATAATAACAGCTACAATTTACCTATTATTATATGCTAGGTGATTTATAAACATCAGCAGCAGCCATAACATTCCTGGGAGTCATTCATCACTCAGCAGACGTTTACTGTGCTCCTGTTGGCCACAGGCACTGTTCTAGTCGCTAGAGATGGGGCAGTGATCAAAGCAGAAAGAACAATGTCCGCTCTCATGGAGCTCACCGTCTAGTGCGGAGAGTCTCTAGCAAACACATGAAGTAAGATGTATTTTGTGTCATAATAAGTACTATGGAGAAGAAGAATCGGGGAAGGGGGATAAGGCGTGTTTGGGTGCAAGCTGATACCTGAAGGAGATGAGAGAATGGACTTCAGGAGAAATCCTGACCCCGGGAGTAGCAAGGGCCAGACTCCGAGACAAGGATTCTTGGCTCATCCAAGGAACAGGACTGATGTGGGATACAGATGTGGAAAAACAGGTTCAGGAAACTTAGCTCAAGGTCAGACTAGGAGGGGTTCTGAACACAGGTCTAGCCGGCTCCAAAGTCCATTACAATGTCCATCACCAGGACATATAGAACACTAGTTACTGCACATCTACTACGTGTCATCCATCCTCTTACTCAGCTTTAACTGTGTGATGGTTGCCTCTCATTTTCTGGTGAACTACATACAGGAGTCAGGTACCCCTGGCTAGAAATCACATAATAAAGAGCTTGTTAATAGAAGAAGACACTCAGGCCCAACAAGCTTTACGAAGATTAATAGGGGAAAGAAGCAAATATATATCCAGTGCATCACTGTTTTAATTATTTAGTGAGATGGCATAAGAGAATAATTTTCTATATATATTCATATATTTTCATATAAGAACTTAATATAACTCATTCATATAATTTCCTATATATTTATTCATCTTCTACGTGAAATATTTTAAGTTCAGTGTAACCTATAAAATCACTAGAGAGGGAAGTAATTTTCATCAGTACAATTTTCCCAATTTCTTGGTCTTAAAGTTAATTTTTTACAGTAAGAAGTTTTCATGTCCAGTCATTTCACAGACAGCTTTCAGCTGGGCACTGTGCTCTATGCAAGGTCTACACCTTGGTGCCTGGTTTTTCTCAAATGAGCCTCTTTTGCTGATTACTGGGGCTTTGGTGCCCCCTGGTGATAGAGCCGAGAAAAACAAGTACTAGGTCTCCCGCATTCCATGCTGCCTCGTGTTGCGGCCTGATGGGTACGATTTACAACACGGAAACGCATAAAGAAAAATTACCCACAGGAATGTGCACTTGTGGGTTCCTTTAGTCTTGCGTCACACAGAACTTGCCAAAAGCTGTCAGAGGGTTAAGGTAAGAGAAAGCAATGTCTAATCTTATGAACAGACGAGGCTCGAAACCAGTGCCGTGGAAAAAAATAACTCTTTAAGAGTGGGACTAAGGGAAATAAATCAGTCTTATCGCAAATGTGTGCATACTGCCGATAAATCCACTCCTGCTGAAACAAGACAAGTAAATTTTTAAAAGTTATTGAAAACCAGATTAAAAACAAACCCACTAACAGGATGAAAAAATGGTATTTTCTGGGCGATCTGAACTACAAATTGTTTGGCAACAGTAGATGGTGTGGCTCCACAGTAGACAGTTTCCAGTCATTTTGCTTTCATCCTTATTATGTCCTTGTGTTTAAAGATGTTTCTTTTAAATAGCATAAAGCTGGATTTTAAAATCCAATCTGATGCTCCACATCACTAATCATTAGAGAAATGCAAATCAAAACTGCAATGAGGTATCACCACACCAGTCAGAATGGCCATCATCAGAAAATCTACAAACAGTAAATGCTGGAGAGGGTGTGGAGAAAAGGGAACCCTCTTGCACTGTTGGTGGGAATGTAAATTGATGCAGCCACTAGGGAGAACAGTATGGAGGTTCCTTAAAAAGCTAAAAATAGAACTACCATAGGACCCAGCAATCCCACTACTGGGCATATACCCTGAGAAAACCATCATTCAGAAAGAGTCATGCACCACAGTGTTCACTGCAGCTCTGTTGACAATAGCCAGGACATGGAAGCAACCTAAGTGTCCATTGACAGATGAATGGATAAAGAAGATGTGGCACATATATACAATGGAATATTACTCAGCCATAAAAAGAAACGAAATTGAGTTATTTGTAATGAGGTGGATAGACCTAGAGTCTGTCATACAGAGTGAAGTAAGTCAGAAAGAGAAAGACAAATACCATATGCTAACACATATATATGGAATTTAAGGGAAAAAAATGTCATGAAGAACCTAGGGGTAAGACAGGAATAAAGACACAGACCTACTAGAGAATGGACTTGAGGATATGGGGAGGGGGAAGGGTAAGCTGTGACAAAGCGAGAGAGTGGCATGGACATATATATATACACTACCAAACGTAAGGTAGATAGCTAGTGGGAAGCAGCCGCATAGCACAGGGAGATCAGCTCAGTGCTTTGTGACCACCTAGAGGGGTGGGATAGGGAGGGTGGGAGGGAGAGAGACGCAAGACGGAAGATATATGGGGACATATGTATATGTATAACTGATTCACTTCGTTATAAAGCAGAAACTAACACACCACTGTAAAGCAATTATACTCCAATAAAGATGTAAAAAAATAAATAAAAACAAACAAAAAAGAAACGAAATTGAGTTATTTGTAGTGAGGTGGATGGACCTAGAGTCTGTCATACAGAGTGAAGTAAGTCAGAAAGAAAAACAAATACCGTATGCTAACACACATATATGGAATCTAAAAAAAAAATGTTTCTGAAGAACCTAGGGGCAGGACAGGAATAAAGACGCAGACATAGAGAATGGACTTGAGGATACGGGGAGGGGGAAGGGTAAGCTGGGACGAAGTGAGAGAGTGGCATGGACATATATACACTACTAAATGTAAAACAGATAACAAGTGGGAAGCAGCTGCATAGCACAGGGAGATCTGCTCGGTGCTTTGTGACCACCTAGAGGGGTGGGATAGGGAGGGTGGGAGGGAGACACAAGAGGGAGGGGATATGGGGATATATGTATATGTATAGCTGATTCACTTTGTTATACAGCAGAAACTAACACACCATTGTAAAGCAACTATACTCCAATAAAGATGTTAAAAAAAAAAGCCAATCTGATAATCTCTATGTTTTAATTGGTGGTTATCATGAATATCAATCTGTTTGGAATTATTCTCTCCTTTTTGTACTTTATATACAATCTTCTGTTTCTATGCTCATTTCTTGTTTTATTTTGAATTGATTGAGCCTTCTTGTTTGTTTTTATTTCATTTTTAATTCACTGATATTTTTCTTAAAAATTTATGTAAACCTTGAAATATTGCCATGTGTAACACAATTTTAAGTTAATGATTCTTAAATTAATTCTTAAGAATGCAAGTTTCACGAGAGCTGGGATTTTTTTGTCTTTGTCTACGGCTGGGCTGTATTTGAGTTCCAGGTGGCACACTTGGGCCATATTCACCTGCTCGTGACCTACATGCTACTGTGGTCCATTATTTTAGCTTTTTTCAAATTAAATAGGACAAATCTGACATCACCCCTCATCATCATCATCATTATAAACGTCTATGTTTAGGTTTACTCATATATGTACCATTTTCCTGACTTGCCACTGCTTCCTGCTTTGCCCATCTTTCTGAAGTCCATCTCTTAGATGTTCCTTTGATGAAAAAATGATGGTGGTAATGCTCTTAGGTTTTATCAAAAAATATGTTGCTTTGTCCATGTTGTTGAAACGTTTTGCTGAGTGATTAATTCCGGATGGACCGTTATTTTCTCTCAACTCTTTGAAGATATTTGCTATAGGCTGAATGTTTCAGCACCGCTGCCCCCAGCCCCCAATTCATATGATGAAACCTGAGTGCCCAGTGTGATGGGGTTACCTTACGAGGTAGGGCCTTTGGTCCTGAGATCAGTCCTGAGAGCAGAGTCCTGCGAACGAGATCCATGCCCGTATAAACGAGGCCCCAGTGAAAGCTCCCTCACACCTGTGCAGGGGTATGGACACAAGAAGAGGTCTGCTACCGGGAAGACGGCCCTGCCTGACCACGCCGGCACCCGGATCTCAGATTTCCAGCCTCCAGAACTCAGAGAAGTAAAAATTTTGTTCTTTATTAGCTACCCAGTCTGTGATAGTTTGTTGTAGCTGGCTGAATGGACGAAGGCGTATTATCCCTCTATCTTCTGCCTCATCTTTTAGCTTCTGAGAATATGTATCAGTCTGATCATTTTATTCTGTATTTTCTCTGTTGGCTGCTGATAAGCTCTTTTCTTTCCTGTTTGATGTAAGTTGTATTTTCTGTGTCTGTGGATTGATTTCTTTTCACTCTGTCTTTCAAGGCTCTTTAACTTTTCTTTCAAATTTTGTTCTCTTTGTTCCCTCTTAGATTATTCTGGATATTTTCTTCAGATCTATTTTCTAGGCCACTAATTCTTTTTTAAGACGTGTCTAATCTGATATTTAACCCATTTATAGAATTATTATTTTTTTATTTCTTAAAGTTCTACTTTGTTCTTTTATAATTTCCATGGCCCCCCCTTTTTAAAATAGATCTTTATGGAGTATAATTGCTTCACAGTACTGCGTTGATTTCTGTTGCACAACAAAGAGAATCAGCCATATGCACACACATGTCCCCATATCCCCTCCCTCTTGAGCCTCCCTCCCACCCTCCCTATCCCACCCCTCTAGGTCATCGCAGACCACTGAGCTGATCTCCCTGAGCTATGCTGTTGCTTCCCACTAGCTATCTATTTTACATTCGGTAGTGTATGTATGCCGATGCTACTCTCACTTCGCCCCAGCTTCATCCTCCCACCCCATGTCCTCAAGTCCATTCTCTATGCCTAACTCTTTACTCCTGCCCTGCAACTAGGTTCATCAGTACCATTTTTTTTTTTTTAGATTCCATATATATATGTTAGCATATGGTATTTGTTTTTCTCTTTCTGACTAACTTCACTCTGTAAGACAGTCTTTAGGTCCATCCACCTCACTACAAATAACTCAATTTCGTTCCTTTTTATGGCTGAGTAATATTCCATTGTATATATGTGCCACATCTTCTTTATCCATTCATCTGTTGATGGACATTTAGGTTGATTCCATGTCCTGGCTGTTGTCAATAGAGCTGCAGTGAACACTGTGGTACATGACTCTTTCTGAATGATGGTTTTCTCAGGGTATATGCCCAGTAGTGGGATTGCTGGGTCATATGGTAGTTCTATTTGTACTTTTTTAAGGAACCTCCATAGTGTTTTCCATAGTGGTTGTATCAGTTTACATTCCCACCAACAGTGTAGGAGGGTTCCCTTTTCACCAAACCCTTTCCAGCATTTATTGTTTCTAGCTTTTCTGATAATGGCCATTCTGACCGGCATGAGGTGATACCTCATTGTAGTTTTGGTTTGCATTTCTCTATTAGTGATGTTGAGCATCGTTTCATGTACCTCTCGGCCATCTGTATGTCTTCCTTGGTAAAATGTCTATTTAGGTCTTCCGCACATTTTTTAACTGGATTGTTTGTTTTTTTGATATTGAGCTCCATGAGCTGTTTGTATATTTTGGAGATTAATCCTTTGTCTGTTGTTTCATTTGCACATATTTTCTCCCATTCTGAGGGTTGTCTTTTTGTCTTGTTTATGGTTTCCTTTGCTGTGCAAAAGCTGTTAAGTTTAACTAAGTCCCATTTGTTTATTTTTGTTTTTATTTCTGTCACTCTAGGAGGTGGGTCAAAAAAGATCTTGCTGTGGTTTATGTCAAAGAGTGTTTTTCCTATGTTTTCCTCTAAAAGTTTTATAGTGTCTGGTCTTACATTTAAGTACCATATTCTTGGACTGGAAGAATCAATATTGTGAAAATGACTATACCACCGAAAGCAATCTGCAGATTCAGTGCAATTCCTATCAAACTACCAATGACATTCTTCACAGAATTAGAACAAAAAATCTTACAATTCATATGGAAACACAAAAGACCCCGAATAGGCAAAGCAATCTTGAGAAAGGAAAACAGAGTTGGAGGAATCAGGCTCCCTGACTTCAGGCTATCCTACAAAGCTACCGTAATCAAGACTGTATGGTACTGGCACAAAAACAGAAATATAGATCAATGGAACAGGATAGAAAGCCCAGAGATAAACCCATGCACCTATGGTCAACTAATCTATGACAAAGGAGGCAAGGATATACAATGGAGAAAAGACATCCTCTTCAATAAGTGGTGCTGGGAAAACTGGACAGCTACATGTAAAAGAATGAAGTTAGAACACTCCCTCACACCGTACACAAACATAAACTCCACGACCCCTTTTTAAGTCTCTTGGTTCTTGCTCATTTATTAAAGTTCATCTTTTATTTTTAAACATTTCATATATTGTCATTTAAAAAAATGTGAGTCTGAAAATTCTAATATCTGAAGACCTTTAAAAAAATTTCTTTTTCTGTGGACTCTTACTCATGGCAGTTTACTCCTTGTGTCTTGGGGGTTAGTTGTTTTCGGGTTTTGTTTTATTTATTTATTTTTTTAAACTGTGGGCTCACATCTGTAGAAAGTCTGAGCACCTAAATTGGTGAAACAACTTACCTCCAGCCGCATTTGCATTTGTTTCTGCCTGGAAGGCCAGCTTTTACTGTTCTGACTGGTGACCTTCTTAGGTGTTTTCAAGGGCTGTGGCTTAACCTGGGGCCCCCATCCCCCTTCTGTGGGCCCAGGGCTCAATCTTGTGACTCTAACTTTGTATGGACCTCTGCCTTCCAGAAAATTCTGAATTTTGGTTTTGGTTACTGCTCACATTTAGGTTTTAACTCACTGGTCTTTCCCCCCTCTTCCCTTGGAGCTTTTGTATATGTTCTTAAGAGCTAGGAGTGCATGAAACTTGCGTGTGTTCCCTTCATCTGGGAGCTGGTTGTATTGTGGCAGGAGGCGTTTTAGAGCAGCACGTCCAAAACGATGCCAAACACGGAAGTGCAGGCATCTCTTTGCTCGAGAAAAAACAGCCCTTCGTAGCTTAATATGGAGCTACTGATTTGGTAAACACATTTTTTTGGTCTCTCTTTTTCCTAATAAGCAGAGAATGCCATAGTTTGCTTTTACACTCAGGTAGATTTTACCGTCTTGCCTCAGGGCATCAATATTTTGTTTTCTGCTGTAATTTAATGAGCAGGGAGCCTAAGTCTGTCCCCATCCCACAAGATATAGTACTGATTTAGAACTTTGGGGAAGGATACCTATTAATATACATGAGCATCAGAGGGTGGGAGCTCTGTCCCACAAATTTCAGGGATCTTCCACTACCGTGAAGTGCCTAGGGGATCGGAAATTTGGGTTGGGATAGAATATCACTTTTAAAGTAAAAGGCAAATGATGACCCCCTATGCCCCCTACCACTGTAAAAGTTCTACTTTGTTCTTTTATAATTTCCATGACCCCTTTTTAAGCCTCTTGGTCCTTGTTCATTTATTAAGGTCCATCTTTTATTTTTAAACATTTCATATGTTGTCATCTTGGGCTTAGGAGGCAGCATGAACCCATTGTGGTGTCTGCTCCAACCCCAGTGCTGAATAACCTGGTAACTCAAAGGCTGAGAGCCTGAATGGGGCCCAGAATAAAAGAAGATCCTTCTGTTCAACACGTTTGCTATGCAAGCAATTCTGACAATGTCCGGGTGGATCCAGTGGTGCTTCCAGAGTCTGCACCTGACTGGGCTGCTGTGTGGAGTCTGTGATGAGCTCTGATGGGTGAATCAGAGTGAATACCCTTAGGGTTTTGGAACAAAGCCATGCTCTCTTCAGAAAGTAAATATTGCTTTGAGAATAATTCTTGGTTCACTCTCGGGCTTTGAGATGCCAGTAATCGTGCAACTTGAGAGGCACGTCAAAAATAAGTTATGTCTGAACCTCTAAGCCTCAAGTCATTACAACTCTCCAACATTTAATTGAAGGGATTATATGGGATCAGACAAGCCCTGAATGCACTGGTAAACTCATTGCCACCTGTCCCTTTCTCAATCCACATCTGCGACCTGACATGGAGTTATCTGAAGAAGAAAAAAACTGAGTTTGGCTTATAGATGGCTCCCCGTGACATTCTGCATTAGGCGGGGGTGATGAACTGTAGAACTATAGTGGCCTTCAGGATACTGGAGAAGGAAATCTCTGGGACCGGGTGTCTAAGTAGTATGTCTTAGGATTCACGTTTCCTGGAAAGAGAGATTGCAAGCAGTGTGGAGCGACACCAGTTCTTGGGAATTGCTTGTAGTCTGGGTGATTGGTCAGCACTTGGAAGAAGTAACCTTGGAGACAAGTAAGCTTGGGGAAGAGTACAGGACAGGATATCTAGGAACGGGCCCAGGATGTGAGAACATTAGTGACTCACGGAAGTTCTCACCAGAGGGCTCTCCCTGAAGAGGCAGCTCTTAATAACCAAGTGGAGAAGGTGACTTGTCCTGTAGATGTTAGCTTCTGTCTTTACCTCCTCTGGTTCTTGTTCACTGACTTCAGGACAGAGTGTCCGTGTTAGCAGGGATGGCAGTCCTCCGTGGGCTCAACCATGAAGATCCCCCCACTGGCCAAATCAGAGGTGGCAATTTTTAACACCTTATGACCAACCGGCACTTTTTGTCCTTGTCACCTCTGTTCTTGTGACTTGGGCTATGCTACTCTAAAGACCTTGCTTTCCAGGAGAAACAAAAATGGCTCCACTGACCTGAAAGTTGAAACAGCAGCCTGGCTCTTTTGAGAGTCTCTGCCATTAGACACACAAGCTAAGAGGCAGTTTCCTCTTTTGACAGAGATTATTTGTCTTAATTATCAAGCAGAAATGTGATGAAGCAAGGGAGGAATCTGAGGTCAGAGAGGTAAATATGCATTGACTCGGGAGACCTTTGTTCCATGGGTGTGCCAGCAAGTCTCATGTCACATATGACATCTACAGTGTCCCAGGGAAAGTGGGAATTACACAACACAGAGAGATGGGCAAGACCTTCTGTACTTGCTTTCAGCCTATAAAGATGTCTCTTTTCATCCAGGTGAGTGGATTTATGAGCTGCCTTATCTGTTTTACATTGAGCTAATCATTTGTTTCCCTCAAGATTGGCTGGGTTATGCTGCAAGCACAGACAATCCCAGAATTTCAGTGGCTTAATAACAACGCATATTTATTTTTTGCTCGTGATCCAACAGGGTCCAAGGAGGTGGCAGGGGCTCTAGGTTTTGTAATCAGATTCTGTGACCTAGGCTGCTAGAGTCTCAATGGCACACAGGCTTCTAGGATATCTGAGCTGGAAAATAAGAGGGGGAAAAAGGAACATAGTGAAACATGCAATGGCAGTCTTTCAGACGATCTCTGAGTAGGAGAATTACTTGTAATCGATACACAGATAACAGTGCAAAGTGACTGCAGCGTCAACCAGGTAGCCTGGATAATTCAGGAAGCAACAGTAGTAACAAGAGCAAGAAAGAGGAAGTTGGTGTAACATGGGGTTCAGTTTAACGTCTGTCACAGAAGTGTAAACAGAGAACGGGCGTAGAAAATAAAAGAAACTACAAATTAAGTATGTCTGTTAATAAATGAGTGAATGAGTACTTTAAACACTTTAAACACACACACACACACACACACACATAGCATTCAACTCCTTATAAGGTCATTTATCCGCATCTTTTATGATGTGAAATAGGTTTTAAGAATAAGCTCATAATTAGATACTTACATTTTAAAAATAGTAAGGTAAATTGTTTGGTATATTTCATAAATGGGACTTTAAGTTATTCTCAAGCAAATGACATTTTTGTTGCTAAGAAGTACCTATTGCAGGGAGTCTCCCACCACCCTGAAGGCGAGGCTGGATTAGCTGTTGCTGGGCCCTGGGATCAACAGCCAAAGAAAACAAGCATTTCTGGTTTATCTTCACTAGATGGTGCTATTGAGTTCAAGATTCGACCTGCTGTATCTTAACGCAAGAATTTGACTAATTGTAGAAGACATTTATATTGTTATTTTCTCCTTCTACATTAGTATTTAAAACAATATTAAGATCACT
This sequence comes from Neophocaena asiaeorientalis asiaeorientalis, assembly GCF_003031525.2. Lineage (NCBI taxonomy): Eukaryota > Metazoa > Chordata > Mammalia > Artiodactyla > Phocoenidae > Neophocaena > Neophocaena asiaeorientalis. The sequence continues at coordinate 616,269 of NW_020173204.1, forward strand.
TTTATTCATTTTGGAAGTAAAATAATAACAATTGTAACCTCAGGAAATTTGAAAACCCTGTCAACTACTTAAGGAGCTGGTATGCTATTATCTGATGTTTTTCCTGTAATTCATAGAAAGGATCTTTTTATTAAAAAATATAGTTTTGGGGTCATTTGTACATGTGTCGTGAATTTTGGTCACAGCTATTTTCCTTTTTGGACGAAATAAAGTTGTCATTTTCAGATGACTGAAAGAGTAGGGGCTACACTTTTTCAATTTTTTAGTCGGGCAAGAAAATATCTTGAGCGGCCTTGTTTGTGAGTAAAAATAGACTACCTTTGAGTACATAGTTTCACTTGAGTTGTCATGAGATACTGTAAACAAAAATAAAAATTCTAAAAGGTAAAAAGCACTTCTTTCAACGACGGAATGAGGAGTACAATGTATATGTACTGACTCTGAGAGTGGGTGATTACAGAACAAGAAGGAAACCAGCAACTCGGTCTGGGTTTATTTTCTGTGTATACACAGCTGGAAGAGCTCTTAGGAATTACCTAATCCATGTCCATCACTGTAAAAATAAAGAAACTGAGGATCCAGACCATATTTAAAAATGCTCTTGAGAAAGAAAGATGCTGAGCGCAACCTAACTGGCCTGAGGGTCTTTGCAAAGCAACTGCTTACAGACAATGTCCAAAAGCAGGACCAAGTTATGAGTAAAGAATCAAGGTCTTCGGTCAGTGTGTATGGACAATTATCTGTTGTCTTTAATAAAGGCTGTACAGTTAAAAAGTGGCATGAAATGGCATTGGCACTGGCAGATACGAAAATACCATGTCCCCAGAATCAGCTTGTAGAGTGAAAAGTGCAGACCTGGTGTCAGGTAGAACTGAAGAGTGAGTGGCAGATCCTTCCCTTCCAGCCTGTGTAACCTCTGACATCAGCTTCTCTATAAAAGGAGTTAAGAATACCTACATCATGGAGGTGCAGGACAGCCTAAATGAAATAACAGGATAGGCTCTCAATAAAGGGTTACCCTGTTACCTCATTAAGAAATAGCTTTTAAAATTGAAAAAAGAGAGCACAACTTAAGGGATGAATGAGCAATGTCTGATGCCGTGTGTCTGTCCATTTGGGGGCTGAGTTTTGTTTTGATCCTTCTAATGACTGGTTTGGGTGAATTTCTTGGCCCTAGATTTGCAAAGCTCATGTGATTGCTTGCACAGACCCAGCCAGAGTCAAGCCGATGGAGAGCCACAGATTACAGAAATCAACAATAAGATGTAGAAAATCACAGGCAACAGAAACACGGTATTTATAGAGGTCGCATGGCTGCTCGGGGGGCTGAAGCTCCCTTGATTGGACCCACAATACTACAACCTACACGTCGTACTCCTCCCATCACACCCCGTTACCCTTTTGTTCCCGAGGATTTATACCAACTTTGTCATGTTGTTACAGATTTCAGACATCAGTGGGTTCTAGGATGGTGAAATGTGAGCATTTACATACTTGAATTTTTTTCTTTTCATTTCTCTTATCAGCCAGCAGATGTCACTCATTCTCTTTAGTTAGTCCATGTTTATTCTCCCCTGCCTCGGACCAGCTGAAGAGAAATCACCTTTAGTTATTATGTCAAAGTGATGTGTTTGTTGAACTGCAACAATAGTCATTCTCCCCGTTAGCCTATCGGCGACTCGCGGGTTCACGGTACTCAGGCAACGATGAGTTTTTATTTTCTCATTTAATTAAAAAAAGAATCTCCATCTCAGTTTCCAAAATGTGTAACTGGGAGATAAATGAGAAAACAGAGAAGACATGCAGGGAATTTAAATTTGCATTTGTGGTAAAATAATTTGTGGTTTCGCGAGAAAGGACAAATCCCTCGTTGATGCCGATGTAAGGTTGTGATTTCACTCTATAGTTTTGAATAAAAAGACGTCACGCGGTTTATGGCGTATATTTGTGCAGGTGTGCGAAATAATGTGCTTTTTAACCATTCCTGTTGCAATAACAAATAATCATTATATCCAGCCATTGGTGCCGTCTTCGGGCTTGTTAGCTGGGGCAGATTTTATAAAAACAAGCTTAACTTATACAAAGTAAGTTTTCGTTAGTTTCTAAAAGTGAGGAAGTGCCTCTTTAAAAAAATATATACTGCAAGCAAGAGTCTATGTATCCTTAGATGTTTCTCAAACTGTCTTTGTGTTTTCAATCTATTGATACTTTCTCCTTTTAATAGGGATTAGTTGTTGACCCTCAGAGTATATTCATTAAAGGGAGCAACATTACCAGTCTTTCTTTGTCAGCAGATGCTGAATTTATTATGGGAGAATGGGTCATCTCTCTGCAAGGCTGTTTTTGACTCCTGTACTTTCAATTAGCTTGTTGAAACAGTTGGACTGGATGCTATACTTCAATATAGGCATTTATGTTCCTAGCTGGTGGCTCTTCCTGATGGACTCTTGAGGTCGAATGCTTCCCAGGGGATCTCAGCTTACCCTGCTTTTGCCCCTGACATAGATCCTGGTCTACAGGCCATTTGCAATCAGAAAAACAAAAAACACCCAATTTCTCTCCATTTTACTTATTTAGAAATTTTTGGCTTCTGTTATCATTTATGCAGCTTTTGAATACAAAAAGCCAGTTTTAAAGTACGTGTATCAAACAGCAGCTATTCATCAGGAAGAGAAAAAATCAGTGAGAAAGAAATGCCAAACTAATAAAGTTCAGGAAAGAAGAACTGAGTTGGATACCGAACAACAATTGAATGGCTTCATGGAAAAAACAGTATACGGCTTAGTAATCTGAGTAGGAAAATAGGCGATCATTAAACTTTGAAAACCTGATATGCAAAGTTTTACAACATAACAGTAGTATCCAGAATAGATTTCTAGACTTTTTTGTACCAGGCGGTTTCCTCATGGACCCCAGTGATACCCTAAGTGTTTCGTTACTGATGCATGCATCAGTAGTTACGAGAACAACGCTCTTGTCTCTCCTTGATTCACACTTCGTTCACTTTATTTATTTATTTAATTTTTGGCTGCGTTGGGTCTTCGCTGCTGCACGCGGGCTTCCTCTACTTGCAGCGAGCTACTCTTCGTTGTGGTGTGCAGGCTTCTCACTGTGGTGGCTTCTCTTGTTGCAGAGCACGGGCTCTAGGAGCAGGGGCTTCAGGAGTAGTGGCACGTGGGCTCAGTAGTTGTGGTGCACGGGCTTATTTGCTCCGCGGCATGTGGGATCTTCCCAGACCAGGGCTTGAACCCATGTCCCCTGCATTGGCAGGCGGATTCTTAACCACTGCGCCACCAGGGAAGTCCCACACTTTGTCCACTTTAGAAGTGACCAAGTACTCAGTTCTCTAACCTGTAGGCCAGGTGGGAAAGTGAACAGATCATAACAAAGGAAGAAGCAAGAAAAGATTGTGGAAATGGTAATGTCGGTCCAGGACAAGATGCAACTTGCAGGATGAAGCAGGGGAGGGGGAGATGCATGGTCCCTGGGAGGACACTACTAATGAGCTGCTAGCGTTTGAGAAACACTGATTGATGAGCTTTTCAGGCAGTTGCTCTGCAGCAATATTCCCATGAAAAGTCACAACTGCTATCACGGTATCAATGCCCAGTGAAGTAAGCACACTGCTTTCTGCATGAACTTGAATATTCAATGCCAGAGACGTACAATAGAGGTAAGTAAACCCCCTCCTTCCCAGGTTCCCACATCACTACTTTTAAAGAGATGTCAGGTATTCAATCAAGTTGTGGGAGACTTTAGGTCCCTATAGTTTATTATTTTTCAGGACTATTTTTAAAATACAATAATGTAGAGATCTCTTGACTTTTGAATTTACATTACAAATGCTAGTGATATGAAAGTTTTGTTCAAATGAGTCCATGCCATGAAATATGGGTTTTTGTGTATTGTATGTAAATGCGAAAGTTATTTTTCATTTGAAATACTACAATGATCATTGTTCAAAGAATTGAAAACAAAATTTTATATATTCATATGCTTTTTACAAGTGTTTTGCAAATACAGTGTATATGTCTGGTGACTTAGAAGGTAGGACATTTGCTCAAAACAAGAATGGCAATCGGAACTGGGGTCTCTTATAAACTCAACAGTTTTTTTACTTCCCTCCGCCACCTGTCAATCACTTATAATAGCGCTTGAAAGAGTATAGATAGATTTTTAGTCAGAAGTGGACTCTTTACTATCATCCCATTTCGGGCCACCCATCACGTCATTTTGGGATTACAGGATTCCTCCGCTCTCCGAAAGCAGAGTGTTCCTGTGAAACTTTTCCTAAGCCAACAAAGCATAAAGTTACGAAGCAATTACTTCGGGATCCACCTTGCTAACTATGCACAAAATAAAAGGAGATAAAGCACAGATGCTCACAGACACAGGTCGAAGCTCCGGAGGCTTGCTGCTGAGAGGCCTAGGTGCTGAGCGTGGCCCCCGGGAAGGAGCTGGCAGGGGGTCCCGGGTCTACCTCCTCACCATGACCTTGTGTATCTATGTGCCCTCGTGGGCCTCATCCTTCTGTCAGAGAGGCTTTGATCTGACAACTAGCATGACACTTTGGTTCCCGCTTTTCCATCATATGACTTAAAGTGACACATTTTTTCCTCTCTTACGAGGTGCCAGTAAGGTAAAGGTGTCTATATTTTAAAAGTTAACCCAAGCATCATTGTTTGTTTATTGATTTTTAAGTCAAAGCTGTCACAATTTGGGAGTCAAATAAACAAGTTATAGGGGCTACCCGTCTCTTCAAGTTCTGGACATATTTTTTTTTTTTTTTTTTTTTTTTTTTTTTTT
>NW_020173204.1:621112-799213 GCF_003031525.2 Neophocaena asiaeorientalis asiaeorientalis
TTTTTTTGCGGTACGCGGGCCTCTCACTGTTGTGGCCTCTCCCGTTGCGGAGCACAGGCTCCGGACGCGCAGGCTCAGCGGCCACGGCTCACAGGCCCAGTCGCTCCGCGGCATGTGGGATCCTCCCAGACCGGGGCACGAACCCGTGTCCCCTGCATCGGCAGGCGGACTCTCAACCACTGCGCCACCAGGGAAGCCCTGGACATATTTTTTAATGTACCAATGCTATCACTGCTATTGTGATTTTAAAAATATTCAGCAGTTTTCTTCATAGCAGATATACAAAAAGACTCAAGCATATACATTCAGTAAGAGTAGGAATAAGAGAAAAATCTATAGTCCCTCTCCCAAGCCCTAGGAGAGGGGGAAAAATATGAAAGTGTATTAATCATTTTATTGTGTGAATAATGTAATTCTGTACTTGAACATCAGTTATGTATGAATTTCAAAATATGTGCTAATGGAAAAGTCAAAGCAAAATTAGAGAATTTACCTTAGTCTATTTCTCACTATGTGTGTACGTTTTAAAGCACTGATTTTTCTCATTGCTGCTTTTTATTCTTGAGAAAAGGGAAACGCAGGACGAGATGGTGAGGAAAGTTAAAGGAAACAATAGTAATGAGTCACAGTGTGAATCTAGGTTTCATAGGTTCCCATGTTTAGCAAAAGTGCTTGTCGAGGGAGATGAGAGGGGAAAAAAAATCCCAGCTGTTTCCAAAAAATATTATAGTAGCCAAGAAGAAAGTTCAAATTTATAAAGCAAAATGAATGTCCACGTCATTACCTACCGCCCCATTTCCTTGAATTATGGCCGTGTGAAACTGATTTCTGTGTAGATTGGACTCACTGGCAGTTTCCTTTCCTACCAGGTCCCACAGTTCCTTTTCCTTTTTTTTTTTAAAGAGCAAAAGTACCCCTCAGATTTATTATAAGTCAGAATGTCCATCCTTACAGCACGAACCGAACTGATACAGCATTTGCTTTGCTCAGCAGAGGTGGGCTTTTGAGATTTCCCATTTTCCTTTTTCCCTTGTCCGTTTCTGATAAGAGAGGCTGCCCCTGCTTTAAAACAATGTAGCCCCAGTTTACACTGGCAAGTGGCTTTTCCTTATTGGTGTGGAAACGCAGCCGCAGTCTCTGTTTACCAGGGTTTTCCACCAGGAATCTCTGCAAGTGCAACCTCGCTAACAAGCATTTCTATGGATGATAAAGAGAAAATTTCCTTGTGCTACAAAATGAAAGCAGGCTTTCCTTCTGAGAACCTGGACCTTGACAAGTAGATTTCTTCTTTCTGTGGCTAACCTTTCTGCATGTGGATCTTGTTAGGAAGAAGCATAGCATTGAAGACGTTTATTTTCTAATAAATATGATAGCTTTCATGCTAAAAAGTAGAGTTTTGAAAAATTATCTTCTCATGTTAGTCATTTCCTAGTGCTTACAAAGACATATGAGCAAGGCTGCCCTTCTACATTGGCTAAATCTACCGTCAAGTAGGATACAGATCTACCCGCCATCTTCCTATTAATGCACCACTACTCTCTCACAGTCTTACTAAGCAACTTGATTCTTTTAAGAAGAGAGAAACGACTCTGGTTTTAGCTGTAGGCATATTACTGCTTGCAGACCTGACTCTAACATTGGCAGGGTCTGGGGCAAAAGTACATAGGTAGGCCCACATAATATTTGGCTAAATATCTAGAAATTGTAAGTTAAGCTAATAGCATGCTACATCAAATATGTTCTATTCTCCTGTCTCAACAAATTTACCTTTATTATAACTGGGACATGCAAGTTTGAATTTAAATGTCTTGGACCATTGCAAGTTCTTGCATGGAGATCGTTGGCAGGAGTTCGAGCTGGCCTCTGGCTAGTGACTGGGCATTTCTTTTCTCATCTTCAGCTCTGTCCCCCACCTGAGAGGCCTCAGTATGGATACTTCAGCCCAGATGCATTTCCAAGCTCCATCCAAACGTTACACATCCAACAAACAGATGGCCCTTGACCACCCCCAGGACCTAGGAGTGTAGATACCAATGGCATATTGACCCTTGCGGGGTCCAAAAGAATCCTTGAAGCGGGTTTAAAGCCTTTAAGACAGGAGTTTTGGAGCTGGTATATCTGGAGCATCATTGTGAAGGGTTAGTGTGGGCTCAGTTGGAAGAGAGGGTAATGTCTTTCTTCAGTCCTTAGGAGGTCATAGACTGGGAGACACAGGGTCCAGGAAAGAGTACTGGTTACACGAATCTTTTTTGCACAGATTTTATGAAATTCTGTATTGAGAAGAGTTGGTAACATACAATAACAACCATAAGGTAAGCATACTGCTTAAATTTACTTTGATAAGGGGAGTAGATATAATAAGTAGCTACACACATGATGTTATATAGAAACAAGATATCCTGTCCTAAATATGAATCCCATCTCTATGACAGATTCAGCCTTCTAATCAATTGCTACTTTTGAGACTGGCATACAAAGAACAGAACTTTTTTGGATATTGCCTCTCCATCCTCAATAACCAATTAGCCATCTGTAAAAGACAATGACTGAACATCTGTGCTGTGCCTGACACTGCTGGGTGTGAGTACTCTGAGTACTTTAAACATGGAAATGATACCAGGTGACTTCCTGGCTAATGTGATAATTTGTCATTGATAATGAAAGATAATTTGAATGACCTGCAACTCATGTATAGGGGACCCATTTAATTCTAAATGTTGAGGGTAGTGGTTGTACTCCAGAAATCAACCTTCCCCTACCAGGAAAACAAAGACATCAGCTGATATGTAGGTTGCATCCCCTTTGATCCAGTGGCTATAATGAAAGTGTGCCATGTTTATTTTGCTGCCTGAGTATTATCTCCTAATGCATGGCTTCTTTCTATTGTAATCCCCAAATTCGGATGGTATCCTGAGGATGAACGTCCATGTTTATGGCTGTTTGGAGTTTTATCCTTTCCCACAGGGAGGTAGATTAAAATAAATTCCATGTAGTTCTTACAGTGGACTTGCTCTAAGTACACAAGAATGCACTTCTTGATATAACATCTTCCTCAGATATTTCGGAGGGTATTTTAAGTATTTTAAGTGCAAGTTAGTGAGCTAAGTAGTATGCAGGGAAAAAAGATATAAATATAAAAGGTTGTAAGTAAACTAACCATTTCATGCAGTTACACAATTTTTCTAATTCACATGGGTCCCGTGTACTCTATTTCATCCTTAGCTCAGACTCTTTCTTGTAATAATTCTGTAACATAATTTCCCAGTCTTTCCAAGTATCTGTTACTTCCCCCACATCCCATGTCTAATGTAAAGCTAAGTTGTTTAGTTAACAATTATGAGTGGATTCGATGGATTAGTACAACTGTGTAAGGCTGGTCCAACTATTTCCCTAAGGGTGTGTATCGTAACATGAACATTTTGGCAGTCAGTGTAGTGCTACTGGTTTTAAAGACCATGTTTTGATTTTTAGAACACTGTATTTCAGAAATCTTGGTATATCGTAGAATGGTTTAAAAAAGTTTCTACATGTGAAATTTCTCACTGAAATTGATCTAATTAAAAGCCTAAATTTATGTGCTTCAAATAGTAAACATGTGTAACGTCAACACATGCGTACACTATGCATTTACATGCTTGATTGTGGCCGACAAGGTGGAAAGACTGGTTTAGCAATTTTGACTGAATTGTCCTAAGTAGTTGGTTTGGGTTTCTTTATGAAGTCCATTATTCTTTAACTGAATTAATTTTATAGACTAAATATTGTGGTGTTGTGAAGTCTATGGCCATACCACCCTGAACGCGCCCGATCTCGTCTGTAGTGCTGTGAATAAACTCTTGTAATATATTTTTATACTTCTTGTTCAGAGTAGAGACAATGAAAACTCTATTACAGCCATCCTAATAGGGCTCTGCTACACCTTTAAATTTTCCTTCTGCTAGACAGACATCTGAGTATCTTTAGACTTCTGAGTATCTTTCTTCTCGTCAGTGCTATAGCTATGACCCAAATCTAGTTATCATATGAGGTAATTTCTTAGTAATCCCCTTAGTAATCATATCCCCTTACTTTTCCAGCAAGACCAGTTTGCAGGTACAGTTTACAAAGTCTTATGGGTATGTGACTTGAATAAAACTTAAGGAAGACTTAACCAGTTTAGAATTTAGAAATAGCCAGTGGCTGTCATATTAAAAGCAGTTGATAAACCATAATGGGAAAGAATATAAAAAAGAGTGTGTATGTTTTACATATGAGACACAGACAGGTTAATTAACTTGGCTATGTCCACTTAGTCACCATGAAAGATGCCCACATGCGATATTACTTCTGCTGTTTATATGCCCCTGTGATGGTGAATTGATTAGTCATGATTCTAGAGATCTAATTTCACATGATTTTCTTAGAGCAAAAATAAGCTATATCGTCCCCTTTGGATGCTATAACATATAAAATCCAAAGAGCAAACGCAGATTACATTAAGCATACATAACAGCAGTGCACGGCTTACCGGGAGTCACTCCTTAATTTTGATTATTTAACTGAATAAGAAAAAGTGATATTTTGGCCAAAACTGTGCTGAACACTGTTATTACTAAGACTTTAAAGGTTAGGTTATATTTTGTTGAACGCTGTTTGTGAAATTCAGCAGTCTTGAGGTTTTGTAATCCTCAAATCAGCTTTAATTAATTTATCAAATCCTTTTAGCAGAATTTGTTTCAGTGTTTTTGTGCACCTACCAAAAATAGAGCCATATTAGTTTTCTGTAATCTTTAAATTAGGTTTGCTCATATGACCTAATACTCCATGTGAATAATCTAATTTACAGTACCACGAACCGAAAGGGGAAACTTCAATCCTTTATTTTAGTTTCTAGTGTGACCCGTCTCCTCTGAAATATGTTATATTCATACAAATTTTCTCTCACTAGTAAATGAAAACCATTGATGCCATAAATTTATATGAATAACGTAAGATATAACCTACAAATGTGCCAAGATTAAGATCTGATTGCCACTTCACCCAAGGACATACCCAATAAACATTGATAAAAGCTGATGCTTTTGTTTTAAGATGGAGTCCACTTAGGGTTGTTTTAATATCCCAGATTAATTCACCCAACCCTGGGGGTAAGTTTCTTATCATGCCTTACAAAAAATTTCTGATTTCAGTTCTGTGATTATGCTGATCAACTTTTTCTTCATATAAAAGAACAGAGACTGCTAGATTATATTTACAGTCAGATATATTACATTACCCCTAAAAATTCACAAAAGTTAAATAGAAATACAAAGGCAACAAACAGTTTATTTTAGACTTTTCTTCTGACATCTTAGACTCACTAGTCAAAATTTAGTTAGAACTAAACTTTTAAAAGATTGTATACCTACAGTCAAATAATACTTTTCATGAGTTGATTAAACGTCAAAGGCAAGTGGTATTTGCCATATAGAAAAAAAGTTATTTCAGATAAACAATATGGTGAAATGTTGATTTGATCATATTGAAAGATTATGGCTCATTCAATAATTATTTATGTGTGTATTTGAAATAATGGGCTATGGCTTCTAGGCTGAAAAAGAACGCAGTGATGACTAGAGGTCGATCTCTTGAGAGAACAGGAAAGCATTGAAGAACTTATGGTTGTGGGAGGTTTAAGAGCATCTTTAGAGGGAGCAAGGGGGGTCTAAGAATTAGGAAAGGAAGTTATTTTAAAAGAGTGTAATTTCAGAATGTGCCACTGTAGATGGAGACACTGAAGAAGATGACATGATATACCATGTGACATGTGAGGGTTATAGAAGTGATGGCAACTCATGTAGAGGAGGACAAGAAATTATGACATCAAGGTTTGTGTGGTTCATTCACATGGATGTGAAAATCACCAAGAAGGATTGTAGGAAAGGAAAATGATAAATAGGGAGTCAGAAGAAATCAAAAGAAATCCAGGAGTGCTTCAACGAAGTGTTATTGATCCAGTGTGCTGAAAATGGCAGAGCATAAGGGAAAACACTGAGCTTTTGGAGGATGCGGGTAAGTTTGCAACTTCTATCTGAGAGAGGAAAAGGAAAGTAGTCAACAGGTGAAAGTTACGTTTCAGAAAAATGAGCTGGAGGGAAGGTATATCCTTTAATAAATAAAAGTTTAAAAATTAAAGGGTTTTCTTGGGATATAGTTGTTATGAGACAAGATTCTTGACCATGTAAATCTTGCATCCAGTGAATTTGTTGATTGTTTCCTTTGCTGTGCAGAAGCTTTTTAGTTTGACGTAATCCCACTTGTCTGTTTTTACTTTTGATGTCATGTCCAAAAAATAATCATGCACAACAATGTCAAGAAGATTTTCTCCTATGTTTTCTTCTAGTAGTTTTATCGTTGCAGGTCTTACATTTAAGTCTTCAATCCATTTTGAGTTCATTTTTGTAGATGGTGTGAGATAAGGGTCTAATCTCATTTTTCTGCACGTGGACATTCAGTTTCTCATCACTGTTTATAAAAGAGACTATCTTTCTCCCACTGTGTGTTCTTAGCACCCTTGTCAAAGATCAGTTGACCATGTATGTCTGGATTTATTTCTAGGCTCTCTGATCTGTCCCATTGGTCTACATGTCTGTTTTAATGTCAGAACCATACTGTTTTTATCAGTATAGATTTGTAATATAATTTGAAATCATGAAGTGTTTTGCCTACAGCTTTGTTCTTATTCAAGATAGCTTTGAATATTTGGAATCTTGTTTGGTTCCATATGAATTTTAGAATATTTTAGTATTTCTGTGAAAATGCCATTGGAATTTTGATGGCGATTGCATTAATCCATAGACCACTTTGGGTATTATGGGCATTTGAACAATATTAATTCTTCCAATCCATGAGCATGGGATAACTTTCCATTTATTTGTGTTTTTAATTTCTATCTTCAGTGTTTCATAGTTTTGAGTGTACAGATCTTTTACCTTCTTGGTTAAATATATTCCTAAGTATTTTATTCTTTTTGATGCTATTTTAATAGAAATTTTTTTAGTTTTTCTTTCTGATAGCTTGATGTTAGTGTATAGAAATGCAACCGATTTTTGTATGTTGATTTTGTATCCTGCAACTTTACTGAATTCATTTCTTAGTTCTAACAGCTTTTTTGATAGAGTATTTTTTGTTTTCTATGTACAAGATCATGTCATCTGCAAACAGAGACAATTTTACTTCTTCCTTTCCAATTTGACCTGATTTTTATTTCTTTCTCTTGCCTAATTGCTCTGGCTAACACTTCCAGTACTATGTTGAATAGACCTGAAAAGAGTGAGCATCTTTGTCTTGTTACTTACCGACCTCAGAGGAAACGCTTTCAGCTTTGCTGTTGAGTATGATGTCAGCTGTGGGTTTGTCATATATGGCCTTAATTATGTTGAGGTGCATTCTTTCTATACCTAATTTGTTGAGAGCTTTGTTTCAAAAATCATGAAAGTATGTTGAATTTGTCAAATGCTCTTTCTATATCTATTGGGATGATCATATGATTTTTATACTTAATTTTGTTAATGTGGTGTTTCATATTTATTGATTTGCATATGTTAAACTATTCTTGCATCCCAGGGATAAATCCCAGTTGATCATCATGTATGATCCTTTTAATGTGCTGTTGAATTCAGTCTGCTAGTATTTTGTTGAAGATTTTTGCATCTATATTCACTAGGGGTATTGGCCTTTAGTTTTCAATTCTTGTAGTGTCTTCATCTGGCTTTGGTATCAGGGTAATGGTTGCCTTGTAAAATGAGTGTGGAATTTTTTGGAAGAGTTTAAGGATGGACATTCATCATTTAAATGGTTGGTAGAAGTCATCTATCAAACCAACTGGTCCTAGGCTTTTTGTTGGGAGGTGCTTTTTTTTTCTTTGCCGTACACGGGCCTCTCACCGCTGTGGCCTCTCCCGTTGTGGAGCACAGGCTCCGGACACGCAGGCTCAGCGGCCATGGCTCATGGGCCCACCACTCCGCGGCATGTGGGATTTTCCCGGACCAGGGCACGAACCCGTGTCCCCTGCATCGGCAGGCAGACTCTCAACCACTGAGCCACCAGGGAAGCCCCTTGGGAGGTGTTTTGATTACTGATTCAATGTCCTTTCTCATTTTGGTCTGTTCAGACATTCTGTTTCTTCATGATTCAGTATGGTAGGTTGTACGTTTCTTGGAATTTATCCATTTATTCTAGGTTATACAGTTTGTTGGCATATAATTGTTCATAGTATGGTCTTATGATCCTCTATATTTCCATGACTGATATCAGTTGAAATGTCTTCTCTTTCATTTATAATTTTATTTCTGTCTTCTCTTTTCTTTTCAAGCAATATTTACATTTTTATTTTCTCTTCCTTTGTCTATAAACATAATTCCACATAGCTTCAATATAATTTGCCATTCTTATCTTTTCATACTAAGTTTAAATTTTATTATTCATAGTTATACTTTTTAACATTGTATTCACAAGGTTTCACTGAGTTGGTCCGTTTTTTTTTTTTTTTTCCTAAACATCCCCATTGGACTACAACTGCCCCACAATGGTGTATCAGCTTCTGTTCCACAACAAAGTGAACCAGCTATACCTGTACATACATCCCCATATACCCTCCCTCTTGAGCCTCCCTCGCACCTTCCCCATCACACCGCTCCAGGCGGTCACAAAGCACTGAGCTGATCTCCCTGTGCTATGCTGCTGCTTCCCACCAGCTATCTATTTTACATTTGGTAGTGTATATATGCTCATGCCACTCTCTCACTTCATCCCAGCTTACCCTTCCCCTTCCCCATGTCCTCAAGTCCATTCTCTAGTAGGTCTGAGTCTTTATTCCCATCTTGCCCCTAGGTTCTTTATGACCTTTTGTTTTTTTTTAGATTCCATATATATGTGTTAGCATACAGTATTTGTTTTTCTCTTTCCGACTTACTTCACTCTGTATGACAGTCTCTAGGTCTATCCACCTCACTAAAAATAACTCAATTTCATTCCCTTTTATAGCTGAGTAATATTCCATTGTATATATGTGCCACATCTTCTTTATCCACTCAGCTGTTGATGGACTCATAGGTTGCTTCCATGTCCTGACTATTGTAAATAGAGCTGCAATGAACATTGTGGTACGTGACTCTTTTTGAATTATGGTTTTCTCAGAGTATATGCCCAGTAGTGGGATTGCTAGGTCGTATGGTTGTTCTACTTTTAGTTTTTTAAGGAACCTCCACACTGCTCTCCATAGTGGCTGTATCAATTTACAGTCCCACCAAGAGTGCAAGAGGGTTCCCTTTTCTCCACACCCTCTCCAGCATTTATTGTTTGTAGAGTTTTTGATGATGGCCATTCTGACTGGTGTGAGATGATATCTCATTGTAGTTTTGATTTACATTTCTCTAATGATTAATGATGTTGAGCATCCTTTCATGTGTCTGTTGGCAAGCTGTATATGCTCTTTGGAGAAATGTCTATTTAGGTCTTCTGCCCATTTCTGGATTGGGTTGTTTGTTTTTTTAATCTTGAGTTGCTTGTAAATTTTGGAGATTAATCCTTTGTCAGTTGCTTCATTTGCAAATATCTTCTCCCATTCTGGGGAGAATTGCTTTACAAATATTTGCAAATATCTTCTCCCATTCATCTTGTTTATGGTTTCCTTTGCTGTGCAAAAGCTTTTAAGTTTCATTAGGTCCCATTTGTTTATTTTTGTTTTTATTTCCATTTCTCTAGGAGGTGGGTCAAAAAGGATCTTGCTGTGATTTATGTCATAGAGTGTTCTGCCTATGTTTTCCTCTAAGAGTTTGATGGTGTCTGGCCTTACATTTAGGTCTTTAATCCACTTTGAGTTTATTTTTGTGTATGGTGTTAGTGAGTGTTCTAATTTCATTCTTTTACATGTAGCTGTCCAGTTTTCCCAGCACCACTTATTGAAGAGGCTGTCTTTTCTCCACTGTATATTTTTCCCTCCTTTATCAAAGATAAGTTTACCATATGTGCGTGGGTTTATCTCTGGGCTTTCTATCCTGTTCCATTGATCTATCTTTCTGTTTTTGTGCCAGTACCATACTCTCTTGATTACTGTAGCTTTGTAGTATAGTCTGAAGTCAGGGAGCCTGATTCCTCCAGCTCCGTTTTTCTTTCTCAAGATTGCTTTGGCTATTCGGGGTCTTTTGTGTTTCCATACACATTGTAAAATTTTTTGTTCTAGTTCTGTGAAAAATGCCAGTGGTAGTTTGACAGGGATTGCATTCAATCTGTAGATTGCTTTGGGTAGTAGAGTCATTTTCACAATGTTGATTCTTCCAATCCAAGAACATGGTATATCTCTCCATCTATTTGTATCATCTTTAATTTCTTTCATCAGTATCTTATAATTTTCTGCATACAGGTCTTTTGTCTCCCTAGGTAGGTTTATTTCTAGAGATTTTATTCTTTTTGTTGCAATGGTAAATGGGAGTGTTTCCTTAATTTCACTTTCAGATTTTTCATCATTAGTGTATAGGAATGTAAGAGATTTCTGTGCATTAATTTTGTATCCTGCTACTTTACCAAATTCATTGGTTAGCTCTAGTAGTTTTCTGGTAGCATCTTTAGGATTCTCTATGTATAGTATCATGTCATCTGCAAACAGCGGCAGCTTTACTTCTTCTTTTCTCATTTGGATTCCTTTTGTTTCTTTTCCTTCTCTGATTGCTGTGGCTAAAATTCCATGTCTTTCTCTCTTTTTTTCTTGGTGAGCCTAGCTAAATATTTGTCAATTTTGTTTATCTTTTTATAAAAGCCACTTTCAGTTTCATTGATTTTTTTTCTATTGTTTTATAGTTTTTATTTTGGGTCTAATCTTTATATTTTCTTCCTTCTGCGAATTTTGTGTTTAATTTCCTTTTCTTTTTCTAGTTCCTTATGATTGAATTGAACTATTATCCAAATAAAGTTTATGTATTTTTTGTTTATATCTCTTTTGATCTAGAACATTTCCCCCACACTTTTAAATTTCTTTATAACATTAATGGGGGGGATATCAGGATTTTTTTGGGGTAAAATATCATAAATTTGGAATATATATAATTGATTCTTTGAACTCTAGCATTTTCTGTTAATTGGAAATTAGTATGAAAAGCTTATAATATTCAGGTTAAGTATTCTTGACATATATTGAATCATATAATTAGACACAACATGAGAATGTTCCACAATGCAAAGATTGGCCCCTTTATTAAGATGTCACTACTAGATCTCTCTGATATAAAGATTATTTTTCCCTTTCCAGCTAGTAAACAATTTTGGGCTGATACTTAGCACTTTACAAATATCCTATTCCCCAATATCTCTCAACCGAATGGCTTTAATATGCATTGCTTGACTAAATTATCGATCAATAATAACTTGATTATTTTCACTAAATTTTTTGTTCTTTGTAGTCTGAATGTTATTATACAAGTGAGAGGACACCAAATAAAATAAAAATCTAGGAGGTGTTTTTCTTTCTTTCTATTATTTATTAACATTCAAACAATCATTTCAAGTAGGGTCTATCTTATCTTCTATGTTTTTTCCTTAGCGTTTAATAGTGTAAGTCCTTAGCTGTTTTGAGGATTTCACCTTCTTGACTTGGCTGAGCCAGAATCTTACATTTGTCCTCGGCTATGTGCTTAATCATCCTGCTATTGTACACATCTCTTATGACCTGAATTTACTGAGAACAGCCTGTGAAACTCAAGTATTTTTTCATTTACCTGTCACTTTTCTACCTCATCAGAATAATTAGTTATTGCCTAGATAATTACATTTTTAGATCTTTCAAACCCTCTTAATCCATCTTTCTTAAGAAAGATCCAGAACAAAGAATCAAATTCTCTCCTTTGTATCTGAGGTCTGTCTCAAAGAATTATACAAAGGAAGCTTTCTCCATTCCTCTAACACCACTCACCTATTTTTTTCCCATGATAATTTTCCCATTGCCAATATATTTCTCCCTGTTGGTGGGGATTAATTCTGGTGTGACAGTCTCCCTCCATGCTTCTTCTGACTTCAGATCAATGAAAATATAAGCAAGGTCAGACCTTGACAGGTGCTCTACTTTGAACAATGAGTCATCGTCAGCTCTCTGAATGGATGCAGTTTCTCATCACTGCTATATATTAATTCCATGGCAGCTTTTTGTTTGTGTCTCCCTTCTTTCAGCTTTACCCAAATGTACTTTAGTAATTTTCTTTCTCCCATAAGTTTATCACTTTCTAATTGGCATCCTCTGTCACTCAACACATCTTTTTAAAAAAATTCTTTAGCCTTAAAACCATGAGAAATCTTTTAAATTTAATATTTAGTTCCAATAAAAGCATATCAAAATAGTGAGGAGCTATTCCTATATATTGCCGATGAGATTTTCTTAGTGCTACAATCTTATTGGCAATCTCTCTATATATCTGTATCAAGATCTATATCTTATCTATACTATATATCACATTTATTAAAATGGTTAATACACTTCACTTCCAGAATATATCCAAAGCATGTTATGAGAGATGCAGACACAGACATATGTAAAATTATTTCTCTCTTTAGTATCATTTATAATTGTGAAATTATAACTTAAACATTCAATGACAGGATAATTGGTTATACCATTGCAATATGTCCAAATAATGGCGTACTATAATTACAGTTATATTCTTGCAAGTTATTTTGCCTTGACAAAATAACTCCTGGTATAATGTTAGTAAAAACAAGAGGATGTTGAAGACATTCAAAATGATCTCAGTTTTAACTTTTAACCAGCTTACCTATCCTGTGAGGTAGGCTGCACAGGAGAAACATTTTTTTACCCCTTTTCCTCAATGCATAGAGTGTAATATTTCTAAGCAGTCCATTTCCCATTTTTCTTCCACACTTCACCCTAGGTCTGTTTGGAGTTGTGGAAATGAGGGCCTACAGAACTGAAGCAATACTCCAAACCGCTTTATTTTCTAAAGAGGACAAAGAAAGCAACCTATCAGGAAGTAAAAGAGGATGTTGACCTTCCGACATTGTTGTGTGTCCTTAATGATCATAGCTGCATGCCATGGTTCTTCTCTGAGAAAGACCACTAAATGAGTCCGAGTGGATAATTTTTCTGGGCCATCATCAGAGTACAGAATTGTCAATAACTGGGGTATAATATATCTTTCTTTTCTTTTCTTTTTTAAATAGAGACTTACTTCTATTGTCATAGCTGCCAGGAGGTGTCCACAGGATTTCATGAGTATGGATATGCCACTGACATGGCAGAAGAGGAAACCTACGGAGCTGAGCCAGTCCCATAACAACATTCTCTGTAGGTCCTCATACAATGAGCAGGGCAGCCAAAGGATTCCAGATTCTTCTTGTGCTTACTCTCAGATTCCTCTCTGCCAGCCTCAGCCCTGCCCTACGTATCACAGAAGAGAAATGGATTCTCATGTCCTTGATCTCCAAAAATCTATTTCTCCATCCTTGCTCAATACCCAATTTCATGGTCATACTCTAGAATTTGTTATTACCAACATCTCTGTCGTTCTTCATAATCTTAACTTCAAAGATCTCATTCTCTGAAAACTACCTCTTAGGTTTCCCATTTATTTTCCCCAAATGTCTGAGACACCAAGAACCCATTGACCTCACAGGGAACTCTGATTGACCCTAGTGCTCTCCCAGAAAACCCTCAATCTTTCCTTGAATCTTACTCTGAATGTTCTTATCTAAGAAGCAGACCAAGGTTGGAGAAAAGCACACAATTGTGACAACTTAAAGAAAAACATAATAATGACCACTAATCTCAAGTGGACTCTTAGCGTTGCCAGGAAATACATTACATCTCTCTAATTCCTTTGTTCTCCTATTTTGGTAGGCCATTGTTCTACAACTTTCCCCTAGACTCCCAAACCTCCTTCTCAATTGTTCTCAATGAATGATCTTGCTAGGTATTTCCCTGAGGAAACCGAAGCAGTCAGAAGAGATGCTCCACGTGTTCTCAGCACCACATCTACCAAACTACCTCTATCCATACCATATAGTCTTCCTTCTTATCACCATTACTGTACAATCTGTCCTCCTGGCTAAGGCAGCCCTTCTTGCGCACTGTACCATCCACTGTAATCTGCTCCAGGATCACTCTCTTGCAATCTCTCCGCCTTGCTCCTGTGACCATATTTAATATCTTCCATCTTAAAAGAACCTTCCCTTGATGCCACAATCCCTTCCACCTATGACCATAATTCTCTGTGCAGCAAATCTCAAAAGTGACAACTATACTTATGGTTCCCACATCTTTTACTTTTCTTCTCTCTCGAACCAACTCCAATCAAGTCCTTGTCCTTTACTGGATTGAAAGAGCTCGTTTGAAGGTTGTCAGAAACTTTTGCCAACCCGGTGTCATGTTTATAGTTCTCTTCTTACTCAACCCGTAAGCTGTATTCAACGCAGCTCTTAAAACATCTCCTTCACCCGGCTTCCAGAATGCTGCTTTCTCTCACTCCTCCTCCTGTATGCTTCATTGCTTCTTTTCAGCCTCCTTTGCTCTCCTCACCTTAATTTTTGCGGACTCCACAAGAGTGAATTCAAATTTTTTCTCTAGCTAACTCTACTTCCCAGTTGGACTAATTTCCCAAGGACTTCTGCCAAACTCGGATCTCATATATCCAAATGCCTAATTAGCATCTCCGTCTGGATACTAACCAGGCTTCCCAGATTTAGCCTGTCCGAAATCTAACTCTTGATTTGCACACTCCCCGCCACTTGGATGTACTCACACTGTCCCATCTTTTTGAGCGGTACATTCATCTTCCAGCTTCTCAGGCCAAAATTCTCAGTTATTGTTGACTCTCCTCACTCCTGCAGGCAAACTGTCAGTAACTTCTGACAGCTCTTCCTTTCACCTATGACTCAAACCATCTGACCAACACTGACAGCTTCCTCTACTGCGATCTTTTCTCAACTCATCATAAATTCTCACTTGGACTTCTGCAATTGTTTCTTGTTATCCTTGCATCTGACCTGGCCCCTTTATGGTATATACTTCACGCAGAGCCAGAAGGATCCTTTTAAAGCCTAAGTCAGATCATGACACTACTCTGCAAAAAAGACCTCCAGGGTCTCCATCTCAAGCAGAGGAAACCCTGTCTGACCTCATTTCCCATCACTTGCCTCTTTGCTCTCTTTACTCCTGCTAAGCTGAGGATACCTCAGGGCCTTTTTAGGTGCTGTTCCCTCTGCCTGACCTCTATGAGAAACACTCATTCCATCAGTTCTCTCCCTCTTTTGTTCTTTTCCATAGCCCTTTTTAGCACCTGGAAATCATATATTCTTTAGTTTATTTGTCTCCCTGAACGAAATGTAAGCTTCCCAAGGAGAGAAGTTGTGTTTTGCTCATTATTATACCCTCAAGGCCTAGTACAATACTTGGCATACAATAGGTATTCAAAATGACTTCTGAATGAATGTACATAATTCACAAAAATTAAATTATTTGCACTTCAGATCAGAGAATTAAGATGTTATTGGCTTATTTTCCTTCAATTTATTCTACATTCTCACACCAAATAATTATAAACACTTTATAAACTTCTTTTATTCATAGGAGATGGTGGTTAAACCAAGGCCCACAGAGTATTTGTAACTTTTTGAAGGTCAAGGAATTGGTCAACGATGAAGAAAAGGCCTAAAATAAAGATTTTCTTTAGTCAACCCAGTATAACATTCTTAGAGATTTGATATTTCTCTTTAGTGATGATACCATCTTTACATAAAAAACATAGCCCATTATGTTGATAGGCAAATTGAAAATAGGCATTGAATTTACGAGGGTATAAAAATAAATGTAATGCTTATTACCTTGAAATGTAAGTGTCAGCTACCAGTGTCTCAGTTTTACAAGAAATGTAGAAGAGACACAGATGTGCTATTACATATTCCCGTTAATTTCCTCTCTCTCTCTTTCGACATCATTGTCTTCTCAGAACTATAGAGTGTATCTTGGGGAAGATAAGACAAGAGTAGTAATTTCGATTGAATGCTCTGCAGTTAGTTTCTCAAGGTGATCAAAATATTGAAAACATGAGGACTCAGGGAGAATGGGGCGCCTGGAGAAGTGTGTCCTTTCCTTATACCTTGTGCTATGCAGCTCAACCACCTGGCTGCTCTGAATTTTACTCTTGTATAATAAACCAGTGATCTAGTGGGATATATATATTTGCTGTGACAGAAATGTCCTGAGAACTTGACATGGTCTGATAATCTGGGTTCAAGATGAGAGTTTGGGGGCTTCCCTGGTGGCGCAGTGGTTGAGAATCTGCCTGCCAATGCAGGGGACATGGGTTTGAGCCCTGGTCTGGGAGGATCCCACATGCCGCGGGGCAACTGGGCCCGTGAGCCACAACTACTGAGCCTGTGCGTCTGCAGCCTGTGCTCTGCAACAAGAGAGGCCGTGATAGTGAGAGGCCTGCGCACCGCGACGAAGAGTGGCCCCTGCTTGCCGCAACTGGAGAGAGCCCTCGCACAGAAACGAAGACCCGACACAGCCAAAAATAAATAAATAAAGAAGCTTTCATTTAAAAAAAAAAAAAAAAAATGAGAGTTTGTTACTGCTCACTGTGTGTGGCCTTAGGATTATTTCTTAAACACTCAATTTCCTCTTTGAAAAAGTTGGTAAAATTATACCATCTCACAGAAAATTCTGAGGAGGAAATAAGATAAGACACATAGGCAGTTTGCAAACTACAAAACACCATTCCATATCTTATCAATAACAGTTATTAAATATCAACTAGGGGATGATCTCACTAAAATCCCTAGATATTAAACTGAAAGGGACTTTTCAACTCTCCCATTCTGCAGACGAGGGGGCTGAGGCCCACGGAGGTGACCTCACTGGGAGGCAGAGTGGAGAGCTCAGGAGAGCTCCAGCTTAGAGTCGCGGTTTGGTTTACTTAATGTTCTTTGCACTCCCTAGGCCTGCAGCTCGTTTTTGTTACCTAAGAACAGTTTTTATCTTTTCTAATTGTAGGAAAAAATCAAAAGAATGATATGTCATCATATGAGAAGGGTGTTTGAAATTCAAATTTCAGTGGCCGTGAGCAACATGTGTGCTCATTGGTGATGTGTTGTCTCTGGCTGCTTTTGGGTGAAGATGGCAAAGCTGAGCAGTTGTGACAGAGACCATATGGTCTGCAAAATTAAAATATTTATGGTGTGTCCTTATACAGAAAAAGTTTGCTAACCTCTGCAGGACACCATTCAACCTTCACATTGACACCTGTTGACCACTTACCATCATTATCCTGTTAACTAACAACTTTAGAAAGTAAGAGGATGATACATGCTTTTTACATCTTGTACCAGTCTTTTGAAATAAATGGTCATAATTAAATCTATGACCATAATTAAATGGTCATAATTTCAGACCAAAGCCTCAGTAGATTAAATTGTTTTGTCAGAGTGAAAACTAAAACCAAATATCATTAACCTAAAGGTTTATTTATATTATTTCTTTCATTTATTTATTGCCCATTTGATTCCTTCCTTTTTGTCTGTGTATATTTACACACACACACAAAGCAACCAAAGTCTCATTTTTGGCTACAATATATCTAGCCCAATCTGTGCAAAAACCAAAACAAAGAAACAAATATACAAAAACACACAAAATGTTTTTTAACTTCAAAGGAAGAAAAAGGGAGACATCAGATTTTGAGCTGACATTGCCAGAAAATATTTGTTTCTGCCATAATATTTAGAAATGGATCAGTCTAATGTTTCACAAATTGTGATACTCTAAAATTGCTTAAAAATGTTTTTCCTCTATACAGTTTCTATGCAAATGGTATTTTTGCAGGAAGCTTTCAAGTAATAATGCAACTGATTGAGTTCATTGAACTTGCTAATATTATAGGAATTGTAACTAGGTCATTTGGTTTTTGTGAAGACAGTGTTTGCCATAAATCGGTTACTTCCAACTTTACATTGGTGCCTGGGTTATAACATTAGGGTGATCCAGACAAAGTTTTGTCTATGAAAATATGCATTCTTACCTTTCTAAACAACGGAATGAAATAAGGGAACACATAACACTAACAAACACTATGCTTGCTCTCTGAGGGCCTATTAGAATTGAATGAAATTGTGACTTTTAGAGAACTGGTATACAATTAATCCTTGAGGTCTTTGACAGTTTTAAGATTTAGAAATTAAAAATTGCCAGGCATTGCCCCCGAAGAGCCAGCTCTAATACTTGTGAGCCTACCATGTCATGTTAGTGCCTGAAAGGCCACAGAATACAACATTTATGGGGCTTCCCTGGGGGCGCAGTGGTTAAGAATCTGCCTGCCAATACAGGGGATACGGTTCGGGCCCTGGTCTGGGAAGATCCCACACGCCGCGGAGTAACTAAGCCCGTGCGCCACAACTGCTGAGCCTGCACTCTAGAGCCCGAGAGCCACAACTACTGAGCCCACGTGCCACAACTACTGAGCCCGTGAGCCGCAAATTCTGAAGCCCGTGCGCCTACAGCCCGTGCTCCTCAACAAGAGAAGCCACTGCAATGAGAAGCCCACGCACCGCAATGAAGAGCAGCCCCCACTCGCTGTAACTAGAGAAAGCCCAGGTGCACAGCAACAAAGACCCAATGCAGCCAAAAATCAATCAATAAATTTATATATAAAAAAAAGACAACATTCATAAAGCAACACAAAAGGGCTTCAGCTCTTGAAACTCCCAATCAGCTCTTGAAGTTCAAAAATGTTTGTTTGCTGTCTGTGAAAGTGTTAAGTGCCACCAAAGAATCTATTTATCTGGGTAAATTTCCCCGAGCTGGTAAATATATCAGCTCTTCTCAGTTCATGAGGGTCACCATTGTGACCAAAAAGGTTTTCTTTTTGACAAAAAAGAAAAAAAATAAATTTACCTACGGCTTCTTTAGCTGCATTCCATATTATAGGTTGTTTGCTTGTTTGTCCTGAAATAGCCCTTATATTATTTTATATGCTATTTAGTGTTAGTTAGTTTTGAACCTAACTTTAGGCAACCAATTAGTTTTGATTAATTAATATTTTTCAGACCTGAAGTCCCTTTTTCCTAGTACTGTTTATCAGAGGAATACACCATAATATCTAAGAATAAACAAAGACATAACATGTTTAACTAAGCTTTGCCTCATTTTGGCATTATCTCTATTGGTTTAGCAATTGAAAGAGTTTGGTAAAGACTGGCTTGTATACACATACAGTTTTACTTGTTTTTTATTTAAAAAACATTAAATCAAATATGTGGAGGGTTTATGTACTAGACAGCAAATAATTTACTTGATTGGATATTTGGATAAAAATCTATTTGGATAGAAATTAAACTAGATCTTTTCTGGAATATGTAAATGTTTATAAGGATTTCCTTGCAATTTAAAAGTACTGTGATTATTGGCAATCCTGAAGAGGATGTAGTTAAAGGTATTTTCGTATGAGGCCTGTAAACATGCTATAAAGGATTGACCCTACAAGACCTTAAACTTTTTTTTCTTCGAAATAATTCTTTAAAGTAGGCCAAGTGATTTTCCAAAAACTTTAAAGTGACTGGCTTAGAGTGAAATTTCAACTCAAAACTAAAGATGTAAAATTTCAAAGTTCACCCATTTTGAATTTCAAGAACTGATTCTGGGCTTCAGGAACTGATTCTCCAAGATTTGAAGCCCTACTGGTATTTTCCACCTCCTGGTGAAGGTTACGCTGTTGAGTTATGACATTAGAAGTTGCCGTCTATTTCCTCCAGAAGAAATTTCCCCTGGGACCACATGAATAGTCATTAGCCATTTTTCTGTGAGCCTGAAAAACTAAGAAAGTGAAAATAAGCTCCATGGATAAATGACAAGCAAACTGACAACCAAATTTAATGAACACCTGTGCTCACAGCCACTTGCTGAGGGGATTTTAAAAGGTCTTTCCAAGGGATCCTGTGCTTATTTTTTGCTGCAGAGTAAGATTTTGGGGAAAGACAGTGAGTAGCAGTGCTGGTCTGTTAATAACACCAGTGACAGAAGCCGGACCGGGTCACTACAGTTACCACAGCTGATAAGTATTTGTTGATTTAAGTATCCTTAGGGTTTATTGAAAATTCCTTCTCAGCAGATAAATAATATTCAAAGCAAATTCTGGGTTTCAAGTTATAATATCTTCCTGGAGCAATCCTTCCAGGCTTTTGGGTATTATATTAAATATTTAAGTACTGATAAAAATGAGCTTGTCATTCTCCTGGAATATGTCAACTTTTTCAAGGATGGCACTTTAATAGGTTGTCATAGTATAGAAATTGGAACGATTTAATTGAAATTTAGAACCAGGAGGTAGAATTGTCTAAGTTAAGAAAGTCTTTTAGAATTCAGATTTGGGGACTTCCCTGGGGGCACAGTGGTTAAGAATCCGCCTGCCAATGCAGGGGACATGGGTTCGAGCCCTGGTCTGGGAAGATCCCACATGCCACGGAGCAATTAAGCCCATGCGCCACAACTACTGAGCCCGTGTGCCACAACTACTGAAGCCCACGCGCCTAGAGCCCATGCTCCACAACAAGAGAAGCCACCGCAATGAAAAGCCTGCACACCACAACAAAGAGCAGCCCCCGCTCGCTGTAACTAGAGAAAGCCCGCGTGCAGCAACGACGACCCAACGCAGCAAAAGTAAAAAATAAATAGAATTCAGATTTGGAAACACTAGTAATTAAAAAATATACTTCTCTTTGTAAGGCCTTTGTTTTTAGGTCGGTGAAGCTGAACAAGGTAACTCTGTAATCTCATAAGAGACATAGAATTTCTCAAATTCGATTTAATTTAGGTTGGAGAATCAGATATCAGGACCATAGATGGGATCTTTGTTGGTAAGATGGTAAACATTCAGTATTTATGTTCAGAAGTAACAGCAAAATGAAAATAACAAACCATTAAAAATAACTATCTACTAAAAGTGAGGCAATGTGTCACAGTCACATCCAACCAAGCCTAACATTGGAAGGCAGACCCTCCATATTCCAGTCCTGGCCTCATGACTCATCACCTTCTGCTGACTCATTTTCTTTTCGTTCTTTTTTTTTTTTCATGTATCTTTTAAAGTCTTTATTGAATTTGTTACAGTAGTGCTTCTCTTTTGTGTTTTGGTTTTTTTGGTCGCAAGGCATGTGGGATCTTAGCTCCCGGACCAGGGATCGGACCCGCAATCCCTGCACTGACAGGCGAAGTCTTAACAGCTGGACCGCCAGGGAGGTCCCTGACTCATTTTCTTAACTGTAAAATGGGCCTAATACAAATCAGCTTCGCACCCTTCACGTCGTTCCCTTCCAGAGAGGATGATTAGCCTCGCGTCATCCCACTCGAGTCCACTTCAGCCTGTGGAATATGAGAGGGTTCCCATGGTAAACTAGCGACCTAGCCCTCCAGCTCAATTCCCACCTGTGCCATTTCTAGATGCCTCCCTCATACCTCTCCAAAGGAGTCCAGGACCTCTCCCAACAGCACCCCACTTGCTTTCCTGTGCCAACCCCCTTCCTGCTCCTGTGGCGTTTGTGAGTCACTGGTGGTATCCACAGTCACCCCTGATCGACAGTGCCCAGCATGTGATTCTGTGGAAACCTTCATACACACGAACTTTGAAAGAGCCCCCGACACTACGGCAAAACATTATTTGCTGCTTTGTTTCTCTCTTAAACTCCCTTTCCCACTATCAGTGATGACTTGTCATGTCCTCTTCCATCTCTTCAACTCATATTTTCATCTAATGACCTCCTTTTATACTCCCTTGAAATAGAACGGTGTTAGAAAACAGAAAGCTTTAGAAAGAAAAATGCTTAGAAAACAGAAACCATCATGCAGCTACTCCCTCACCCTTCCGACCACCAAATCCATGGACCTCTCTGCAATAGGACCCTGTTCTTTAGGATGAATCTTTTATAGTTAGTTATTTCAAGTTTGAGGCTTTTCTATCGATTTCTCAGGAAGACCATATAGAATAATACCCCCGAGTTCTTGCATGTTTATAACTATTTCTCTCTGGCATTTACGTTCGAGGGTCAATTAGTTATATGTAAAATCCTAGGCTCACTTTTCTTTCCTTCAGAATTTAAAAACGTTTCTTTATTGTCATTTGGCACAAGGTATGGATGTGAAATAGTCTGAGGCTATTCTGATTTTCTTTCTTTTGTAAGTTTTATGGTTCTTTTGTTTGGTTGTCCATGGAGTTGTTTTCTTTCTCTAAAAGGTCAGCTGATTTATGTGGATATGTCTTGGTGCTGACTATCCTGAGTGGCCCTCCTGGGTACAGAGTGTCTCTTTCCGGGCTTATCCCATTGTTTTGGTTTTATTCTCCAGTTTCCATTGTTACACATGCTGCATCTTCATGGCCTCTTTTCCCTATTTACCTTTTCCAACAAACCCATTTCTGTACCTTTCCATATATTTTGATTTTTAAAAAATTTCCCCCTTCTTAACTTTTTTTCTCACCATGTTCTCTGTAGTCTTTCTTTGTGTGTTTCTTCTAGTTTGAATTTTTTCCTTTCCTGATCTCTCTCTGCTGTACATCCTCCTATTCTCTAGTCATCCATTTTCACAGTTTTTCTTTTTGTGATTTCTGCTGCTTATTCACGGCTTCTGCCATTTTCTTAATTCCTCTGAGCTAATTTTGAAATACTGTTATATATTGTTTTCAGTGTGCTCCTTTGTTGGTACATTTTTCGAGCAGTTTTTTCTTACACTTTCTTTGACGAGCCATCAATCAGGGCCCTTTCCTGTGGCTCATGTGTGATGGGTCTGGATGGAGCAGGATGGTTTTCTACCTTCAGTGTGTGGGTGTCCCCCCACCTGTGGGTCCTGTGAAGTGTGAAAAATAGTGTTCGTCTTTGAAGTTGCCACTAAAAAATACTCTCTGAGATCAGCTTCCGCGGGCCCCTGCTCACTGATGTGAGGGCTCCCTCTCTACCGCATCAACTGTGTTCCTGCCTGCTCCACTGGGATTCTGCTTCCAGCAGTATTTCCTCAGAGTGGGCTCTGTCCTACTCAAAGGGCGATTTTTTCCTTGTGAGTTCCTAATTATTGGGAACCTAGGCTGACCCAGAATCCTCCGATCTCTTGGCAGCCCTTTAGCCTGTGCCTATGGTCTCTTGGCACTCTCCACAATTCCGAAGTCTGCAAACTTCTGCTCTTTTCACCATTTGTCCCCCGAATCTGCTTGCTGATATATTTTTACTAAGATGTGGTCCTCCTCTTTTAGAGATGAATATTTGTAAGCAATTTCTAAGTCTGGCTCGTAGGATCATCAAAACTCCTCTTATTTCTACCTCTGCACAGCTGCCGATCCCAATATATGATCACATATCTATCTATTTATGTATATCCATACCTATATCTCCACACAGGACTGCGTCTCGTCCTACCTACTCAGCTTCTGGGGTTTTGGGTGGTATCTTGTCACCTGCTTTTGTTGAAAATATTGTCCCCTGAGATCTGTTTTTTGTCTATTTCATTGTCCCTCTCCGTAAGGGAACTTTGTGATGCTCAAAGCTATGCTGCTGCCACTGCTTTATTTTTTTTTTTTATTTTTTTTTAAGAAGATGTTGGGGATAGGAGTTTATTAATTTATTTATTTATTTTTGCTGTGTTGGGTCTTCGTTTCTTTGCGAGGGCTCTCTCTAGTTGTGGCAAGTGGAGGCCACTCTTCATCACGGTGCGCGGGCCTCTCACTATCGCAGCCTCTCTTGTTGTGGAGCACAGGCTCCAGACGCACAGGCTCAGTAGTTGTGGCTCACGGGCCCAGTTGCTCCGTGGCATGTGGGATCCTCCCAGACCAGGGCTCGAACCCGTGTCCCCTGCACTAGCAGGCAGATTCTCAACCACTGCGCCACGAGGGAAGCCCGCCACTGCTTTATTGATTCACTGTTTAAAAAAATACGACTATAGACCAAGAAGCACATTTCTCATGAACTCTTTTCCCTGGTTCGCTTATTTTCAGCCAAAGTGAAATATGTCCATTTGGACTCTGCTAGTCAAAAGCACTGGCACATCCACAAAGCCCTCTGCTTCTCTGTCCATCTGCTTATGGGGCTCGTTTTCCTTACAGTCTGTCAGTTTCTCTTCACACCCCATCCTTGTATGGGTCCCACGAGTGAAGGTGGTTCTCTCTGTGTTTCTCTGTGCAGCACCTGCCTACCAGCTTGATTTTTAGGAAT
Source organism: Neophocaena asiaeorientalis asiaeorientalis (assembly GCF_003031525.2). Lineage (NCBI taxonomy): Eukaryota > Metazoa > Chordata > Mammalia > Artiodactyla > Phocoenidae > Neophocaena > Neophocaena asiaeorientalis. Next base: position 645,314 of record NW_020173204.1, read on the forward strand.
ACAAACTCCAGCATCACAAATGAAAGGGTGCCTGTGTGTGAGCACAAGCGTCAGAGAGTGGTATGAAAACATGGCTGTATTTTTCCTCACAGGGATAGAAAGATACCCAGTTGGAGAGTCTTATGCACTGAGTTGTCATCTGCAGAAGGGTCTGCGCAGGTACAATTAAGACTCAAGGTAATGTTATGGGAGGCTGACCAGAGAAATCCTGGTACTTCACATTTTCTTTCAGCCAGATGACATTTCAACCCTGAGGTTGACAAAGGTTTCAAAGGAGTGGTTTATTTGCTGTTAATATTTTTTAGCAGTGAAAAACAATTTCCTACTTTTAATTTGAAATAGAAAATGTCAGTGATTGGAAAGATAGAAAATCAAGAAAATATTTAAGCAGGTGAAAGAAAGATAATGAGACTGTATAGGTATATACTCTTAGACAAAAAGAAAAGGAGATAGAAATTTTGATAAGTTTGACTTTTAGACTTGAGTGTCTCAAAATTGAATAGCCTGTTTGCAAGGGATAAGGAAATCTGGATATCAACTAGACCACCTTTATTACACTCATTATAAAACTGTCTGAAAGCACTCCTCCAGCATGTGGAGGACATACAACAAAATGAAACACAGCAGCTTGAGGGAAGTGACTTCCTAACCAAGAGAACACAGAATCAATGTGCCCAGAGTCGAGGAGTACACACATGTTAAGTCCCAAACTGGGATTGTTTGAAAAGGTTCTAGGGGCACTCAGCTTCTTATTCATTGCAGAGAAAATATAGTCTTCTTAGTGGTAAACTGCTTTTACCTCAAAGCATAGTCATGTTCCGTGTGTTCTTTTTCTACGTGTGAAAATGATAGTAATTAAGGAACAGTGCATTTTATACACATTGGGAAACATGAAGTGATCCTATCAGTTTGATGTATTAACATTATACTTTAATAAATCTTAATGATTGAACATTTTAAGCTTACTTCCTGAGATAAATCTGACTTTTTGGCAAGTGTGGAAACCTGTTCAAGTAGCTCTCAGGAAGTGTAGGAAAGTGGGCTGTGTCTTCAAAGGTTTCCTTGACTCAGCCTGAGTTTCTGTGATTAGAGCTAGTTTTCCAAGCATCAGTTAAGGTCTCTTCAGTTTTCATGATAAAATGGAAACAACAAGGTGCCCAGAATCAATGACTGGTTTCCATTGCTTTTGGTTTGGATGTTAGGTAATAAAATAGGACAGAGTGGGAAACTGTGTAATTTGTTATTGCTTAATTGAGCAATATTTTTAAAGTAGTGTTAAATGAAAAATAAAAGAGTATAAAATGCAGAGAACAGTGATTCCTTCTGTTTGATTGACAAACTTGTGAAGATATACAACCACACATGTTGTTCCTATTCAACATTTTTTCAACGTAGTAACAAGTAATTAAATGATACTTTAAAATTTTCTCTATTGCTGAGTTTTACTCTAAAAACTAGAACTTTCTGTTTTGGTTTTCCCACATTTGCGAAAACCAGGTTGGTCTCTATGTTTATGAGATTATGCTGTGTGAATAAAAACAACTTCTACAGATAGTGAGCTGGTGGAAAATTATTTCTGGACGATGAGTACCATATTATAATCGCAAATGACAATCTCTTAACAAAAAATTTGGCTAAGATCAACGTGAGAACATGAAGATGAGTAATTTAAAAATTATTAAGTCCAAGCAGGCCAGTGTATAACAAATTCTTGAGATGGTATTTAATCATTTGAACTTTCTGCTTTTAAATTATACTTCCGTTTAATACTGCCAAGGAGCACTTGGGGAAGAGTTTTCATTTTAATTGAAAAATGTCATGTATATCCATGAACAAGCTATGTGAAATAAAACAATCCATTTAATTCCATAAAATTAATACTATGCAGAACATTTTTATTTGCTTAAAGTTTGATGTCAAATGTATTACTTAAACAAAAAAGAGTTTGTTTGAAAAGAATCTCATAAAGGAAGTTTTAGGTACTATGAAGGAGAAGGCTCTTGCTTCAAAGGCAATGAGATTATGAAAAAAGTTAGGGAAGAATCTGCTACGTAAGATAAATAGATGGAATAACAAGAATGAGATGAGATATAAAAGATCTGAGAGGTAGGCTGGGTAGAACAATAGCTGAATGTGTATGTATATACACGCTCCTGTGTGTGTGTGTGTGTGTGTGAGTGCATGTGTGTGTTTAAGTGTAAAGAGATGTCCTAAAGTCCAGGAAGCACTGAAGATGCAATTTGGTACATTCAATGTCTAACTGTTCTTAGATAGCTTTACTGATGTGTCTTTTATTTACTATAAATTAACTGAATTATAGAGCTGTGCAGGTGTCACCACAAGACACTTAAATTTTCCTCCTCACAGAAAGTTTCCTGGAGCCCATTAAATACAACTCCTTACAGATCTGGTCTTGAAATCCTCACCCCCCACCCAGCCCCAGAAAGTACTGATCTGCTTCCTGTCTGTAAATTTGTCTTTTTTAGACTCTACATTAAATGGTATCATAAAATATGTAGTCTTCTGTGTCTCACTTTTTTCACTTAGTATAACGTTTTTGAGGTTCTTCTATTTTGTACCGTGTACCAGTAGTTTGTTTCTTTCAGTTGCTGGTTTTCCGTTGTATAGATATATCACGTTTTGTTCATCCATTCATCAGGTGATTGTAATTTTGGAGCATTTCCAGTTTATTTTTTTGGCTATTACGAATAATGCTCCAATCGACATTCACATGTGAGTGTCTACGTGGACATACGTTAGCATTTTCCTGAATAGATAGGGGTGGAGTTTCGAGTCCTGTGGCATTTGGAGCAACTGCCAAACTCTTTTCCAAAGTGGCTGCACCTTTTTACATCCCTACTGGCAATGAATGAAGGTCCCAGGTTCTCTACATCCTTGCCAAGGCTTGTTACTGTCCATCCTTTTTTCCGTCCTGGAGGATATGCAGTGGTATCTCATTGTTGCTTTAATTTGCATTTCCCTAAAGATTAATGATGCTGAATATTTTTTCTTGTGCTTTTCGGCCACTTGCGTATGTTGTTCGATGAAATATCTATTCAAATCTTTTGCCCATATTTAATTGTTTTTGTCACTATTATTGAGTTGTATTTTTTTATATTTCACATATTAGTCCTTTACCAGATGTATAATTTGCAAATATTTTCTCCTACTCTGAGACTTGCCTTTCTTGATAGTGTCTTTTGACACTATTTTAAGTGTCTTTTATAATCGTTGATGAATTCCAATTTGTCAAGTTTTTAAACAAATGGATTGTGCTTTTGGCATGATGTCTAAGAATTCTTTGCTCAACCAAAGGACATGGAGGTTGTCTCCTACATTTTATTTTAGAAATTTTATAGTTTTTCTCTTCCAGTTGTATTGAGATATACCTGACGTACAGCACTGTATAAGCTTAAGGTGTCTGGCGTAAGGGTTTGACTTGCATACATCCTGAAACGATCGTCACAATAAGTTTAGTGATCGTCCATCAGCTCACGTATTAATTAAAGTAGAAAAGTTTCTTTGTGATGAGAACTCTTAGGATTTCCTCTCTTAACAACTTTCAAGCATAACAGACAGCGTGTTAATTACATGGATCATGCTGCACGTTACTCCCTAGTATTTATTTATCGTATAACTTGGAGTTTGCAGTGCCTTTCGATGGGCTTCGTCCAGTTGCCCTCCCTCCACCCTCCATCTCTGGTAACCACAAATCCGATCGCTTTCTCTCTCTCGCTCTTATTTTTTTTTAGGGTCTGCTCAAATCTTTTTCTCATTTTTAATTTGTTTTCTTATTGAGCTTTTAGGGCTCTTGATATATTCTGATATGTCCTTTATCAAATATGAATTTTTCAAATATTTTTCCCAGTATGTGTTTTTTTGCCTTTTTCTTTTTTATTTGTTGAAACTCTTACATTTAGGTCTGTGGTTCATCTTAGAGGTAAGTTTTCTATGATGGAAGGCCCTTAAGTTCTGTTTGTTGTTGCTGTGGTGGTGGTTGATGATGCCACAGAGGTCTATGGCTTTTATCTGAAGTTCAGGAGTTTGGCAAGCAAAAATGCTGTATGTCAATTATATCTCAATAAAACTGGGCGGCGGGGACCCTGCCAGCTGAGCCAGGCGAAATTACTGACCCACATAATTCTAAGCAAAGAAAACAACTGCTGCTTTAAGCCACTTAATTTGTGGTGGTTTGTTATGTAGTGCTTGATAGCTGGAACAATATATCATATTCACTTTACATTTTCTCTGTAAATAGTTATGCCTGAACAGGACATCTTGTAACAGATGTTACAGGAATTTTTACTCTACTTCAAAATTCTTAAGCATATCTCATATCAGAAAGTATAGGCTTTCTGATCTTTTGTACAGATATATGTCTTTTGTATACTTTTTTGGTACAGTAGTCCCTCCTTATCCACAGGGGATACATTCCAAGACTCCCAGTGATGCCTGAAATCAGAGCACCAAGCCCTGCATATACTATGTGTTTCTCTGTACGCGCGCCTACAATAGAGTTAATTTATAAATTAGGCACAGCGGAAGACTAACAATAGCTAATAGCAAATTATGACAATTATGATTATGAGTATTGCCTCTCTCTCTCACAAAATGTCTTATTGTTCTGTACTCACCCTTCTTCTTCTTGCGACCACGGGAGAGGAAGTGAGGTGAGCGACACAGGCATTGTGATGCGGCATTAGGCTAGTACTGACCTTTGATGATACGTCAGGAGAACTAGCTGCTTCCAGTGACGCTGGATCATCAGCTGTGACCAAGTGGATGGTTGGATTGACGCGGTCGATGGCTGGGGATCCCAGGCAGGTCAGAGCTGGATGGAGAGAGATTTTATCATGTGACTCAGAACAGACACGCAATTTAAAACCCATGCACTGTTTACTTCTGGAATTTTCCATTTAATATTTTAGGACCACAGTTGACTGCGGGTAACTGAAACCTTGGAAATCAAAATTGCAGATAAGTGGGGAGGACTACTGTATAGATATATAACTTTTGTATAGATCTTTTGAACTTGTGCTTATCAAGTTTGACATTTATGTCAAAGTTAGTGAAATCAGTATTGCTCTTGTGGGATTGCATATGACTTTTAAAGCTGTTGGCTGTAAATATATTAGATTCGTGTCTCAAGGTAACGTCTACCAAAGTGGCATTTTTTGCTTCCGTTGCCTGCAGTACCTCTTTGAGAAAAATGCAACTTTTTGGAAGAAGGGAAAAACTACTTTTCATTACAGATTCTTTAATCAACAGCAATCAACTCTGCCTTTTATAACCACTTGCAAAGAAAATGATTCTTAATTTCCCATTTCCAAAATTACCTAATGTAATAGATTTCTAATTATGTAACTGAAAAAGTAAACACCTTCTAATGGTTGCTCAGACATTAGGGTATATAGGTGTGATTACCAAATGTGTCTGTTTTCCTAGACACCAAATGCTAAATCTATTAGGATTGCCTGCTATTCTTCTGAATGTTGAAGACTGTTTATGTAAATTGAAAAGCTCAATGTACAGACACATTTCTGTGACTTTCTCCCTCTTAAAAGTATAGACTTGATAAAAAAAAATAGAGCAAAAATGAAATTTTAATTTTTTTTAATTTTTTTTTTTTTTTTTGCGGTACACGGGCCTCTCACTGCTGTGGCCTCTCCCGTTGCGGAGCACAGGCTCCGGATGCGCAGGCTCAGCGGCCACGGCTCACGGGCCCAGCCGCTCCGCGGCATGCGGGATCTTCCCGGACCAGGGCACGAACCCGTGTCCCCTGCATTGGCAGGCGGACTCTCAACCACTGCGCCACCAGGGAAGCCCAATGAAATTTTAAAATAAAATTCATGCATAGTTCAAATCTGTAATTTCTTCTTACACTGAATACAAGTTATTTTTGCTATAGTTACCTAAATAAAAATATGTCCATATAACTGTTAACAGAACATCATATTTTTAAGTTGTTTGAGGAACTATATCAAAGTTAAATTATCAAAGTCCAAAGTTAAATTATCTACCGTAGTGCTTTACTATATAGCCACTTAGATTCTAGGAGCCCAACACTTATATAGAAGCTTGAAGAAGATTTGACAATTGATTATAAGAACACATTTTAAAAATGGTGTAGCCCAATGAATATTACTTTTGTATTTAAAGTAGCAAGAATCTGAAAAGGCCATCCAATGGAAAATATGTGAAGTAAATATTTCTGATATTAATTCCTACTTGGAAACAGCTTTGGAGTAGGATTTGTTCAGTTATAATTTTGTTTCATCTTAGCATGTTTCTGGCCCAAGAAAAATTTTTTTTTTTTAATTAATTTATTTATGGCTGTGTTGGGGCTTTGTTTCTGTGCGAGGGCTTTCTCTCGTTGTGGCAAGTGGGGGCCACTCTTCATCGCGGTGCGCAGCCCTCTCACTATCGCAGCCTCTCTTGTTGCGGAGCACAGGCTCCAGACGCGCAGGCTCAGTAATTGTGGCTCACGGGCCCAGTTGCTCCGCGGCATGTGGGATCTTCCCAGACCAGGGCTCGAACCCGCATCCCCTGCATTGGCAGGCAGATTCCCAACCACTGCGCCACCAGGGAAGCCCCCAAGAAAATTTTTAATCTTGACAGATCATAGAGTAGAAAGATTCCTTTTGTATATAATGCAAATATTAGACACTTAGGGAAGCGGGTGGAGGAGGAGGGTTCAGACTGCAAGTTTCTTCATAATATTTCTCCCAAATGGACTCTGTAGAAACTGAAGAAGATTGAGTCTAAACCTGAGGTGTGGTCTTATTTGTCCTCAAAGATGTGATGGCTATATTTCTAGGCAGGTAATTTCACTGAAAAGGTTGGCTATCCTTTTATTTTAATCTGAATGAGTATGCTTTGTTTTTTTTAAAAAAAAAAATATTCATTCTCCTTTCAGCGATCCCTCCGAAGTCAATCTAATTCTTCCTTTCAAAGGTTTTTCTGTGTTTGGGCTATTGTGAAGTTGTGGCTTTACTGACCTGCTGCTCTGCGGTAAGCGAGCTGGGAAATTGAAGGAAACTTGTAAAAAGGAAAGAGAATTTCCTCTTCCTTTCACCTGGAAGGTAGCCGTTAAAGTGTGTTCCACAGACCAAGGGCATCTGCATCATTTGGAAGATTTCTCAAAATGCAGAATCTAGGGCCTCACCTAAGACCCACTGAATTTGAATCTGTACAATGACAAGATCCCCCATGTGACCCTAAAATTGACATGCACTACCCTAGCAGAAAGCACTAGATAAAACCCACCAGCCTTCCCCTCCCCAGCGGCCCTCAGAAGGACCTCCCTCTTCTCTGGGGTACCACTAAGAAAAAAAAAACGCAGAGGCAAGCAGCTCCGGCAGTTTGCTTCCACTAGGTCTGGCTTTGGGAAATAGTTTAATTTCCAGGCTTCTGTTTGCTCTTTGTCAAATGATCTAGTATTTTGTGACATACCTCTTGCGGGTTAGCATGCTATGACTCACTCTTAATTGTTAACACTGAGCCCAAATCATTATTTAGGAAGAAAAAGTCTCCTTTACCCAGGGGACGAACATTCACTTCACCAGCACACACTTATCCTAGTTTAACCCATGCCAATTAAACTAATCTAATTTGTTTCAGTGTAAGCTACCATACACTAGACTGATACAAATACAGTTGCCACTGAAACAGATTCTTAGGTAAAAATAACAAATCATTAATATATTAGTTGATTTACATATATTTTTCCAAAGGAAAAATTGTAATGAACTGCTATTCATTATAGTTAGAATACATCATGTCTTTAGTTAGTTAGCTTCTAGGAAACTACTTGAGATTACAGTATACTATAAACTTTCTCCTGCAGATATATAAAGATGTACATACTTAAATTTATCTTTCAAACTCAAGGAAGAATACTAAAAACAAATATAAAATGTATTTTGATTTACAAATTTACAAAGCTCTTCACCCACATAAGTTCATTAAAATATGAAATCTATGCAACTTTCCATTTTATCCTTCTATCCTTATCCTTTTATCCTTATCTTCCTTTCCACACTATCCTTCGTAAACTGGCTCTTATTGTAGAGTTTGTAAATTTCTTTGAGATCTTTCATTTAAAGCATGATAAAAGGGGGTTTATTGTCATTTATTATGCCATAGATATATCTAGGATAATTGTTTCATAATTGTTCCTGTATGTTGGTGTTCTAAGGGTTCAGGTTAAGGAAATAGCTGTGTTTCCACATAATTCCTTCTCACTACATATGTTAAGTCCAGTATGTTCAGCCTGAGTTGACATAAGGTGCAGACACTGAGGCACCAGTTTACCAGGGCTGATAATACTTAAGACTGATATTCTTATCTGATATCTCACTTTCAAGATATATGAGACATTGTAGCCTTTGGCATAAGAGCTCCAGATTACCTCTTAGCATCTAACATGATTTTAAATAGCTTAGTGACAAAAGGTGATAAACGATTGAGGATAAACATTGTAAAAGAGCTAAAATTGGTCCTGGGAATAACGTGAAAGGCATTTAAATACAAAGAAGTGTCACTTCTTTCAGAATAAAATCAAGGAAAGTTGAACACTCTTTTCCATGAAGTACCCTTTTATTTGATTGTGAGATGTCTCTCAATCCCTGAACATACACATTTTTCCAATATTGGTAGTTAAAAACCCACCAAAACCAAAAGCTTAGGTATAATGACCAATCATTATTAAATATCTAATAATAAGTAAATAATATAATAAATGTATAAGTAATGAATATTTAATAATGACTAATCATTATTAAATATTATTTTTAATGATGAATTTTAAAATAATCAATAGGGCACCGAAATAAAAAGCACTTTAATACTATGGCTCTATTAAATGAAGAACAACTAAAACCTCCTTAGCTGTATTTCTTTCTTCTCCTTTTTAAAATAAATATTTCTTGCATACCTATTACGTGTTAGATGCTGCATCAAGCTTTGAAAGGATAAAGACAAATAAAATGTAGTTTATGCCATTGAAAATCCTAGAGTTCAGGAAGGTTGAAGAAAAACCTTAGGAACTATAGATGTATTGTTTGGTTGAAGATAGAACTGCCTTACTAGTGAGCATGTCAAATTAATCTATAGGAAGTTGAAAGCATAGTGATTAATATGGAATAATCATGATTCCATGTGAAAGAATGTCAAATCTTTATTTTAATGTCAAAATCCTATGAGATTAATATTTGTTCAACAAATATGTATGTTACCAAGTGCTATACTCTGTGCTGGGCTTCAGGGATATAGGGGAAACACGACAGACCTGGTTCCTGTTCTTATGGATCTTATGTTCTAGCAACAGAGTCAGACGGAAACGAACAAAACAGAAAAATAAGCACAGTAATCACAATTGGCAATAAGGCTGTATGCCACTGACAAGGGGCCACGTGGGGTAAGTGAAGGAGAGATTCACTGAAGATTTGAAATTTTAGCTGGGACTTACGCCTAAGTTTACACGCCCTCCTACATCTGGACTATGTTTACATAAGATCACAAGCTGTTGTTTGTATCTGTTATTATCAGCTGAACTGAATTTGTGATGGGTATAGAAATCATGTCTCTTCTCTTTTTTATCTTACTCTCTGGAAACATCTCTTTGTTACATACCAAACATTCTGTATATGTATAGCATTTAAGTTGAATGCATTCTTTATATATATATTTAAATTTCTTAGTGTGGGTGGCAGAGTGAAAAAGTTCTCCAATAAAGAGACAGTTCATTCCCCTCTAATTCCATGATGTGTGTTCTATATCACTATGTAACTTTAGGCAATCAAACAACTTCCAACTTGCATTATGTATGTATGTATGTATGTATCTATGTATGTATCTATCTAATCTCCTGATCCAGAGAAAGATGGTGGACTCTGACGATTTAGGGATCACTTCTCACACCTCATTTTCCCCCAGAACCTAGCACTGTGTTTACACATGATGCCAGTAACGGCTGAAGTTCACAGGACTTGGTTTCTTTCTGAAACCTCATTCAATAGACTCTCTGTCTCTGTAACCAGCAGCCCAGTGTTAACTAACAAAACAAGATATTCCATAGGATATTAGGACATAAGGCAAGGAATTTGTTGATGAGACCATCCATAATTACATGACTTTAATCCTTTAAAAGTACTTTAGATGCCAAAATGTATGATTTTTTTTTTCATATCTGAACAGGTATTGTGTTGGAGATTTGAGCATCTGAAGGTCTGATGGAATGATGGAAAGATCATTATGACCAATGATTAGTACTGAGACTATGAGAAACAAGCAAAAAGTGAGGATGAGGGAAACAATATTTATTGTGAGGAACTTTGTTCTTATGAAATTGGCTATAGTTACTATGATAATTAACTATTAATGTGTTCTGCTCTAACAATAGTAAAGACTTGGCAATTTCTCTAAATCCTGTCTATATTTTCTAAAGGTGCTTCTAATAAGTCTCACTTTGTAGTGCTTTTTTGATCCCTTTGATCAACTTCCTGCCGCAGAAATTTGCTCTTTCTCCAATATTTACTATCTCACTGACGGCACCACCATCTGCATTGTAGCCCAGGAATCGTGATGAAGCTCCATCCTTGAACCTTCTTTCTCTACTACCCCGATGTCCAGATAATCTGAAATGCTGTCAATTCCGAGCATCTTTATCTTAAATTGGCTCATTCTTGATATCTTCCTCCATCACTACCTTTCTCTAGCTGAGCCCTTCTCTCTCTTCTAGGGGTTTTCTAATGGTGTCCCAGCCAAGACAAATCATTCCTTATATGGCCACTAGAATTATCGTTCTAAATGCAGATGTGGCCATCCTTTCCTCCTCAAATACTTTCAATGACCTCACTTCCCTGAAGACAGTTAGGACCCTCCCCATGTAACTCGCAAGGCTCTCAGTGCTGTGGCTCCCTGATTCCACCCCAGTGTTTCCATCATCCCCTCTCCTCCTGCCTCCCCTCCACCTCCCAACATGCACACCGCACACAGCACATGACCCTCTAGCGTCCGTCAAACCACTGTCCGTTCTATGCTCTCTCTTAACCTAGACCTTCTCATATCCTGCTACTTTTCCATTGAATGCTCCATTCACTGCTCCCATTTACCCCTCCCTGTCCCTAGAACCAGAACTGGAGAACTTGTTTCTTTTATTGGAATTACCCAGTTACTCTTAAATTTACATCTTCTCCCCTGAGGCTCAGTTTATCCCCGCATGGTAAGGCTGCCTGAGGGTTGAACACTGCCTAGGTCACTGTTACAACCTGTAAAACGAGGATGTTTGACGATTGCTAAGTTAATCAGTATGAGAAACTTCTCACTGCAGATGGATTTAGAATTCCTTCCACACACACAACCCTGTGAAAACCAAGCAGAGTGCGTGTGATTGGGGGCGGACTCGGAGAGGTAAAGCATGTTAATTTCCAGTGAGATGGGTATCCTGATTTCCATGCAGTCTGCTCTGCATCAGGATGACTTGAAGACCTAGTATAGAAACCAAGGTCTAACTCCTGGGCTATTGTTATTCTAGCTAACGGCAGTGATCATACTGTTGCACTTTTACGGATATTTAATAAAAACTCAGAGAACAGCTTGCAAAAGGCAGTACTCATTCCTGCTGAGAGAAAAAGGGAAACAAGGGAATCATCTACTAAGCAACTTCAAATGTTTCCGCTGTAACCTTAAGAGCATAATTTTAACTTTTTGGCACGGGGTGAGGTCGGCCTTAGTGTACTTTGAATTACGCATTATAACTGGAAAATTGGATGCAGAGGTAAAGGGGAGTTTCCTTTTCTCAAAAGTTGTTTAGCCAAGATACACAGTCTGTGAAGAAGAGTAATTTGGTGAGAACACTAGTGAAGTGTGTACCTGGATAAATACTTGCTTTCCCATGTTCTAAAATACCAAAAGCTTACTGCCTTTAGGTTCCCACTTATATTTATTATTAATTTTATGTCATATGATTTTCATGTATTTTAAACTGCAGACTGGGTAATTGATTTTATTCAGGATATTTAGAAATCTAGGGGGCACCATTTAAAATGAGTACCTCTTGCCATGAATAGAATTTTAAAAATTACATTTGATTGTGAGGAAATTAGGGTGTACTCAAAGCTCCTAGCGTCTAAAAAACATGCTTAATTTCTAGTTTTAAGAAAGCGATGACAACTTTTCCTTTTTCATACTTCCAGATTCTTCAAGGGCCATTCAAGTCAATTGTTTGCTAATAATTGCATTGGCATTGTGCTGGCTTGAAGTGCGACCAAAGAGAAGCATGTTTCAGTATAGACTACCAAGCACGCTGTTAGCAATTTAGGCAAGTTAATGACTGATACTGCATTGGTATGATGGTAATCACTTTCAGGTCATCCAATAAGAACTGACTCCTAACCAAGACAAGAGTATAGTTAAAGAAAGATCATACGAAAGATATGATAGATATGATAGATACAGATTTACAGCAAAGAGTTTTTAACTGAAATCCAACTATCAGTAAGAGATTATCGGAAGGGATTTACTTGGGTAACCCGCCCCCCCATAATTTAGTGCTATTTTCCTTCTGAACACTACCTAACACATTTCAACTTCTGGAGTATGTAACCTGGGCTAGAAATCTCTCAGGAACCAGCTCCCTCACGATCTTTGTGGTATTTCCTGTTTGAGTCAGACTGGAAATATCCCTAACAGGCTCCGCTTTAGGGATTTAGCCCTTCGCTTCCACAAGTAAGAGAAACCAAGAGACAAAAGAAGCTGAAACAAGAGAAAGGCAGCCAAACCATGAGTTTTGATTGTTCAGAATCTCCTGCTTCATTTAAGGAGAAAGGTTTATGGATTGTCGTCCTCAACCAGCCATTATATATAAAACAGTATTTAGATCCTTTCTTTGCCTACTAACTTAATGCATCACTGACTGTAGCTCCATTACAAAGTGCTTGAGTCAGTCAAGGTTTGGAAGATTTAGACAGAGACAAGTCTGGAGCTTCGTAAGCAGAACAAGGGTGATGCAGCATCATAGCTGCATGAGCTATAAATCTGTGAAGAGAAGATGTTGACTGTCACGGGTTCATTTTTATCTTGCTGCAGAGGGCATTGGTGGTCAGTGATCTACTTTATTTTGCAGGGCTATTAAAGGAATTCTTAACCATGTGTTGCCATTTTATTTAACAAGTAATGGTGCCCCTTTGAAGAGGACTTGTACATCCTGTTTGATACCTGAACAAGTTAAGCCAGAACTGAAATATATTCTAATTTCACACCTGGGCATAAAAATAAATAAGTAAATAAAAATAAATAGAAGGCCAGAAAAGGAGGGGGAGAAAAAAGCAGCTGCCATTCAGGATTTATAAAGAATAGTTACATTTGACAGCTAAGATATATAATCACTTATCTTCGCTGCTGGTCAAAGAGAATTTCCTCTGGTTCTTTCTATTTGAATCCACCCAATAACGTTTAAGGTGTTTTTCTATTAAGATAAAAAGGTAGTCTCTGAAATTATATGAAATTTAAATAATTTACATCCTAATTAGAAAATTTAGCTTGAAATGTAATGGTGATTATCACCTTATATTTCAATAATATTTCATTTCCCACACCTGCCTTCAAGGGCTGTTTCAATCATGAATAACAGTTGGGGAGAAAAACGATAAACATTATGTGTGCAGCAAAGCTCTTAGTGGTTATGATCCAAGCTGGAAAGAGGAACAACCGTCACTGCAGGGCTGGACCCAGTGGGGAGCCTGGAGTTCTGCCCTAACAATCCCGAACTCTGCAACTTTATATGCTCTTTGTGGTTTTAAAAAGACTTGATCTTTCTAATATTACATTCTGAAAGCCAACCTAATAGATACTCTATTTCTGGAGAGCTTTGTAGCCAAAATGATGGAGAATTCTTGTGGCTGTTGCCGTGTTTCTCGGTGAAAGAGCAAAGCACAGCGTAGGTGTGGCTGATTTGCGTGAAGTGTGCATATCCACTGACAGTGGTGCCGGGGTGGAGCCTCCTTTATGCTGTAGGAGAGGAGAAGCATTCTTTCCAGCAGCTGGAAGGTGGCTCCGGGCTTTGCCAGTGTGCTTGGTGTGAACCTGGGAAAGTCAGTGCAGAGTTTGGGGAAGGAAGGAGAGGGAGTTAGCACTTTCCAGTTGAAGCAGGTGTGGCCCCGTGTGATGTGACGCGATGTGAGAGGAGCCAGGAGGCTTCATGGTCAAATCCATCACCTTATCGTATAGACTTAAGCACATCCTGTCTTCCTTCATTCTCTTTCCATGTTTCACTGATCATCTGATGTTTAGCACAAAGAGCTGGGGGTGCTCGGCCTCCTTGCTCTATATCCCCAGCATTCCTTCACCCCAACTTAATTCTCCTCACTTATTTTCCAAGAAATCAATCACTTTCCATCTCCTCCTCGGTTCTACTGCTACCTGAGTACCTTTGAAGGCTCATGATCGATCTCTGCTGCACAAAGGCTATAGGTCCCCTCCTTTAAAGGTATAGGAAGTGGAGGATTTTAAAGTCAATTCTTTTTATTTTCCTTTCCCACGCATTTCAGATAGTAACTGAGAGGGGTGTAGACACTTAAACTGCTAGAGCAATTTCCCTTCCTTAACAGCCCCACCCAATGCAGGCAGCAGCTACAATGAGCTCGGCTCTAATCATCCCCCCTTGTCTTTGTTTCAGAATTGTGTTCTTTAACACGATTCAGTTCAGCAAAAGTAAACCATCACGTGTTTTTGAGAGGCTATGACAAGGATCTCTGCCAGATAATGCTCTCTCAGGTCAAGTCCCTGACGATAATGAGTTTACAGTCTACCCAGAAAGGTTAGAGACCTATCAGAAGCAGGGGAATTCATTACCCATAGAAAGCAAGGAAGTGTTGAATGCTAAGTGATGAATCGGTGATACAGAATATATGAGCTATGCTTTCTCAGTGTCCTGCACTTCTTCATAGCCTTTATCGCAATTGTCATGAAAGGACTTATCTGGATATCGTTTGTTTAATACCTTGTCTTCACCCTGCACCAACCCCTTGGTTCAGGGTCCTTGCTGGATTTTTGGTTGCCAGCGTATCCCAAGCGGAGAACCATGAATCCAGAAATTCAGAGAAGGAAGCACCCCTGTCATCTGGGCCGATTCCCAGCCGTGGCCATCAGGGAAGGCTTCTCAGAGGTGCTTCAGATCCAGCAGAGGGAAAGTCCAAAAATTGCCATGGATTAGTCATGTCGGCCTAAACCCTTGTCTACATCACAAGCTTGTAATGACATACTTCCTTATCTGGGAATCCCCAACCTGTTGTTGGAACCAGGAAATGGTGGATGCCTTCCATCCCGGTGTGGCTTGGACAGACTGCCAGTATCATCTGGCTTGCTCCCATGTGTGGCCCAGATTCAACTCACCCCAGAGACGTATCAAGTGTCCACGGGTTTGGCATGAGTGACGGCAGCCTGGGCTCCCAGGCAGCCCCCAAATCCCGGGTGGTTATGATTGTTTACATTTTGAACGGAGCCCCGGGCAGCACCATTCCACTGAAAGTCCTTACTCTCTTGAGTGTAATAGTCCTCTGTCTTCCGTTCTTGTTTCCAACTCTCCTAGGATTCAGGAGAGCATGAAAAAGAGAACTATAATCAGCCTTTCTGTGGGATTCATAACTTTGTGTACGGCGTAGGCTGCACAGGAAGAAATCGTTGAACCGTAAACAGGCTTTTTAACCTCCTCTGCTGCTCCCAGAGAAGAGACACGGGCTGCTGGTAGAGCATCTCGGCGTTGTTCCCTACGACCTGCCCTCTCTCGCTCTGCAGGAAGAGAATGCCATCTCCACCCAGCTGTGCTGTGGCCAGCATGCATTAAGATGCACAAGTAGCAGTCTAGCCTATGAGTCTTTCTTTTCCTATTTCTCCAGGCAGCTTCAGTCCAACTAAGGTTCTCACTCCTCCTGAGATAATTCCTAACGTTTCTAAATAGGTTCCCCATTCCCCACTAATTCCACCATCAGTAATGAGCACCACATTTCACAAGTGGGCCAGTGGGTCGTACAGATGCGCATTTTATAACTGTATTTCGTTTCGCTTGAAATACTTTTAGGAACTATGGAAAAGGAGTGGTTGATTTAGAAATCAGGGGTAAACACAACCTTACAATTATCACGTGAATATGGGGCATTAAGAAAGATGAAAAACACCACCACTAGCAACATTCAAGTTACTCCACTCTTCCTTCATGCCTTGAAATACTATGCATTTCGTTCCGCTCATGTGATTTGGGGCTCCATTTAAAAAGTCACTTTAAGAGTCTTTTGAATATTTTCTGTGGTGATAGAAAGTTGTTCTTTGAGGATTGACTTTAATTTAGGGAACCAAAAGATAGAACTAGCCAAGAGAATAAGGTGGATGATCATAGCAGGTGATACCAATTTCGTTTTAAAAATAAAGGGAGGGCTTCCCTGGTGGTGCAGTGGTTGAGAGTCCGCCTGCGGGTGCAGGGGGCGCAGGTTTGTGCCCCGGTCCGGGAGGATCCCACACGCCGCGGAGCGGCTGGGACCGAGAGCCATGGCCGCTGAGCCTGCGTGTCCGGAGCCTGTGCTCCGCAACGGGAGAGGCCACAACAGTGAGAGGCCCGCGTACCGCCAAAAAAAAATTAATAAATAAAAATAAATAAATAAAGAGAAATGGAAAAGATTTTCTCCACAAGGTTTTTGACACTATAGCATCTGCGGGCTCATACTGTAACCTTACCAAATGCCTCTTTTAAGAGGCTGACCCTAGATTGGTAGGTTTTTTCCCTCTATTCACACAAGTTCTATGTATTGTGGTTTTATTTATGCTCCAGTTTGTACGGAATTATGTCCCTAAATAATGCTGCTGCAGCTTGGTCTTATAAGATTCCTGGAATTCTAGTCCACCTCAAACAAGTACTTAATAGATCAAATTAAGATAAATAAATTGTGCTTTTGCTTCGCAGAACACTAAAAGCAAAATCGCTCCTATATTGCTAAAACCATTTTAAATGCTTTTGGAAATGTTAAATCACCTGTAGGTGTGCACACTAGAGTCTTCGTTCAAGTCCAGTTGGTACCTTACCTTGCTTTTGTCATCCTTAGAACATGGGTTCAATTAAAGTTGCCTGACAGGGGAAAATCAACATTCTCCAAGTATGCAGGCAAAGCTTCCACCCACAGGGCAGAAGAATCAATTGCTCTCTTTCTTGGCTTCAGCCATTCCTTTGTTTTTACTTTTCTTCCCCCCAAGTTCACACTTAAGGCCCCTTTTAATGCTGTGTGTCCCCCACCTTTTTCCTGTTATTGTGTTTCTTATTATAGGCTCTGCCCTCCTTAGAACTCTTATCTTTTCATCATCTCCTCATCCTTCTCATTGAGATGAACTTACCAGAGGCAGAGAAGGACCGAATGGACTCTGTTCCTACCTGAAAGGGGACCACACCATAATCTGTTAAAATAAAGGATGACTGTCCAATGCATTTACCCTTGTGTTGTGGCTTTATTATTGTTGTTTGAACTGCAACCCAGAATGGAACTTTTTTTTAATTTCAAAGACTTTTTTCTTTTCTAACCTCCAAGCCTTTTTTTAAAAAAAATTTTTAAGTTTGGACCTTAATGTGTTGACAGGTCTCTTTTACATTATTTTTGGCTAAAGCCAGAAACAAATTGTGTTGAAAAGTATTATGAGAACACCTCTCCTTCTAAGATTTCTAGCTCAGTAGAGTAGACTCCAGAGGTCTGGATTAATCAGGTAAGCCTTAGAAAAACATCCACTGTTTTAGACGATCTGCTTCACCAAATCCCAATGCTGAACTGCTAGATGTTTTCTTATCTCGAATGAACTGTGTGTTAGGGGAGTGACCTGATGAACTACTACTTATATATGAAGGGAATCTGAAACCTCACAGTCATACTTTTAATAATGTGGCCAAAAAAGTCACATTCATACATGTTTCTAAGACCAATATATATTTTGCAAGATGCCCGTCTCTGACATGATTAAAATATGAACTATGTGACTGAATTAACCTAATTATTCCATAATTTTAAAAATACTATTTTTTATCAAACTAGTCATTTTGAGATTACTTAAAAATACATTTTACGAGAGAGGAGCTTCAAGATGGTGGAAGGGTAAGACGCGGAGATCACCTTCCTCCCCACAAATACATCAGAAATACATCTACATGTGGAACAACTCTTACAGAACACCTACTGAATGCTGGCAGAAGACCTCAGACCTCCCAAAAGGCAAGAAACTCCCCCATGTAACTGGGTAGGGCAAAAGAAAAAAGGAAAAACAGAGACGAAAGAATAGGGAGGAGACCTGCACCAGTGGGAGGGAGCTGTGAAGCAGGAAAGGTTTCCACACACTAGAAGACCCTTCGCAGGTGGAGACTGCAGGTGGCGGAAGGGGGGAGCTTCGGAGCCGTGGAGGAGAGCGCAGCAACAGGGGTGCGGAGGAAAAAGGGGAGAGATTCCCGCACAGGCACTAGTCCCCTCCACCAGGAAGCCTACACAACCCACTGAACCAAAATTAGCCACTGGGGACAGACACCAAAAACAACGGAAACTATGAACCAGCAGCCTGCGAAAAGAAGAACCCAAACACAGTAGGTAAAGCAAAATGAGAAGACAGAGAAACACACAGCAGATGAAGGAGCAAGGCAAAAACCCACCAGACCTAACAAATGAAGAGGAAATAGGCAGTCTACCTGAAAAAGAATTCAGAGTAATCATAGTAAGGATGATTCAAAATCTTGGAAATAGAATGGAGAAAATATAAGAAAGGTTTAACAAGGACCTAGAAGAACTAAAGAGCAAACAAGCAGTGATGAACAACACAATAAATAAAATAAAAAATTCTCTAGACAGGATCAATACCAGAGTAACTGAGGCAGAAGAACAGATAAGTGACCTAGAAGATAAAATAGTGGAAATAATTACTGCAGAGCAGAATAAAGAAAAAACAATGAAAAGAATTGAGGACAGTCTCAGAGATCTCTGGGACAACAGTAAATGCACCAACATTCGAACATAGGGGTGTCAGAAGAAGAAGAGAAAAAGAAAGGGACTGAGAAAATAGTTGAAGAGATTATAGTTGAAAACTTCCCTAATATGGGAAAGGAAATAGTTAATCAAGTCCAGGAAGCACAGAGAGTCCCATACAGGATAAATCCAAGGAGAAATATGTCAAGACACATATTAATCAAACTATAGAAAATTAAATAGAAAGAACAAATATTAAAAACAGCAAAGGAAAACCAAGAAATAACACATAAGGGAATCCCCATAAGGTTAACAGCTGATCTTTCAGCAGAAACTCTGCAAGCCAGAAGGGAGTGGCAGGACATATTTAAAGTGATGAAAGAGAAAAACCTACAACCAAGATTACTCTACCCAGCAAGGATCTCATTCAGATTTGACGGAGAAATTAAAACCTTTACCCTACCTTAAGAAACAAAAAACATCTCAAGTAAACAACCTAACCTTATACCTAAAGCAATTAGATAAAGAAGAACAAAAAACCCCCAAAGTTAGCAGAAGGAAAGAAATCATAAAGATCAGATCAGAAATAAATGAAATAGAAATGAAGGAAATGATAGCAAAGATCAAAAAAACTGAAAGCTGGTTCTTTGAGAAGATAAAAAAAATTCATAAACCACTAGCCAGACTCACCAAGAAAAAAAGGGAGAAGTCTCAAATCAACAGAATTAGAAATGAAAATGAAGAAGTAACAACTGATACTGCAGAAATACAAAGGATCATGAGAGATTACTACAAGCAACTATATGCCAATAAAATGGACAACCTGGAAGAAATGGACAACAAAATGTTCATTGCATCTCTATTTACAATAGCCAGGACATGGAAGCAACCTAAGTGTCCATCAACAGATGAATGGATAAAGAATATGTGGCACATATATTCAATGGAGTATTACTCAGCCACAAAAAAGGAATGAAACTGAGTTCTTTGTAGTGAGGTGGATGGACCTAGAGACTGTCATACAGAGTGAAGTAAGTCAGAAAGAGAAAAACAAATACCATATGCTAACACATATATATGGAATGTAAAAAAGAAAAAAAATGGTCAGAAAAACCTAGGGGCAAGACGGGAATAAAGATGCAGACCTTCTAGAGAATGGAGTTGAGGATACAGGGAGAGGGAAGTGTAAGCTGGGACAAGGTGAGAGAGTGGCATGGACATACATACACTACCAAATGTAAAATAGATAGCTAGTGGGAAGCAGCCGCATAGCAGCAGGAGATCAGCTCGGTGCTTTGTGACCACCTAGAGGGGTGGGATAGG
The DNA here is from genome assembly GCF_003031525.2 of Neophocaena asiaeorientalis asiaeorientalis. Taxonomy (NCBI): domain Eukaryota; kingdom Metazoa; phylum Chordata; class Mammalia; order Artiodactyla; family Phocoenidae; genus Neophocaena; species Neophocaena asiaeorientalis. The sequence continues at coordinate 665,617 of NW_020173204.1, forward strand.
GAGGGGGGGAGGGAGGGAGATGCAAGAGGGAAGGGATATGGGGATATATGTATATGTGTAACTGATTCACTTTGTTATAAAGCAGAAACTAACACACCACTGTAAAGCAATTATACTCTAATAAAGATGTGAAAAAAATACATTTCACTAGTGAAAATTTGGATTCTTATGTTTGGAAGAATAAGCAAGTGAAAATTTTTTTCACTTTATGCGCAATGGTATTCAGTAAATGCTTTCTGAGAATCTATTCGGTGCTATGACAGGCACGGATGATAGTGGCATAAGAAGACAGTATCCTTGCCCTCGAAGAATTCCATCTCATCAGAAAGACAGGCAAGTAAACACGCATGTGCAATGTAAATGTGCTGTGAGCTTTAACACAATTAGGTAGAGGGCTCTGTGGGAACAAAGGGATTGGCACATCTCCTGCTGCAGGTGACACCTTAGATAAACTACACCGTGGCTGCAAAATCCTGAAAGTAAAGTATAAATTTTCCCCATGGTGGGAGGGTCAAAGACGTGTAGGCCATGCATTTTGGAAACAATTTCATATGCCAGGTGATAAGTTAGAAAACCAGATGCTGTCATTTCGTGTACCTTAACATTCTCTTGTACCTACGTTGTGCTATGTTCTATACTAAACATTATAAACCCTCAGGGTCTTAGTTTTTCATGTGCAAAACTGGGATCATGTTAGGTTTCTCTGAAGATTAAATATTTTAATCCACATAAAGCACGTAGTGCCCAGAACATAGTAATAATAAGTTAATTATTATTAGCTATTATTTTCATTTCTATCCATTCTCCCTGATAATGCTACCCAGCAAGATGGCAGGGTAGGTGATCAATTCATCCACTTATTTACAAACATTTATTAAGCGCTTATAGGCACCAGGCATCGGGGATTTAAAAGTGAAGCGCCCAAGTACCTGCTTTCATGTAGCTCAAAATTCCAGTGCTGAGATGAAAGAAAAGCAAGTAAATCATGAAACGAATAAATAATATAAATTCGGAGATCGATAAGCATTGAAAGAGCATGACAATGCTTGGGGGTGGAGGAAGGCATTTCATATACTGTTATTATTGAAACCCTCCCGGAAGAAGTGGTAACTTGAATGTTAAGATGGAACCAGCCCTGTAAAGACCCCAGGTAGGAATACACCTGGCATGTTCCAGAAATAGACAGAAGACCTGGATTTGGAATAAAGGTAATGAGAAGAACAGAAATAGGGGATGAGGCTGGAGAAAGAGACAGGCACCAGCTAATGCAGGGCCAGGTAGGGAAGGTAAGAAGCTTGAATCATTTCAAGTGTAATGGAAACTCTCTTCACTATAAGGCACAATCAAACAGTCTTTCAAAGAGCTTCCTTTACCTCACTCTGCCACCAAGCTCTCTGCTAAGCATGGCTCTCCTGAGCTGTTGATGGGTCCTTCCGGCCCTCCCAGCCCCCTTCAAAGGGTACAGCCATCCTGTTACCTAGAAACCATGCAGGGATATATCTTTACTCTTCTTCTAAACCGGGTCTGCCTTTATACCTTGGTAATACCATTTGAGTAAGTTTCTTTCCTTTTATCTTTATTACCACATCCTTCTCAACCATAATATGTGTAACACTTGTCCTGTGTCCCAGGCACTGAATGAGCCTCCATGGTTAACTCTGTGAAAAAGACACCATTCTTGCTCTTAAGAAGTTCATTGCCAAGAGGGGTCAACGGATGTATTAAGAGACATCAAGACATGGACTGGTGAGTGTAGTGATTGGGATAAGCTCAGGGAGAGTGTCTGAGAGCTCACAGAAGAACCCCTTCCCCAGGGACACTGGTGCCGAACACCATATATTCCAGAGAAAGAAAGCAGTACAGTGTGATCTGAGATGAAAACAAGCTCCTAAATTTCATTCAAATCCTGTTGCTTCTACTTCTCTTGATCCATGCTTCCATAACTGGCCACTACTGCCTTTTTTGTCAACCTGTTTTTAAATATCTTGCTTTGGCAAGATATTGACTCTGAATATCAGTCATTTAAAATGCAAATTCGTATGTCATGGTGAGTTTGAGAGAATTAAGTCCACACCTTCCAGGGTGGATTTATAATTAATCCATACCTCATGGGGATGGATGTGGCTAGCAGAACAACTGGTATAGAGAAAGTGATCAATAAACATGGGCCTAGTTCCCTGCCTCAGGTGTTTTTAAGAGAATATATAGATTGTTCAAATTCCTCAAAACACTACTATTGCTTCCTATTACATTACTTAATGAGGAGCCTCTCATTCTACGTTTTCCTTAAACTCTCTGTACTGTATTACCACTCCTGTCCTTATCTTGTCTATCCCACACCTCAACTAAAATATGTGCATTGACCCTTTTTTTTTTTTTTTGCGGTACGCGGGCCTCTCACTGTTGTGGCCTCTCTCGTTGCGGAGCACAGGCTCCGGACGCGCAGGCTCAGTGGCCATGACTCACGGGCCCAGCCGCTCCGCGGCATGTGGGATCTTCCCGGACCGGGGCACGAACCCGCGTCCCCTGCCTTGGCAGGCGGACTCTCAACCACTGCACCGCCAGGTAAGCCCCATTGACTCCCGTTTGAAAGCACCTACTTTCTGTATGTAAACCTTCTCTCAGGTTTGCAATATTGTAAAATCTTTTTCTTCCTTCAGTATCCTTTACAGGTAGTTTTCTATGATGTATTATGGGAAGAGAAATTGTGAATTCTCCCAGAATGTAACTTCTTTAAATCTTGACAATCCGTAAATCAACTCTGATAAGCCTTTCCTTTTTGGGAAAAAAAAAATGAGATTCAGATATATTTATGATTTTTCCTTTTTTTCTCCATTATCTAACTATTTTGATGATTTAAATGAATAAAACCTCTCGAGATATTTTTCATATTTCCATTCTTTCTTGCATCAAATCTTTGAGGAAATAAAAAGTAGAATGAGGTCATCTTGGGCTCAGATTTACTGATCAGATACCCATGCTATGATTGTCATGGGCACACCCTATACGAAGCTTTGTGGTTGAAGAGGGCTCTGTGTTGGATTTCCTGGTTTCCTGGGATGCTTGAGGCAGATGAGGTACAAGCCATAAGTCAGGACCATTCAAGGATTGATTGACTTGGAAACCAGCTAAGACAAGCTAGCTGGATTCTACATCATAGAGTCAAACTAAGGCCTTCAAAAGTTTAATAAAATTACAAGCAAGTTCTTCTGTTCTCATGACCTCATTTCACCAGCTCTTTCCTTTGTCCTATTTGGCACAAGGATTGCTAGACACATGTTGTTCCAGACCTTAAAGGAAAACTGCGGGCAGTCTCTCATTATAGAGCTCTCTTGTCTCTTGAAATAGATGATCCTTGTTCAGCAAATGTGAATTGAAGCTATTTGAATTTGGATATAAATGCAACATAGTCTTTCCCTCTATTTGACTCTCAGAAGATGAGCCCATTTTATACAAGAGGAGAAAATGAAAACCCTGGCAAAAGCACTAGTGAGCTCCATTTAGAAGTAGCACTCACCATAGCTTACCCCTTCTTCGGGTCCAAAGGATTGAACATTTCATTTTCACCTCATTTTAGGGAGCTGGTTTGAAGTCACATACAAAATGAAGTGTCTCCAACATCTACATCAGGAAGTAGCTCAGGCTCAAGATAAATGTCACTGGTGGGGCAACAGGCTTGCGTTGCTTATTCTGGCTCCTCTTTCCTGCCCTGGAGATTATTTGGAAGAGCTACCATGACTTGTTCTTTATACGCTTTAAATGTTGAAATAAAAGCTCTTGTATGTTGATTAGCACTTCCCTTGATGAAGTATACAAGTGTCATGTAAAACAAAGTTGGCTCTGCTCAAGATGGATTTGAATGGTCATTCCACCAGGGTATCCTCGAGCCAAGACCACAATATTTTGCCTCCTACTTACTCATGGAAACTTCTGATTGATTGCTTCAAACCACTGGCCAATTACTGCTCTAAAGAACAATCCCTTGAAGTAGAACTTACATGGGTCCATGTGTCTCTAATGCTGAAATTTATTTGAACTTTATTGTGTCTAGGATTTTACCCATTGAATTTATTTGGAAGCTTCATGGGCTATTTAACAGGAGATTATATTTGAAGAGATATTAGTATAACATGTGAAATTCTAAATAATTCACCATCTTTTAAAATGATCATTTAACTACACCATCTGAAAGGCATTAAAAGACAATATTTATAAGAGGTATATTTTTCAGATGTAGAATGTTTAATTATCTTAAGTGAATTATAAAAAATATCTGTTGTTAGTTAAACTGATTTTAAGGCTACTCAGTGAAAAGCCTTAAAACAGAGCAGTTTATGTAGGTATAAAACACTTAATAAAAAGTATCTTTTTACTTACATGGTAATATGTTTGACTCTCCATATTTTGAAGGAAAAAAATACATAAATGGCTTACATTGGTCAAAGATATTAGAAATAAATAATCTATTCTAATTTGTGAAAGGTTTGTTCCAATGTCCATATCTTCCTGAAATTTCAAAGAAATGAATTCAAAACATTTGTAAAAAATTTAAAATATCAATAAAAATAAAGTGAAGTAATAAGTTAAAAGAGACCAATCTAATTCTTCTAGTGCCTAGTTAAACCAAGGATTTTTAAAATAATTATGAAATTCTATGTAATATTTTTTAAAAAATCAGATAAGTAGTAATATTCTGTATTTTTCATCAAATTTATATATAAATACAATATTACATAAATTGAATAAAGTTTTTAGATATTTCAGTACTCAGAGTACTCTGAGTATGCTTTGTAAACATGGGCTATGGGAAAGTGTGTTTCATCTGTATCTATATTCATTCACTGATTAATTTTTTATATGAAAGGCACTGAGGAAAACATTGATGTTTAAGCCAATGGGTTGTACAAAGGGCCCTCCAGAAAAAGTCACAATTATTTAATTTATGGTTCTTGATTTCAAGTTACTTTATTTTTTTTTAACATCTTTATTGGGGTACAATTGCTTTACAATGGTGTGTTAGTTTCTGCTCTATAACGAAGTGAATCAGTTATATATATACACATGTTCCCATATGTCCTCCCTCTTACGTCTCCCTCCCTCCCACTCTCCCTATCCCACCCCTCCAGGCTGTCACAAAGCACCGAGCTAATATCCCTGTGCCATGCGGCTGCTTCCCCCCAGCTATCTACCTTACTACGTTTGTTAGTGTGTGTAAGACATTTTAATGTTTATCATAGAAATTTTTAACAATACATGTGAAGAAGAAAACATTACTAACATCTTTCACCACTCTCAACATTATGGTATACAGATTTTCAATCTTTTTAGATGTGTACATCTGTCTTTAGATGTTCTGTGTAATAGCTTAAAGGTTACTTCTCAGAGAGCCCTTTATTGTGTAATTAGGTCTGACCTGTTATCATAGTAACCGGATTATGCATCACATTCTATAATTTTATTTATTTGTGTATTCTGCTAAACCTCTCTGATCCTCTCAAATACTCAGTTGAATTCTATCACACACAATGGGCTTCGATACTGATTGCTTGGGGAAGTAAAGAGAAAAAATTGTGTTCTTTCTTTGGGTCAATGCAGTGGAAAAGATAGCATAGAAGGCATGATGTGAGCAGGATACAGATTTCACCAGGACGAGAAATTGGGACAAGAGGTGACTATAGGATCATGGAATCATTCCACACTCCATGCCGCCTTATATGAAGGACAAGCGCTAAAGAACTGTTCGCTCTTAAGATGCTGTTTCTTTTGCGGACATTTAATTCACTCTCAGCCCAAGTGTTGTGTACTTACATTTCTTTAAATTTCAGCTCCCAGATACTTGACAGCCTCTCTAAAAAATTTTCCCTTGCTGCCTTTTGGTCTTAATTGATTAAAACATAACCTTCATATTTAGTTTATCCTAAATTAATCACATTTAGGTTAGCTTAAATCAAACTTATGGAAACTTCCTTATCAATAAAGTGATTGGTATGTTAATAAAATAAAGTGTACAACACGGATTCAAGAACTTTGAAGAATTTTATCTGCAAGTGCTAAGTATCATTAAAATTAGATTCATGTCTTTGCTCTGCCATTTATTAGCTTTGAGACTTTGGGCAAATTGCTTAACCTCTTTGCACCTCAAGTTGCTTATTTGTAAAATGACACTAACAGTGCCTGGTATAGATGTGCTACGAGGTTTAAAGGAGATAAAGAACATAAAGCATGTAGCAGAGTGTTTGGCACTGGTATCTACTCAAGAAAATTTAGTTCATGTTACTCTGCCTGGACTAAATATAGTTGCTGGGGTTTCTTTGTTTTTTTAAAGAATATATCAGTAGGAAGTAAAATGGAGTTGGCAGAGAAAAAAAAAATAAACCACGAAATTCAAAGTTATCAGGCCAATTACCTAATTAAGAGTAAACCATGGGCAGAGAATAAAATTATATATAGAACATAAATTCTAATTATATGGATTCAAATTATTCATGGATAATTATGTTTAAAATCAATGTCAAATTCTCCTCTCAAGTGTACGATGTGTGTATTATTGTATTCTGAAATATAAATTTGGCATTTCTGAGAAATTTTTTAAAGTGAAAGGCAGGGGGGCCCACTAAGGACACAGTTACTGCCGACAGTTCAAACAGTCACTGCCCATGCCGGCCCTCAGCTGTGGCAGTAATGACAGAACCATGCATTTGAAATTACTCTTCTTCACCATTGTTATTTCTGGGCTTGTAAACAGGCTTCTTTCCCCATAATGCTTCAATATCTGCAAAGCATTTTTAAATCTCTATTTTAAATTTTAACTTAAAAGATTTTTATAAGTATAGGTCACAATCAAGTTGTACAATTTGATTTATATTTTATTGTCTACTTGACACAAATATTTAGGCTTTACTATTAACTGCTGAATGTGTTGCCATCACCAATGCTAAAATTTTCCTTATAATCATCTTTAAACTTATAATTTCAGCCAATAATATGGTTATATTCATTCTTAGTGAATTAATGACATTGGGGAGTCAGTACTGATATCACAGCCAGATACCAATATGTATTATTTTGATAAATCATGTTCAAGATCTTAGAAAACAAAAATGTCATGACTTTCATCATCGAGATGAAATAGATATAAATTTTTAAAATGACTAAAATGCTCCTTTACTAAAGGTGAAAACACTCAGAAATTTCCAGAAGCAAAATTAATAGCTATTTACCCACATGCTTATAATAATCCAAATCAATGTATCTCTATATTTAATTTGTAACTTTCTCTTCAGAGCTTTTTGTTTTTCAATATTTATTTTGCTTGAAATCCTTTTGACATGAGGTTTCATATATAAAAAATGAACTGAAACTCTTTAAAAGATACACACTGAGATTTCCAACTGGATTTTCTAAGATGAAAGACTCTGCTTAATTCTCTTTTAAGAGCAATTTACCCATTCATTCCTGTTCTCTAATTGCATATATTTGAAAAATCAGTCCCCCAAAACACCCTGTGTCAGCTACCTCTCCATTTATAACAATAATTGTTATAAGTGAAATAACTTTTTCCAAATGGGTCGTTGTTCATTCTTTCCTTTAGTTAGTGTTATTTAATATTTTTAAAGCCTGGAACTTCTGACCTTTTCCTGGCCACATTTCATTTTCAAAGATTTGGGATTGAGGCTTCACAGAAAACTGAATAAAGAGACTCTTCTATTATTTCCTGATCAAAGTATCATCTCAAAGTTTACCATTGGATTTCAAACACAAGTGTAAGAAAAGCAAATAGATCTGATACTATCATTATTATCTAAGAGGAAGTAGAAAACAGCCCTTACAACAGATACAAACCAGACAATTGAAAATTAAGTACTATATTTTCTCTATACTGCCTACTACTTGCTCTCTTATACTTTTTATCTTTCCATATGAGTTTTTCTCTCCCGAGTTCTTTTCTCCTCATTAATTGCCTTTCATCACATGGATTAGATCTCCCAGCTGCTTCCCCCTTCCTCCCTGGTGTCTTTCTGAACGACCAAGTTCTGTAATGAACTTGGATAATTTATAAACAACGGCAGAAAAAAAGACATACTATGTAAATCTTGTATATCCCATCTAGCTCCACATTTTATCTACATGATTTATTCCCATATAGGATGCACATTACTTTTACCCGATTCCACTGCTTTAGGATAGAGTCATCAGACTGTTTTAACAAAGAGCATTTCAATTTAAGATGCACCTGCACGATGTGTGCAAATATTCCCACGTTCCACAGTCGATCAGTGTTCTGATTCATTTCGGTGCTAAAATTTTAATTCACATGAAATATTTCTAAGTAAGCAGTGCCAAAACGTTCATTCTGATCTGGTGTTTCTGCCCAATTTAACAGAAAAAGAGAGGATGTGGAATAGTAAATCCTACTGAAACCATCAGTGATGGAGAGGACAGTAGGACCTCAGGTTCATTTGTGCTGTCATGTTGATGGATTAGCTTATATTATACATGGGTTACGGGCCAAACGATGCCTTTTGATTCTGATTCTAAGGAAAACAGCAGGAATCTTGAGCGCTGAAAGTCCTGAAGGAGTTGTTATTTCTGGCTCTTTGGTAGAAATAAAGGGAGACCCATGGCTAAAGAACATCAAAGTGTCAAAATCAGCTTCACATGTAGTTCCCTTCTCTGATGAGACATAATATGAAGAGTTAGGGTGGGTCATGATTCAACAGAGTTAGACAAAGTTTCTCTGTGTCCCGTTAGCTGAAAGGCTTCCTTCTCGGTGTCTCAGGTACTGGGATGTCCGTGCAGTGAGGTCTGGGGTCAGCCTCATCTTCTCAGGCACCTCCCTGTAGCATGTGAAAAGCAGGTAAGCATTCCCGAACACCCCAGGAAGTACACAGAAGGGGCTGAGCAGACAGACAGAGGGCCTGGCATCGAGGCTGAAGAGCACATTGGAACAAGGACCCGACGGCTGAAGGCTGTGCATGGATGCTGACACCAGCAGAAGAGGCAGCAGGACGGGGGTCAGTGCTTAAGGCCAGAGGGGCAGGTCCTGCAGGGGCCAGCGAGGGCATGGCGAGACAGGACAGTCTCCCCTCGTTGGTAACAGGGCAATGGAAAAGCCAAGTCAGCAACGCAGATCTCACCCGGAAGAGGAGAATTAGAGACGTGAGGAGGGCGCTTCCTGAACTGACAGGCAGATACCCCAGACTATATGAGGTATACCTTGAGTGCACGAGGAAGGTATCTCACTACCAAGCAGCCCTGGAGTCTCAGGAGCTAAGTTTAATTACAGAGGAATAAAGCTACATTTTTGTACATCTGGGTGTGTGACAATGTAAAATGTCAATATTCTACTTCACAATGGCATGTACAGAAGGGAGATTTCCCATTTCATAGTAAGTGACAGAAATTACTCCCTTTTATTAATCTAATACCAGTCTGTAAGTTTATAACAAGAAATAGCTTTTTGTCCTTCGATTTTTTTTTTTTTAGAAAATATAGGATTTACAGCACAAACACTCTTCTGTTTGTGCTTCCATTCCATTGTCATTTAGCTAGATTTAAATGAAGAGAAAAGAAAGCGAGTTATCAAATATATATATATATATATATAGTATTATATAGTATATATATAGAATACACACACACACACACACACATATATATATATATATATATATATATATATATATATACTAAGTCTGCATGTGTTTAATACACTCTTCCATGGTGATATTGATATGAATGTCAGATTTACTGAGACGTAACATTTAGTCGCCCACATACATAAGTAGGGTCCTTGTCCACTAATGAGCGTTCTTTCTTGTTACTGGTTTTGTAAAGCCTTGAACTGTGAATGGACCGTCAATCAGCTCACAGCTGCACTGAGGCCGTCAGATGGCCGTATCCATGGTGACATGCCAAAAATGGCGACACAAATTAATCCATTTGTGTGAAATTCTCAGTGAGAGTCCACTTTCATCTTTCAAAGGCTACTGTTAGGAAGTGGAGTGGTGATGTGAAATACAGAACAAAAGCAAAATAGTGATGGACTAGCCACAGGGTCTTCTCCCCGCAAACGGTGGGGCTTCTTTTCCTTTTTATCTCCCAGAGATGACAGAGAACAGTTGGGGATTTGATATTGCCACCATAACGTTCTTTTAATAAAAGTTATATTAATCTAATGCTCGCATGTAAGCTCTTTTTTTTACATTCTCTCAGCAATGCCATCTAATCAGACCTGAAAATAAGTACAATGATTTACACAGTGGTACAAAATTAAAAAGTAACCTTTTATCTTGCTGTTTTATTACTAATAGTATTCGTGTAACATACAGCATGAGAGATGTCTCCAACATCAGATTTGTAATTGTTAGCTTACTCTCTTCTATGAATAGATGAGGCTAAGTCTTTGTTTTTTAGAAAAGTAAAAAAACAAACAAAAAACCCCCCAAAAACCACTGAGCGTCTTCTTTGCCTTGTTAGAACCTTATATTAGTCCTGCATCTCGGTAAGTCCGCTCTTCAGTTACGTCTTAGAAAACCATATTATTTTGCCTGGCTTTAGAATGAATTTATGTAAAGCGAAATTACAAATCCTTTGTCAAAATTATTTGGTGGACTATTGAAGCAGGGTAACTTTTCACAAACTGAATGTATATGGCACATACTGCCTTTTAATTTGGAATTTAAGTTCATTGTTAAAAGATATTAAAATGAAAGCAAAAAGTAATGTATTTTATCTTTTCTTCTTACTCCTTAGCTTGGGGACCTGAGTTGTATTTTTACATACTGAAATGAAGGGAATTATTCTCTATCGTGTTGTTCTTAGTTTTTCAAATCATTCAACTCTTTAAGAATTTAATAAAAGCTTTAGACCCCTTGAAAAGTACACAGTACATATGCTATACAAATTTGCATGCATTTTTAGGTGATTCATAGAGCACAGATTAAGCAGATGTTGGTCAAATTAGTATTTAAAATTTCCTCTTGAACATTCAGTTCAGACCTCCAGTTTCAGTCGCAACATTAGGAGAGCCCGGAAGTTGTAGCTTCCACACTTACAACAAGAAAGCATGGAACAAACTGAAAATCAATGACTTTTCTTGGACCTATTAGAGAACTGAGGTTGTGGCACTGATTACCTCGCCGAAAACCAGAGAGATAAGTGAACCTAGAGTCAAGCTAACATCTACTTGGAGCAGAAACAGCTAGAGCCACAAAAATGAAAGAACACGGAAGTGGTGTTTCTGAGGAATGGCTGGAGGCTAAGAGTACACTAGCTTGAGTCTGACAAACTCCAGCCTTATGGGGTCCCCAAACTTTCCTAGGTGTATTTCAGAAATTTCATCTGGTTCTCATGGTGAAGAACCAAAAACATTCCCTTCCTGGTTTTGGCAGGGGGAGGGGTAAAGTAACCTATGTTAAATACCCCCAGAATGTTCTCCATAACAACTGTCTACAGGGAAAAGACTTTACCTGAACCATGTCACAGCCAGAAAGGACATTCCTCCTACTCTGTTCCCAAGTTGCCTTGTCTTATGGAAGGTGGGTAAAACATCTGCCAAGGTCACAGCGCAGAGATACCGGCAGACTAAAAGACTGAGTTATTTTCATAAGATTATAGAATGCTCCTCCCAGACAACTGACATGCTAATTGGGCTCCAGTATAATAAATAACAGCGAATTACAGCTGAAAGGGTTGGAAGACACAGACTTTCTCCAAGGAGGACGACTTAGGGGAGCTCAAAGGTAAGAGAGGAAACAAAACAAGGACATTAGCTGTAGACTTGGGTACTACAAGCACAGTGATCGTCAGCTAAAGCCCAGTCCTAGCCAGGTTAATGTAAATCCTCACACTAAAGGCCTATTTACCTCAGTTACTACTAACCAATATACAATGTCTGGTTTTCAACAAAAATTTATAAGACAGAATAAAAGGCAATAAAAAAAACATAGACTGAAGCAAAATAATAAATCATTGGATCCAGATGCAGATAGAACACTGGTATTCCAATTACCAGGCAAGAAATTTTATATAACTACAGTTCATAAGTTAGCGGCTGTAATGGAAAAGGCATGCAATATGCAAAAACAGCTTGGTAATGTAAGAAGATTAGAAACTAAGAAAGAATCAAAAGGAAATGTTAGAAATAAAAACACTGTAAGAGAATTGAAGACTATCTTTGATAGGCTCATCAGTAGATTGGACACAACCTGATACAATGGAAAGAAGAATGAGTAAATTCACTACTATAGCTTGAGCCGTCAATAACCCTCTTTCTGTAATTGATAGATCAAGCAGGCAAAATCATCAGTAAGAATAGAATTGTCCTAAATAGCTGTGAGGCTAGCATTTCCCAAATATCAAAATAAGATAAAGACATTATAAGAAAGTAAAACTAAAGACAAATATCTCTTATGCCCAAAAATGTAAACAAGATATTAGCAAATCAATCAACAAGGCATAAAAATAATAATACACCACAAAGAAGTGAGATTTATTCTAGGTATGCAAGGCTGGCTCAACATTCAACAACCAATCATGTGATTTACCACACCAACAGGCTAAAGAAGAAAATGCGTATGATCATATTTGAAGCAGAAAAAGCATTTGAAAATAATCCAACACCCATTCATTATAAATTTTTTCAGCAAACTAAGAAAATAGGGGAACTTGAACAACTTGATAAAGAATATCAACAAAAAAATCTACAGCTACTTAATAGTGAAAAACTGGATTCTTTCCCCTAATACTAGGAATAAGGCAACTATGTCCTTTCTCACTACTTCTATTCAACATCATATTGAAGATCCTGGCTACTGCAATAATACAAGTAAGGGAAATAAAATATATGCAGTTTGGAAAAGAAGGAATAAATTGTTTTTGTTTGCAGATGGCGTTACTGTCTACGTAGAAAATCCCAAAGAATTGACAAATAAAAAATCTCCTCAAACCAATAAATAAGTACAGTAAAGCCACAAAATATAAGGTTGATATAGAGAAGTCAGTTCCTTTCCTATATACCAGCAGTGAACAACTGGAACGTGAAATGAAAAATAATACACTCTACAATAGCACACCCCCCAAAATGAAATACTTATATATAAATCTAGCAAAATATGTAGAACATTGACAAGGGGAAAACTACAAAACTCTGATGAAAGAAATCAAAGAACATCTAAACAAATAGAAAGGTATCCTAAGTTTATGGACTGGGAAAGTCAAATTGTTAAGATGTTAATACTTATGAAATGGGTGAAGCAATACAATGCTTCAATCACAACCTCAGCAAGTTATTTTGCAAGTGTTGTCAAACTTATTCTAATGTTTATACGGAAAGTGAGAAGATCTACACTGGCCAACACAATACTAAAGAAAACAGAGCGAAGTTGGAGGACTCACATTACCCAATTTTAAGACTTACTGTAAAATAGATAACTAATAAGAACCTACAGTATAGCACAGGGAGCTCTACTCAATACTCTGTAATGACCTATATGGGAACAGAATCGTAAAAAGAGTGGATATATGTATAACTGATTCACTTTGCTGTACAGCAGAAACTAACACAACATTGTAAATCAACGATACGCCAATAAAAATTGATTTAAAAAAGGACAGTGAAAAAGCAACAGCAATCAAGACAGTGTAATGTTGGTAAAATAGACAGTTGATCAATGAAATACAGTCAACTGATCTCTGACAAAGGAGAAAAGGCAATTCAACAAAGGACAGAACTTATAACAAAAAAATTGCTTGTTCAAAAAGAAAATGAACCTAGATAGAGATCACACATGTTTCACAAAAGTTAACTGAAAGTGTATCATAGACCTAAATAAAAAATACAAGACAATAAAACTTATGCAAGAAGACAGAGGAGAAATCTACATGACCTAGCATCTGGTGATGGTTTCTAGATACAACACCCAAAGCATGATCCTTAAAAGAAAAAAATATATTGGGCTTCCCTAAAATAGAAAAACATTTTTCTCTGTGAAAGAAGCCGTTAAGAGAATGAGAAGACAAGCCAGAGACTGGGGGGAAATATTTGCAATACATATATCCGATAACTTGTATCCAAAATTTACAAAGAACTCTTAAAACTGAACAATAGAAAAACAAACAACCCAATCAAAAAATGGGCAAATGATCTGAAAAGACATCTTACCAAAGAAAATAGATGAAAGAAAATTAAGCACATGAAAAGATGTTAAAAATCATTTCGCATTAGAGAATTGCAAATTAAAATAACAATGAGATGCTACTACACATCTGTTTAGTATGGCTAAAATCCAAAAAGACTGGCAATACCAATTGCCAATGAGATTGCAGAGCAGAAGCAAGTTATTCATTGCTGGTAGGAAGGCAAAGGGGTACACAGTCCAGAAGACAGTTTGGTAGTTTCATACAAAGGTAAACATGGTCTTACAAGGTCCAACAATCATGCTCCTGGTATTGGTCCAACTGATTTGAAAACTTACATCCTCACAGAAATCTGCATGCAAATGCTTATAGCAGCTTAATTCATAATTGGCAAAATCTGGAAACTGAGATATTTCTTAGAAGGAGAAAGGATAAACAAATTGTGGTACACCCATACAATGGAATATTATTCAGCAATAAAAATAAATGAGCTATTAAGTCGTGAAAAAACTTGAATAACTTAAATGCATATTACTATCTGAAAGAAGCCAGTCTACCTTACCTACTGTATGATTCTAATTACATGACATTCTGTAAAAGAAAAAAATATTTTTATTATGGAGAAAATAAAAAGATCAGTGGTTGCCAGAGGTTCATGGAGAAGTGAGTGAGCTTGAATAGGTGAAGCACAGGGTTTTGTTTTTAGGATGGTAACAGCTCTGTGTAATATTTTATTTTTTATTTTTTTGAATTTTTCAATTTTATTTGATTTTTTATACAGCAGGTTCTTATTAGTTATCCATTTTATACATATTAGTGTATATATGTCAATATATACTGTATAATACTTTAATTGTGAGTACATGACACTACACATTTGGCAAAATTTAGAGAACTTTACCACAGAGAATGAAACTTGATGTATGCAAATTTTACATAATCATTTTGGAAGCTGGGAAATCTCGGGATGAAATGCAGAATGTGACAAAATAATCTATACTTTGTATGACTATAAGCATGAAACAGCCTTACTGAAGGGGTGGGGAAAAGGTGCTGACCTAAGTTACTTTGGAAATGAATAGAGCCTGTAAGACTACAGGCAGAAAAGCAACTCACACAAGCACTTTAGCTGGTAAAGTTGGTTCCCTTGGTGGGTGGGCTTAACAATTCAGACACTGCTATGCATGTATACTGGAAATGAACAGTTAAGTGAATGGATGGAGAATTATGTATACTATCTTTATCTTCAGCCAAAAGATGGTCATTCTCACCTAGATTCCCCTATTGTTTTCTAACAAATCAATTCCTGAGTCATTTAAGATATTTATAAACTCTAGGCATGCTTAATTTTAGAATCTATAATCCTCATCATGTCAGCTATGTGAAAATACTCCCACATCTCACATTAAAAATGATATTTTGCTTTGGGAATAGCTTTTAAATTTATTTATGAAATTATTTGGTGGTAAGATTTTATTTAATATATAACCAGTTAATATTTTTGAGAAAATTTATGGTTGCTTAATAGACATTATCATATACTTAGGACTTATAAATGGGAAGAATCCAAGCCTCAAATTGTTTCCTTTCCAAAATTTTTTAATCTAATAACATTTAGATTTTAAAATAAACAATTTTAGTATATTATTTTTATAGACATTCAATTAAACATTTGTTAATTTTGTTGTTGTAGCATTCTTTCTCAATAGCCTTATGAGATTAGTACTATTTTTCAAATGAGAAAACCAAAACACACAACTCTCTTAAGACAGCACAGCTAAGAAGTAGCAGAGCCAGAATGTGAAACCAGGGAACCTGGTCCCAGATCTTTACTGTAAGTCATTACCCTCTTCTGGATACTCTAGGAATATTATTCTCTTGGCTTTTAGATAATTTTTGTGCTTCAGGTCCCTTGTGAACATGTTTGTTAACTAGGTGATTTTGCCCAAGTATATTAAACTAGAGACCAGAGAACTCTGCCAATATACAGAGCATACCAGCTAGGTATTTCATATATGTAACTTTTAGATAGATAAAATAAAAAGAAGTGTTACTAATGACACCATTTTAAAGAATTACTATGCTTTTAATGTATAGTTTTTAAATTCTTAATCAGCATAATCTGTGTACCAGACATTTTCTTTCAAAGTCAATACCTTGCAAGTATGATCTCCTGATTACTGCTTTATTCCCCTCACTGTCAAGGGTACAAAGCATAGTATTTCAGACAATATGATGCTTGAGTGTAAATCATTCGTCAGTGCTGTTGCCACATTTGGTGAAATGTGTGTTTTTCTTCTTTATTAACAAATGCTTCAGGTTTTGAGTTACTTTATGCTGTGACTCTGATCACAGTAGAGAAATTTACCTTGAGATGATTGCCAGCAACCATACCCTGGTTCATGCAACATACAGGCTATTTTTACTACTTCTGGCTCACACATCAGTAATCTTTGACTTTTGAGGTTACATATGGCATTCTTCTTGCCTGTTATATTTATAACTTATGGAATCCACTTTCAGGAAAGAATGTTCGTTAACAAGGTAGCTGTCATGTTCTACTAAGGCTAACTTACAATGAATTCCCAAGAGCTGCAAAATGTGACTACAATGTCTTCATGCAGGTAGGCAACTGGTGGGAATTAAATGCAGCTGTTATCTATTTACTTTTCCTTATTTTTATATTATTCTCAAATTTAAAGTGGCAGTTGTGAAGGTTTACTAAATGTACTAAGTTCTAAATGTTTCAAACAATTTAAGTGTAAAGGTAGATTATATGCCTGTGACACAGACAGGAAGGAAAAAGATGCTTATTCCTGTGAGACCAAATATAAAATTGTAGTTCCTACTAGCTTTTTTCCATTCTTCTATCCCTTATTCTTCTGTCTGTTAAACAGATAAATTTTCTGTAAAACATGTCTTGAGAAAATTTAAACAACTCAGCTATTAGAGAGAAGTCAGCAGAGAATCAGGCGCTGATATCGGATGGAGATATAACTCATGAAGGGTTATTTGAGCTTAGGGAGTGACTAAAACAGCACTTTAATTTTCACGAAGGGTGGTTAGGAGAAACGGCCTCATGGCAGGAATATGCACAGAAATCAACCCTTTAGGTTGAATCCAAAAGGATTTGGTAAAAACTATAGTTATTGGAATATGTATTGCTGTATGTTTTGCTGGGGGAGTTTTCTTAAAACTCACTGAATATGGTGGGTAAGAAGTCATCTAAACTACAGGCCAATATCACTCATGAACATAGATGCAAAAATTCTCAACAAAATACTAGCAAACAGAATCCAACAGCACATTAAGAGGATCATACACCATGATCAAGTGGGGTTTATTGCAGGAATGTAAGGATTCTTCAATATACGCAAATCAATCAACGTGATACACCATATTAACAAACTGAAGGAGAAAAACCATATGATCATCTCAATAGATGCAGGGAAAGCTTTCGAAAAAATTCAACACCAATGTATGATAAAAACCCTGCAGAAAGTAGGCATAGAGGGAACATGGAGGGGTGGGATAGGGAGGGTGGGAGGGAGGGAGACACAAGAGGGAAGAGATATGGGAACATATGTATATGTATAACTGATTCACTTTGTTATAAAGCAGAAACTAACACACCATTGTAAAGCAATTATACTCCAGTAAAGATGTTAAAAGAAAAAGAAGCCATCTAATTCTTACTCAAGAATACATCCAACTTACATTTATAAATTTATAAACTCTTAAGAATTTTGAGAAGTGAGAACAAATAATTCTTACTGTATTGAAAATGCAATATAATGAAGTAGATTTCACTTATCTGGAAACCCCCCCAAATAGAAATTTTTATATGTTTGCTTCACTATGATTTTATATTTTACATTTCTTGCATTTATGTGAGAAAAAAACACATGCATGTTATAGTGGAATCAAGACAGCAACTTTCATGATATATCACAGGAAGGAAAGTATAGATTAAATTTAGTGGCCTGTATCTTCTAATTATAGCGTATTATATAATGATAATTAATACACTGTTTTTTGTTTGATATTTT
Source organism: Neophocaena asiaeorientalis asiaeorientalis (assembly GCF_003031525.2). Lineage (NCBI taxonomy): Eukaryota > Metazoa > Chordata > Mammalia > Artiodactyla > Phocoenidae > Neophocaena > Neophocaena asiaeorientalis. The sequence continues at coordinate 683,805 of NW_020173204.1, forward strand.
TGAGCATCTCCTATTTTCTAGACAAGCCCTTTCTACACTAGGAAGGAAGCAATGGGTAGATGGGTAAGCTATGTCCTCCCACTGTATAGTGACAAATAGATGTATGTACCCAATGTTTTTTGCTACCAGAGATAGAATTCCTGGTCATGTGAGCAAAGGTGGGTGAAAAATTCTGTTATCAGAGGAAATCAGGAAAAGCATCACAGAGGACTTATATTTGAATTTATGGGTAAGAGCTTTGAAAGATGACATGGAAATAGAAAGGAATTTTTGTTTTTAAAGGAATGGCCTGCGGGGAAAAAATAACTCTGGATCTTAAAAGGCTCAGTGTGCTTGGGAACTATGCTAGGAGCTTTCCTGTGACAGGAAAGTGGAGAAAATCTGGAGCAGAAAATAATCCCAGAAGGGTAGTTTTGTGTCATGCTGGGACCTGAAGTAGGAATATGGAAGGGTCTTTGGGTTTGGCTGTTTTCACAGTTTTATACAGTCCTTTTTAAGCTTTAAAAACTGGCTCTCCAGTAACTCAGAGACAACAGTGAAAAATATTTGTTTTACTTCTCTCCAATCCTGTTCAATGATTTTTTTTTTTTTTTTTAAGTAGGGGTTACAAATTTAGATGCCTACGAGAAGGAGACAGGTAATGAAAACAAACAAAGAGGGCCAGGTGAAATATTTGGCTTTTCTCCTGGAATAAGAGAACAGGGCAAGTGTGGTGGTAGGTGGCCAGTGGGACTCGGATCCAGTTTTGGAGGGGGCAGTGCTGTGGGCAGTTACTGGACTGCTCTGGACCAAAAGAGCCGGCAGCCCCCCAGCTCCACCCATCTTGCCCCATTGGACTATGGTTTGCATTGTCTGACCTACTGATTCTGCAAAAAAAGGCAGAAGTCAGGATTTTTACGTGGTATCTCCTAACTTCTAAATGTTGACATATCCTTCACAGATTTTTTTAAACACTGTGTGGGTCAGTATTAAGGCACAGCCAAGCAAAACAGGGCCGAGGCCCTTGTCAAGACAGGGCTGTCAGTTTACCATTGCTGGTTTAGGTTGTTGAGATCATGGGCCACACTCAACATCCTGCTTTTGTCCGTTAAGATTAAAGTACAATAGGCTTATTAGAAATTCATCGGGATATTTTTTAGTATGAAAACATTTTAAATACACAGAAAATTAGATTATATAATAAACATACATATATTTACCATCCATACTTAATTATTAATCCCTTATCTTGTTTGTTTTAAGTCTATCTTTTCAAAAATACTGCTTCACTGACTAGATGAAACCTTCTTTGTACGTTCTCCAATTACGTTTTCAGCTCTCCTTCACCAGAGATAACTATTCAAAAATTAATATGCTTCATATTTATATTTTAGTAATGATTTATATCCATAAACAGGAATTATTGTTTGTAGATTGAAAAAATTTAAATCAAAGGTATTACACTTTATATTTCATTCTGCATCTTTTTTTTTAAATCAGTACTTTATTCTAGAGAGATTTAATCATGTTGGTTTGTAAAGATCCGTTTATTATCACCCCCGCGCAGGTGGATGGTTTTAAATCTTAGGCCAGGTGAGATTTTGGTCTTGGCAAGTGACTGCACCATGTCCGGGAGGCTCTCTCGTGGTGATAAACCTGGGAAATCACAGTGTTCACTTAATTTGTTCCCAATTCCCAGGAATCATTTTTGTTTGCTGCTTGATATCCAATGTCTTGAAAACCATTATTTCAGGTGCTTTGCCTTTTTTCAGTTGTGTTCGGTAGGAACTTAAATCTGGTCTCTGTTACTCCATCTTGACCGGAAGTGGAAGAACTCATGTGGTTTTAATGATAATGACAATGTACTCTTTTTATACAGACAGTAATTTGTCTTCTTTTCCCACATTAAACTTAAGATCATTTAATTATATTCTTCCACAATATCCTTCACGGGTTTCTGTTTGAATTGTACTATATTTTCAGATTTAGAGAATGGACGTGTGTAGTCCCGTTTATGAATACAATCAGGATGTACATATTATACAACTTAATTGTGTATCATTCAGAGAGTGTTCTGTAGGAGAGAACCCCACTGAAGTAAGGTAATAAGATGGTACCAAACACAAGTCTCCACTTTCCATGATCTTTCATATTTTTAAGAAGAATGTTAATATTTTCTTCAAAAATTGTATGCATTCTTTTAAACTTAATTCATAGCTAATTTATCCATGTTTTGTTCTTGTGAATATCATATTCTCTGTTTCATTATTTGCAGTTGCTGAGGCAAAGGAACATTTTTGGTTTTGCTTTTTAAAATTTTTATTTTATATTAGAGTCTAGCTGATTTACAATATTGTGTTAGTTTCAGGTGTACAGCAAAGTGATTTAGTTCTACGTGTCCAGGTATCTATTCTTTTTCAGAGTCTTTTCCCATATAGGCCATTACAGGGCGGTGAGTAGAGCTCACTGTGCTCTACAGCAGAACACTACTATACGCATGACTGTACATAAAATAGATAATCAACAAGGACCTACTGCAGTTTTGATTTTAGCATAATGATCTTGAACTTGTCAACCCCATTTATTATTGTGGCCACTCTGAGATGCAGAGGTACCTTCACCCAGGAAGGGAGACTGGCTTGTGCAGGTCTGTGCAGGGGCAGGGGCTTATTTGGTTGAGTCTCCTGTCGGCAGCAAAGCAGAGAGCACCAGGGCTTTCTTACCAGCGTGCACAGATGGGGCACGGATGGAAGAGGGAGGGGTTCGGCTTAAAGCTGTCAGCAGTCAAACATTGAAACCATGGAGTCAGACTCTTTCTTACACTATTAAACCTAAAAGTTCATCTGTTGAGAAATTCTATGAGTAATTTAAATGTTTCCATTAAATACGGTGAGATCTTATAATTTATTTTGCAGGTAGTTTACATCAGGTAAAGAAAGTTCTCGTCTATTTCTATTTTCATAGAATTTTTTATCATAAGTGGGTGTTGAATTAAAATTCATATGCTTTTTTTTTACTTCAACTATTTAGTTGGTAACATAGTTGTTCTCACTTAGACAATGTGGTGAATCACGATGATAAAATTTCTGCTACTAAATCCTATTTGTTTTCCAGCAATAAACTTGAGATGGGTATATTTCGATGGACCTAGAGATTATCACACTAAGTGAAGTAAGCCAGACAAAGACAAATTTCATATGATATCGCTTATATGTGGAATCTAAGAAAAAGATACAAATGAATTTATATCCAAAGCAGAAACAGACCCACGATATAAAAAGCAAACTTATGGTTACCAAAGGGAAAAGGAGGTAGAGGGATAAATTAAGAGTTTGGGATTAACATATACACACTACTATATATAAAATATATAACCAAAAACCTACTGTTACAGCACAAGGAACTATACTTAATATTTTGTAATAACCTATAAGGGAAAAGAACCTGAAAAAAAAATATATGTATGTAAAACACATCATAATTTTATCAATCACTCTGCTGTACACCTGAAACTAACACAACACATTGTGAATCAACTATGCTTCAAATTTTAAAAATTAATAAATTTTTAAAAGATGGATAGATTTCACTTAGAAATATTATTGGAATTGCATAATTAAGAATCTATTTAGGATTTTCATTTCATACCTGTAAGATAAATTATGTTATATAATTTTTGTTTGTGTGTACTGTCTGTAACACGGTTGGTTACCAAAGTTATACTAGCTTTATATATTGAGATAGGAAACTCTCTTTTCCTCTGCATTCTCTGTTTCTATAAATTATACATTCACTTTATTTGGACTTTCAAATTTATTTATGTATAGTTACACACAATAACTCTTTATAATTAAAATTTTGTTTGATATATTATTATTTATTCCATTATAAATTAAATCTTTCCTTTGTTGTTTATCTGTCTTGCTAAAGATTTATCTTATTGGTCTTTTTAAAGATCAAGCCTTTGTTTTGCCAATAGTTTGTAACTGTTTCCTATTTCATTCCTTACTGCTTTCTCTGTCCACCTCTTTTCCCCATCCCCTCCTTCCTTCTTGAACCTCAGATGGAAAGGTTAAGTTAATCATGTTTCTGCGGTCAGCGTATGCATGAGCATCGAGTCATACAAGTTTCCTTTGCTTGTCTGCCCATCTGAGGCAGGCTCTCTGGAAAACAGAGCCCGAGGAAAAGGCATCTGTGCTAACGAGTTATTAAGAGATGCAATCCCCGGGGACAGAAGTGAGGATAAAGGAGACTGAGGCAGCAAGGAGGAAGAACAGATGTGGGGCAGCAAGGAAATCTGGTTATTTGGTTTTGTAGAACCTTTCTTCCAAGAAGCTGAATAAATGACTGTTTCTCAGAACAGTCCCTGTGGGGAAGAGAGGCAAGAACTGATCCACTGGCTCACGCTTCCTACTGGTCAAAGCAACTGGTGAGCAGCTCTCGCTCGGTGTTGCAACATCTTGTACAGCTTTGTGTCAGTGGGGCAGCTCCTGGCTGGGAGCTGATGTGTACAGCGGACGTGCCGGCAGGTGCCGGCAGGCTGTACCGGTGGGAGGCTGGCCCGTCCCACATAACCGGCCTCTGCAGCAGCAGCAGGGGCAGAGCAAAGTGGCCAAAGGCGCAGCAGGCGAGGCCGAGAGGATCTGAAACATCACCAGCAAAGTGACTGAAAAGCCCCTCTCTTTCCCTTCCTTTCTATCCTTATGAAGTCACATTCTCCACATTTAAATTACTCTTTAAAATTTTTTACTTCTTCCATTCAGCACTACATTTGTTTGTTTGCTTTATAAATTTTTATTTTATATTTGAGCATAGTTGATTAACAATGTTGTATTAGTTTCCGGTGTACAATGAAGTGATTCAGTTATATTCAATACATGTACACGTATCTATTCTTTTTCAAGTTTTTTTCCCAGTTAGCTTGTTACAGAATATTGAGCAGAGTTCCCTGTGCTGTACAGTAGGTCCTTGTTGGTTATCCATTTTAAATCTAGCAGTGTGTACACGCTATTTCTAACATTCCTCCATTACTTATGATATCTGTTGAAGTTTTGCGTTTATGGCTGTATCATTTGTGGTTTGCTGTGCAGGACCATAGATTCTCTTCTAGCTAATTTAAGCAGAAAAGTGTTAAGTAGAACATATTATCAGCAAGAAAGTCAGATACCTGAGCTTGGATCCTGTATAATTGGGAATAGATCTGCATGAGAAATGTCCAGCCACACCGCGGCAGTGCTGTCCTGGAGCAGTACCATGGTGGTGGCCTGCCACTCAGCACCCAGGTCTTTTGGGACCAGATGCTCTGACACCTGCCTCAGCTTGCCCAGAAGAACCACACCTCCACCACCACAAGCCAGTGTCTACCATTTACCTCTAGGTCTCCTGTAATAGGTCTGTTTGGCAGAAGCCAGGTCCCACGCAGAATTCTAGCTGTAATAAAAGCACAGAAAATGTAGTTTTTAGCTGTCTGACCTTGGTAGCTCAAGAATTCTACCAGACTGTACTTAAATGGGTACTGAGTCAATGTACAGTATCCACCACGAGTTCGGAAGTATCAATACAAGCAAATACTTTTCCTAATTTGTTAAAGAGCTTTTTAAAAATTACAAGTGCCCATAGAGATTTCTCAAATGTTTTTTATGCACCACAGCCTCAAGGTTTATTGTATGACTTTGTTGTTTGCTGAGCCTTTTTGTGAGAAAGAATGAGTAGGTACACAGAAGCCCTCGTGGGACCCTGACCCTAATTTATCTCCTCAATTGCCCTGCTAAGCATGGAGTTTGGGCCCCAAAGAGAGGGAAATGATTAGACAATCCATTTTTTGAAGGTACATTAAGTCACAAGGCAAGTTTACCATAGTGAATATTTAAACATTTTGAAATATTCTGTCATAGCAATGTGATTATTCTCCAATACGGTGAGCTATACTGAGAGGATTTCCGATGTTGAAGCATTGCCACATTCCTGGGGCAAACTCTGTATAATTATTTAAATAAAAATTAATCTCTTCTGCTTTTTCCCCATGTTTCTATGAGCTCTTCATAAATATCACTGTTAATAGTTACATTTTAATTTTTTCTAATTTTTGCTTTTATCAAGAACACTCTAATATATTTTTGAACCAGAAGTAAAACTATGGGATGCTAAATTGTTTTCTGAAAGAGTTGTACCAAACTACTCCCACCGGCAGGGAGGGAGTATATGACTATTTTGCTGCACCCTTAACCACATTGGGTATTTCGTCAAACATGGGAATAAAAATCTTTGCTAATTTTAAAGCAAAGAATCGGTATCTAGTTGTTTGCATTTCCATTTTGATCATTAGTGAGATTAGAGATTTTCCCAAGTGTTGGAAAGCCAGTATTACTTCTTTTTTCCCCTCTTTTTAAGAAAAACTTTATTAAAATCTCGCATGCAGAGAAGTGCTCAGACTTAATATACATCTATATGTAGAACACTACACCCCAAAACAGCAAAATACACATTCTCCTCAAGAGCATGTGAAACATTTTCCAGGATAAGTAAAACACCATAAAACAAGTCTCAAAAAATTAAAGTCTTATACTCAGGAAATGACATTTATACCATTTATTCTTTAAAACTGACATATTTCTCCATTGTCATCAGAACGCTTATTTGTGTTACAGAAACAAGTTCCCTTCTACTGCAAAGATACCTTCTGTCTTATTTCATTTTTCATGTATTTTTCTTCTGTCTTATTTTGAAACCAAAATCCCAGTTTAATGACAATGTCACCTAGCTGAGAACACTAAACTTCAGTTTGGTTCTTTGGGATTGCTTTTATTAGCTGATTTTTGTCTTGAGCCACCAGGAGCCATTTTATATGTTGTTCTCTCTTCCTCATCCAACTTTTCACTAAGTTGGAGCAAATACAGATTCTGAAATCTATATTATTTTAGTACTTAGGAACTGTTTAGGGAAGTCATTGTCACGTATCCCAAGTGTCTGAGAATGCCATCCAATTTAGAAGGCACACCTAAAACCAAGAAACAATCAAATGACTGATTTTTCCCCCCACTCACTGTGACTAAGAGGGAGTGTTTTCATCTTCACAATAAGAGGAAATCTCATTTCTTTGGAAAAAGATTTCCAGTGTTATCTCTATTCACATTGCCTAAGAAGAAATTATAATAGCAAATAATTTTGTTTTAAAAGTAAGGATGATTGGGGGTTATGAAGAGTTGTCTTTTTTTTTTTTTTTTTTTTAAGATCTCTGAGTCAACGTTAAGGGCAGATTCATTTTAAATGGCAACGTGACCAGCAGAGCTTGAAAAATTCTCAGCAATGTGTCCATGGAGTGTTTTACAAAGTCCATTCCAAGTCTCATCTTCATGCCCTACTGCAGAGTTAAAATTTGTGACTAATCACTTTCACTATCTGAATTCATGAACATGGGTTTCTTGTTTGAAATTCAAAGCAGTTTGATTACTTTCGTCTTTCTCAAGACTCAAAAGAAAAGGCATGTTCATATGCTGCATGTTTTATAAGTAGGATATTTTCTTGTTATGAACTGAATTAATAGCCTTAAGAAACAATGATAACAGATAAGCATGTTCTCAGTTGGGCGACTTTTATGCCAAATGATAATACCTAACAGTTTCCTGTAAACACTGCGTCTTTTTTTCCCAGAATGGATCACAGACAGACATCAATTATTGGCATATCTATATATAGAGAAGTATTCTTGCCTGATTTGGCTATGGTGAAATTTGTCAAATAGAAGAAGTTATGTTTATTGTTATAAATAGGGTTATATTTTGAGAAAGGAATGTAAAACAGGAGGAGAGAAATTGTGTAGATGAGCAAAGATAGAGCCAACCAGAGAAAGAGTAATATAATGAAAAAAGTAATTCAACATTTTAAAGTAATGATAGCTTACTATGTATACTATGACCTAGAGAAAAATATATGGGATCACAAGCAAATTCACTGGTTAGTTTGATTATAAATAATAACAAGACATTTGGTTGTGTTACATGAGTAACATATATATATATATTTATATACACTTATATACATTACCAAATGTAAAATAGCTAGCTAGTGGGAAGCAGCTGCATAGCACAGGGAGATCAGCTCGGTGCTTTGTGACCACCTAGAGGGATGGGATAGGGAGGGTGGGAGGCAGAGGCAAGAGGGAGGGGATATGGGGATATATGTATACGTATAGCTGATTCACTTTGTTATAAAGCAGAAACTAACACACCATTGTAAAGCAATTATACTCCAATAAAGATGTTAAAAAAAAAAAAGTTCTCCAGAGAACAAACTAGTGGTTACCAGTGGGGAGAGGGAAGGGGGGAGGGGCAAGGCAGGGGGAGAGGATTAAGAGGTACAAAATATGTACATTTTATGTATAAAAGAAGATCCAAGGATATATTATACAGCATGGGGAAAATAGCCAATATTTTATAATAATTTTAAATAGCATATAATCTACAACAATATTGAATCACTATGTTGTATACCTAAAACAAATACAATGTTGTAAGTAAACTACACATTAATTTTTTAAAAAGTACACTATTTAAACAGCTATATTTGTACCATGATATATTCTTACATAACATTTTAATTTTCTCTATTATATATTTCAGTTCCTAAACTGAAAGAATTTTAAGCATTCATCTTAAACTCTTTACAGTGAAATCTTTGTAGTACTTTTTCTTTAAAAGTTTAAAATGTTTTTCACTGTTTGCCAAAGTAGGAAGTACAAAGTACCTTTTTAATATTTTACTTTGTTTTCTAGCCAATATTATCTGGAATAGCTCATAGAATATTTATCATAAATTAAGCACTTGCAATATGAATGATATGGCCACCATGCACAATTATTTCCTAGAGAAAAGCTTGTCTATGGCATCAAATATAGATAAATCACACCATAGTATAGTCAGTAATCTTTATCGGCACACTGAGGACCAGAAAATGAAACAACTCAATGCAGTTTGGGCTTTAGGATATTATTCATGTTGAAAAGCAAGGTTCTCATATTTGGTTGGAAAGAGATGAGACCCCAGGTAGTGCTACTTCTCATTTATTATAATAACATTATGCAATTTCTTCATACTACAGTTTTATTAGATTGCTGGAGAGGACTCACAATTCAAGGTGCAAAGCAGGAATAAGCACTTTCATTGCCATCTGTAGATGAACGTGAGGTAGGGAGTTATCTATCGTGCATCAAATGAGAACAATCATTCTGCAGGACGTCAGGCTCTAGATTCCAAGATCTGGAATGAAAGGACTTGGCATAGCATGTGTCACACTAAGCAGACATGTGCCATCTTTTAAAAACCTCATTGTGTAAGATCTGCTGCTTACCTGACTGGCTGTCTATTCTGGGCTTTAGTCTATTCTGGGCTTTAGAACTTTGATCACAATTTCCAGTGGAGATCCAAATGTCTATCTCTAAATCTGTCAGTAGGGGCTCTTTAACTCAGCACTCTATAAAGGCAGCAAGAATTAATAGGCTCAGATTTTAGCTGAAGCTCTGCTACAAATTACCTTCATACTATACATGTGTCACTTGGCCTTCCTTTTCTCTTTCCCTTTTCCTGAGAACTTTTAATTCATTTTTTATTTTTTTTATTTATTTTTTTATTTTTTACATCTTTATTGGAGTATAATTGCTTTACAATGGTGTGTTAGTTTCTGCTTTATAACAAAGCGAATCAGTTATACATATACATATGTTCCCATATCTCTTCCCTCTTGCATCTCCCTCCCACTCTCCCTATCCCACCCCTCTAGGTGGTCACAAAGCACCGAGCTGATCTCCCTGTGCTATGCGGCTGCTTCGCACTAGCTATCTATCGTACGTTTGGTAGTGTATATATGTCCATGCCTCTCTCTCGCTTTGTCACAGCTTACTCTCCCCCCTCCTCATATCCTCAAGTCCATTTTCTAGTAGGTCTGTGTCTTTTTTCCTGTCTTACCCCTAGGTTCTTCATGACATTTTTTTCTTAAATTCCATATATATGTGTTAGCATACAGTATTTGTCTTTCTTTTTCTGACTTACTTCACTCTGTATGACAGACTCTAGGTCCATCCACCTCGTTACAAATAGCTCAATTTCGTTTCTTTTTATGGCTGAGTAATATTCCATTGTATATATGTGCCACATCTTCTTTATCCACTCATCCGATGATGGACACTTAGGTTGTTTCCATCTCCAGGCTATTGTAAATAGAGCTGCAATGAACATTTTTGTACATGACTCTTTGAATTATGGTTTTCTCAGGGTATATGATGTCTTTTGGTCTTGTTTATGGTTTCCTTTGCTGTGCAAAAGCTTTGAAGTTTCATTAGGTCCCATTTGTTTAGTTTTTATTTCCATTTCTCTAGGAGGTGGGTCAAAAAGGATCTTGCTGTGATGTATGTCATAGAGTGTTCTGCCTATGTTTTCCTCTAAGAGTTTGATAGTTTCTGGCCTTACATTTAGGTCTTTAATCCATTTTGAGCTTATTTTTGTGTATGGTGTTAGGGAGTGATCTAATCTCATACTTTTACATGTTCCTCTCCAGTTTTCCCAGCACCACTTATTGAAGAGGCTGTCCTTTCTCCACTGCACATTCCTGCCTCCTTTATCAAAGATAAGGTGACCATATGTGTGTGGGTTTATCTCTGGGCTTTCTATCCTGTTCCATTGATCTATGTTTCTGTTTTTGTGCCAGTACCATACTGTCTTGATTACTGTAGCTTTGTAGTATAGTCTGAAGTCAGGGAGCCTGATTCCTCCAGCTACGTTTTTCGTTCTCAAGATTGTCCTGAGACCTTTTTCTAATGGAGAGCAGTGAGGTGTTCATTACCTGCTAGCAGATTAAACCTACTGTTAACTTCCTTCCGAGTCTATTAAAGAATGTCATAGTATAAGGCTGAGGACAGAGTATGGGGTGAGCATCTCTCATGTGTGGACTCTGGCCCATGTTCCGTAGCTAGCTGTGGAAACTTGATTTCTTAATGTGTAAACTGAAGTGATTGGATGGGCTGGTATCTCTTTCTAAAACACCAGTACTAATTTATATAATCCATCAGTTGATGCACACATAATACCCATTCGGACAATTGCAGGATCTTTAGATCTATTTTTTTTTAAGATGCCAGGGAGCTGGACATTTATTTCTTTTTGGAGTAGAAGCAGGCTTGGAATGTTCTATTTTTTAGCATTTGAAAGTCAAACCTCTTAGCATTCACAGAGAGCAGGCAAAGCTGTAACAGACTTTAGTTAAGGCAGGGGCTCTTGTGGGAATTTATGGGGACTTCAGGGTGGAAGGGGAGTTACATTTGAATGGGAGGGTAGATGACATTGTTTTGAGATTAACTATCCCCTTGTCCAGTAGACTTCTGTCTGTTAGACCTTGGAATGGAGATAGAAGTAAGGGATCACAGGTCCTAATAGAAAGAACAGGATGAAATTTTCTCAGTCATAGTCTTTGAAGGGCAACCCACCATTGCCAGAAGGATCTGAAACAACTAAGGATATAGCACAGGCTGTTGACGAACCACCCTTTTGCCCTTGGCTCTTTGGACAGCAAGCATTCAATGACCAAGTCTCTCATTTCTGACCTTTATGAAATTAGATAGCAGTAAGATAAAAAATTTATCTTTTGAAAACACTACTTCTGACCACGTATAGGGTAGTAGCATTTGCTATCTTAATTCCGTAATTCCAAATTCTGGTTTTAAATTACAGTCTGCCAAAAATATTCCAAATTTTCAGTCCCTCTTTGGGATTTTGGTGAGCCGATTTTCTAATATGGCATTTCCTGTGTACAGCTGAATGAATTCAGTGTGGGTGGGTTGGCCCAGTTGTTAAGGACATGGTGCTAATGAGACGCAGTTGGTTGGTTTGGTTTCTGCCTCCACGGAGGACATTGGATGGTGATTTGTTCTTTGGCCCCAGGTTGCAGACCCAGCTTAGTGGTTATCTATGTCCCAGATGCTTTGGCCCACAAAGGAATGAGGTGAGAAGGTGTGGACTAATCGTGAAAACCCATCACCACTCCTTGGAAAGAATTCCTAGTATGGGTCAATACATGTATATGACCAAACAGAGTGTTTGTTTGAAATTCCAAACCTGGGGGTACTCTAAGTTCACTGTACTCAAAGTTGCTGATGGAGTCCAGAGTCTGTTAAAACATAAAAAGCATGTGGTTTATATTTTAAAGACAGAAGGTGGTGTATTTAGTTGGCATATTTGAATGTTTTTTTCCTTAGAGATTTTCCCTGCTAAATGGGACTTTTGCAATGGGAGAACAGCATGTGCAGGTGAGGTACATATGGAACTTCATATTTCTGAATTAACTGTAACAAAGCATACAAATTCTTTCTAGGCCTTCCAGCATGTTTCCTTCCAAATTTGGGGCCCAGAAAAGGACAGATTATGCATGAAAGCTATCATCATCCTATCGCATTCAGTCCAGTAAGAAAGCTCAGTCACTTTGCTATTCAATATAATACTGAGTGAACACTGCAGAAAATGGAAAGGAAAATAGGTCACCACTCATGATTTCCAGAGGTTTACATTATAGTGAGGAAGGTGGGTATGGATGAATTAAAGATAATACAAAGCAGACCTGAAAAACAACACACATGGAGGTACAAGGGAGGTGAGCTCACTGGGGAAGAACTGACCACTTCCATCTGGGGAAGCTGTAGAGGGTTTCCTGCAGAAGTTATTCAACTTTTAAAGAATGGGTGACTCTTCCTCCCCTCCTGCCTCCCTTCCTTTCTCTATTCATTTATTCCACAAATATTTCTGAATTCCTACTATGTACCAGTTATAGTGGTAGGTGCTATACTACAGGATCATGCAGTCTTGTGGTGGAGACAGATTTTAAGCAAATTATCATATTACTTACTATGAACTTATATAAATGTTTTGAGGAAAATAATTGGTCTGTTATGAGCTCATATACAGCTATATGAGCAATAACAGGGGAAACAGATTTAGACTAGAAGTTCAGGGAATGCTTGACCTGATATCTGAAAAATGGTTAGGTACTGACTAGTGATATAAGGCCAGTGGGAGACACACTTTTCAGTTATAGGGACCAGCAGGAAAATGGGTGAGGCCATGCTAGTGAAAATAATAATTTGTTTCAGAGACAATTTGCTATGTAGAGAGAGAGAGAATATACTTGTTAAAAGCACATACTCTAAAGCCAGACTGCCGATACAGTGGTCCTTCAGAATCTGCAGGGGTTTGGTTCTAGGACCTCCCAACCCCGATACCAAAATTCGAGGATGCTCAGGTCCTTTACATAAAATGGCACGGTATTTGCGTGTAACCTACATACCTCCTCTCCTGTACTTTTTATCTTCTCTAGATTACTTTAAATACCTAATGCAATTTAAATGCTATGTAAATAGTTGTTACTACTATGTAAATATTATGTAAATAGTTGCCTGCTCTTGGCAAATTCAAGTTTTGCTTTTTGGAACTTTCTGGAATATTTAAAAAAATATATTTTCCATCTGAGGTTGGTTGAATCCTCAATAGATGCAGAACCCATGGATATGGAGGGTCGACTGTATTAAAATCCCAGCTCTGATATCTACCAGCTGTGTGGTCTAGACACTTTGTTAACATTTGTAGGCCTCTTTTCTTCTCTGCAAATGGCACAATCATAGCACTGACCTCAGAGACTTGTTTTAAGGATTAAATACATATATATAAAATATTATACATACTATTATATATTATACGTAGTATGAATGAATTAATCTAAACAAATTAATATATTAATATACAACATTAACATAATAATATTAAGGATTAAATATATATAAGCCATTTAATCCTTAAAATTACTTCTTGAGGTAAGTCCTGTAATATATACATTATATGAATATATTAGAATATAACAGATATTATAGATATGTAGTAGAAGAAATACTAGAATCTAACATATACTTATGTACATGTATATATATAAGAAGAGTGTGTGGTTCATATTATTATTATTATTACTATTTTTATACTCTTGAGTCCAAATTGGAAATCTGAATTATCTAATGTAATACATTTGCATTTGGCCATATATTCCTCTCCCTTACATGACACCTTTTCAATTCTGGAAATGATGAGAATCTCTGAGCTTTCCTTTACGTTTTTTCCTGAAAGAGATCATTCATAGGACAGAATTTCATCACAACTCTTTCAACTATGCTGCTGACATAGAATATTCTTACTCAGTCAAAACAGTGTGATTCTTTTAGAGAAGCCTCATACTTTGAGTGTGTTTTATGAGAGTGGGTTAAATAGTTAAAATAATGCATCCCTCTAAGTTTTCTTTCCTACAATAATCTTTCTTCCTCCAAATATTTTTTGCAGACTTGCCCATCTTAAGATCAGTAACACATGATTTTGCTGTGCCCATAATTTTACTCTTACCTGTTGAATATGTACGAATTTATTTTAGCAGCACATGTTCTTGAATTTTTGAGCCATCCTGCCATTTCCTTGGTTTTCTTTGTTTTGGCTTTAATATCTAATTTCTTACGATTTTGAACAGTAGAACATCTTATTTTACGCCTTATACTTTCAATACTCATAACTCTTCTTTTTCTATAAAGATTTCCCCCAGATTTAAATAAATTCCTGTCCATTGAACCTTTATTCAAGCACACCATTACATTAATTTACATTACAGCACCACATATGGTACTCAACACGTAAACATGTATGAAACAGAATCATGCATGTATGCTATGTCTTTCCAATTAGATTAACCTTTGAGGGTGGCAGCCATGCTCATAACCCTCTTGTAATCTCCCCAAGTGTCCATCACTGGAATCAGGAAATCCTAGTTGAACTGAACTGAAATACTTCTGTATCAGAGCTTTGCAGGATTTATTTTGGGGCAGCTTTCTCAGCTTGTAAGTGTAAATGAGAGCTTAAGTGACTGTGAAAGAAATTATCTTAAATTAAATCAAATAAAAATGTCAATAATATTTCCGAGTTTCCAATTTTGTTGAAGAGTTTTGAAGGACAAAAATAGACTTGCCCATTGTCAACTGCTAACTTGTCATACAGAAAGATATCCTAATAAAACAATGAGAAGGTGTAGTTATATACTACATATTTTGAATGAAATTCAGTTACTTGAATTTTGAAAATGGTTTTAATGGGCTAGAAAGATATAAAATGTTGAGCTATTGTGCTTTTTATAGCAACTAAGTTCAGTGTATGACTATGGTTATAAAAATATGCCATGTGGAGGTCTCAATCTGCCACATCATTTTCCTGACAGAATTTGTGTGTGTTCTTCATTTCTAAAGTCATTATCTGAAGATAAAAGTCTGAGATTGAAAACTGTCAGCTCAATCATTTAGGCTTCTAATACCCCAGTCTAACAGTTTACTGAAAATTACTATGGGGAAAACTCAATCACCTCCTTTGAGTGACATTATTTATACCTCACTTAACCAACTTCTTTAGTGATATCATGGTGTGGACATTTAATGATCCACCTATATTTCCAATGGGCAAAGAGACTAAAGTTTTATATGTGAAAAAAATCACTTGGAATGTATAGAGCCTTAGCTTACACTATATAATTTGGTTTACATAACACTATATTTCTAGGTCCCAAATTCTTCTGATTAGTTAAAACCACATGAAATAAAATGTGCTAAAATCAAGTTAAATTCCTTGGAGTTTTCCTTTTTGGTTTCCAACTTAAGTGCATACTAATCCTTCCACCACACGCTTTTCTTTTTTCTTTTTTTTTCTTTTTTTCTTTTTTTAACATCTTTATTGGGGTATAATTGCTTTACAATGGTGTGTTAGTTTCTGCTGTATAACAAAGTGAATCAGCTATACGTATACATGTGCTCCCCTGTGTCTTCCCTCTTGCGTCTCCCTCCCTCCCACTCTCCCCCTCCCACCCCTCCAGGCTGTCCCAAAGCCCCGAGCACCACACGCTTTTCTATTTCCTAATTCCTTGAACCTCCATGCTCTTTTCCTCCTTAGGATAAACATCTTCTTAATGAAATTACCTCAGATGTTGAGTGGGAGCAACGGAGCCAGTTCCATCACGGAAGGAACACGACATGATGCGGAGGGTGGAGAGTGTTGTGCGTGCCACGGGGGCTGAACATGTGGAGAAGTGTTCGTGCGAAGAAACTCAGGCAGACGTGCCACGGTCAGGATGCAGACTTCATCGTGTAGGCAACTGGCGAGCCAAAGAAGTAGAAATAACTTTGCATTAACTTTACAATCATTCGCTAATGCGTACATTATTTAAATGTACATATTTTGGCCGTATGTTTGGTCTTATAAAGCTGTGTAATATTTTAATTATTATTATCTGTATTTCTCCTTTTAAAAATTACATTGAAAAAACAAAGAAAAGAGAGTAATTCTTTTTCTCCAGCAATTCATAAGTAAGTGTTTTCCAAAACACTATGGTTTGTTGGGGTAAGTCATAATGTAAAAGAAACCACTTTCTGGGACTTCCCTGGTGGTCCAGTGGTACAGAATCCACCTTCTAATGCAGGGGATGTGGGTTCAAGCCCTGGTCAGGGAACTAAGATCCCACATGCCGTGGGACAACTAAGCCTGCATGCCACAACTACTGAGCTCATGTGCCTCAACTAGAGAGCTCGTGTGCTGCAAACTACAGAGCCCAGGCACCCTGGAGCCTGCGCGCCACAACTGGAGAAGAGAAAACCTGCACGCCGCAACTAGAGAGAAGCCTGCACACCACAGCTAAGAGCCTGGGCGTGGAAACGAAAGATCCCGCGTGCCTCAACTATGTCCTGGCACAGCCAAAAGAAAACCAAAAAAGATCATAAGTAAATCTAAGAAAAAAGAAAAGAAACCACTTTCTGTCTAAATAACAAAATAATCCAAAACTCCAGTCTTCTTAAAGCCTGGAACAGCACAGAAAATTAGCATAGAATGAAGTTTAATGAGTAAAAACTATATATAGTATGTTGCATCTTGCTGCAGTAATTTGTTTTGCCAGGTGCTGTGGTAGGTAAATGAATATACCTTTTCTTGATTATGTCTGCAAAACAACTGATATGACTGTTGCTCACCAGATTTTATCTCAAAATGAGATAATAGATTGTTGATTCAAAGCCAGAAAGTCAGTCAGGCTAATCTCAATACCAGACCTGAAATAATAAATCTCTCCATTGTACAGGAGCTCATATCTGGCTGATGAATTTCTTTTGATCTTTTTCATACTTTATTTGTATCATGCCCTTGATTATGGCTATCTGAGCAGTAATAAACGGCTTCATTAAACAAGTAGCTAATTAAATAACTACCTAGATACCCATAAACAGTTGAACATAGAAACCAAAGATGTTTAACAGAATTTAAATAAAGGTAGAGTTAGCGTCATTGTTTCTACTTTCCTGCCAAAGATTAATGACTTCGTTTATATAAACAACTGAGACTGTACTATAACCACTTTGAGATTGGGGAAAAAATTAACAGAGGTGTCGAATGGTCAATTTACAGGCAAAACTACCAGAGACAACTGGCTTTTCTACAGAATCTATCCTGATACCATTACTAGTTTCTTTTTTAACTTGAATTGTATCTCACTTTTTGGGATTAACTCATAAATGTCCAGCTGCTTCCACTGAGCTACCGCTTACTAATGTATTACTTACTAAGTTCTTAAGAGTTGGGATGCATTGATAAGTTAGATTCTTCCTACAACTGTTGTTTTTTGTTTTCTTTTTTTCCCCCCAGAGACTCCTTCTCACCAGGAAGAACTGTATCTCTATTTCTAACTGCAGTCTCAAGGCTAAATCCTTAACTTGGTCTCTGCCTCAAGTAGATGCACATTTGTTGATTCGTTTATTTACTCATTCACTTAGTAATTAAATTAATCCACAAATATATGGAAGTAGTGGTGGGAGAGGAGGGTTACAGACTAAGAAGTCCATGTCCTCAAAGAGCTTCCCAAGAGTGGGAAGCCATTAATTGTGAAAATGCAATGTAATGTTTTTTAAACTCAGACCTTATGCCTAAGCTCAGTTTGATGGGGTGTGGTTGTAGGGCTTTTTCTCAAAAAGTGTAGCATCCAAGATGTTCTTTGATAGGAGTTAATAGCCTAGGAAGAGTGCTGGGGGGAAGGAAGTCATTGCTGCTGTTAGAGAAGTAAGGAGAAATCAGATCACAAAGGGACTCTCATGCCAACCTCCTGAGGTTGAATTTTATCCTGAAAACTAGCTCAGAGCTTGGGCAGAGTAGTCTAAAGGACTTCCAATAACAGCATGATCAGGTTTGAAATTTAGAATGATTTGAAAACTTGTTAAATGAATATTAGTTGATTAATTCTAAGATTAATTGACTGATCTGATCACATTCTGATTCCTTTGACCACCGCTGAGCTCTGACATTCTGGTTAGCTACATCCCCACTGTCATCTCATATCAAGGATCCCACTCTCCCAGCACCACTTCATATGTTTCCAGGTCCCTACTTCAAGGACCTGAACCCTAGTGATTCTTTAATTCCATCAGGATTGATAATCTACTGATTCTAACAGCTTTTCATCCTCCTTCACCACTCAGATCTTCTGATTTCTGTCCTTCCCCAGTTTATATTATGTGAAATAACCATCCCCTTCCCTCCCCTCCATCTGAAATAGCTACCAACCTGCTTAATTCTCCCTCTCTTTTAAACTTCCATCGAGGCTGTTGAAGAAAGACATGGAGCGTGGCTGGCTAGTCTCACTTTATGTTGGTGATCTTTTAGTGCTGCCTGGCAATTCTATTTTATTCTTTCTATTTTACTGCAAACATAAAAACAATCAGGAAGGAACCTCCATGGTCCCACCCATAACCACCAAGCTAAGTGGCTCTGTAGCCGTCTGCCTTTGCTCCTGATTTGATGGATGAGTTGTCTCCTCCTAAGTCAACCCCTTCCTTGTGCACTGCATTCCATCACTTTGTTCACAAAGTTACTGCTCCAGAAATTTTCTCCCACTCTCTCTACAGGATTAGGTTTTCTCTCTGCTGGATCATTTCCATCGGCACACAAACATCCTATACTGTCCTGAAAAAAAATAACTCGGCATTGATCTTGTCTTCAACTCTGTCTTTTCATGTTCTGTTCCCTTTTACTGAAGAATTTCCCCCCAAAGTTGTCTGTAATTGTTGTCTCCTTTTTCCCTCCTCCCTTTCTTTCTTAAACTCATTCCAATTAAAATTTCACCCTCCTATGCTGTTAAAATAACTCTTGTCAGTGACCTCTAGGTTGTTATGTCTCCTGGTCATTTCTCCATCTTTATTGACTCAAACCAGGCCCCTCACTTGGAAACATTCATCACAACTGCTTTTTGGAAACACTTTAGTTAGTGGAGAAGTTGGGTGAAGATTGGTAGGGGGTAGAGGATTGAAGCAGTGAGGGGAATAGCTTTGTTTTTAATGTGTTCATCAGGTAAAAACACTATGGTTATATAATATTTGCTTATTTTCTAAGGTCACCTAAGAGACAACAGGATGCATTCTTGACCAATCAAAGTCAAATCTGATTTGTATTTCTATCCCTTCTGTGGACAAGGTCAGTACCTGTGAGGTGTCTTTGATTTCATTTAACTCCTTCCAAATTGTACACTTTTAGTTTTTAACAGATTTTAGTGAAAATACATTTAACCCCCATGGCATATTATGATTATTGTTTCATACAATCAATATTCAGTTGGATTTACCACATAATACTCTTTTGCGTTGCTCTGTATTCCTTCTTGCATTTCCTTATTTGCAACTGTGAACTTTATATTCTGACCAACTCACTTTAGCATTTCTTTAGCGTGCTTCTGCTGGTGATAAATTCTCTGTTTTTATTTATCTGAGTGTACCTTTATTTCATCTTCATTTTTTTTTTTGCGGTACGCGGGCCTCTCACTGTTGTGGCCTCTCCCGTTGCGGAGCACAGGCTCCGGACGCGCAGGTTCAGCGGCCATGGCTCACGGGCCCAGCCGCTCCGCGGCATGTGGGATCTTCCTGGACCGGGGCACGAACCCGTGTCCCCTGCATCGGCAGACAGACCCTCAACCACTGCGCCACCAGGGGAGCCCTCATCCTCTTTCTTGAAGGCTATCCCCACTGACAAAATTATAAGTTGGCATACTGGAATTTCAGCACTACTTTTTCCTTTGGTTTCCATCATGTCTTCTAACAAGTCAGCAGGTGGTTCATCCCTTGCTCTTTTGAAGGTAATTTGCCATTTTTTCTCTATGTGCTTTAATATTTTATCTTTATATTTGGTTTTCAAAATTGTTAGTATGCTATTCTTTTGTGTACATGTAAAACTATTTATCCTACATGTGTATCCTGCTTCAATTGATTTTTATGTTTCAACAGTTTTGGAAATCTTAGCCGTTCTATTTTCAAATTTTCTTCTGTCCTATTCTCTCTCTCTTTTCTACTGGAATTACCATACCTTTTTGTTAGACCTACTCGCTGCATTCCCTATGTCTGTCAGCTTCCCTTCCATATTCCTAACCTTTTGTATCTTTTTGTATTTCTTTATGTATAGTTTATTCTTCACTAATTCTAGCTCTCACTAATCTGCTCTTAAATCTGCCTATTAGTTTCTTAGTTTTGCTATTATTGGTCTTTTTTTTTCAACTCTGCTTTATCTTCTTTTATATTTTACACTTATCTGTCCAATTTCTTCACCCTGTCTTTTGTTTACTGAAACACAAGGAGCTAAATAATTTTTAATTCCCCGTGGATCTGTTTCTACTGACATTTAATTCTGCTTTTAAAAAAAAGGTTTCTTTTTGTGTGCCAGGGCATTTTTTATTGTGTGCCAAATATGTTCTTAAAATTACATCAATAAATTGAGAGTAGTCGTAGAACTTGAGAAGATTCTCTGGAGGGATTCATCATAACTCTTAGAACACAGCTCAATGGTGTACAAAGCTAAGCGCATAGGGTTACCACACCCCACTCCCATTTGGAGGACCATGAACTCTAGTGTGTGTCTCATGGAAGGTCTGTGGAGCTTCTGAAAGTTCTATTCAGCTTCCTAACCTCTCAGCCACCTTCTCCAGAATCAGCAAATGCCCATGATAAAACAGGTCTCAGATCTTGGGTTCACCATTTGAAGTTGATGAAAAAAGAATTAAAAATTCGGAATTAGAATACAATGAGACTTCAAGCATCTGTGCAGGTTAAACCACGACCACTTTCGTTTTAGCTCTCTGGCACGTTTAGGAAAATAGTTTTGATCTTTTGTTTATATATTTGGTCCGACATTACTGGAACTGGAGACCCGTCCATTGCCTTGGAACACTTTCTTCTACTGGATTCCAGAGCAGCCACTTGTACTTTTACAGCCTTTTACCCTGCTCTCACTATTCTTCTATAAATGACTAAGCCTCCCAGGCTCATTCTGTGGCCTCCTTCTCTGTTCACACTGCTCCTTAAAGGTATTTGCCTCTAGTCTCATGGCTCAAAAGAGCTTGTGTGGTCTGACAACTTCCAAATGTGAATGTCTAGCTGAGTTTTCCCTCCTGACCTTCAGATTCATGACCCCAGTTGACTGTTCGGCATATTTGGATGCCAGATAACATTTCCTACTAAATATGCTCTACAGTGCGCTTCTAACTCTCCACCCTAGACTAGTTCCTTCCCTGGTCTTTCCTATCTCAGGCAGCTCCATGCTTCTGGTTGACTGAGTTGAAGAAGCTGTACCATGCTTGATCTCTCACTTGCTCTTAAACTTTACGTCTTGAACCATCAGTGATTTTATCCAGAACACCCAGGCCATTTCTCTATACATCCTTTGTAATACTCTGCATTACTGTAATAAATGCCTAACTATTCCTTGTTTCCACAGCACACTCTCTTCCACTCCTTGATCTATTCCACACTCAGCAGCCAGAATGATCATTTTAAAAGTCGCTAATAAAACTGTTAACTTTTTCCAGTACTTACAGGCACTATTCTAAGTACTCTGAACAAGGGAACTTTTAAAAACTTCGTACAGCCTTTTCAAGTAGTATCACGAAGTCTCCTCAATTACAGAGGAGGAAACTTAAGAACAGAGAAATTGAGTGACTTCCCAAGGTTATACAACTGTAAGTAGCAGAGCTGGGATCTGAACCTGACAATCGACCTTTCCATCTCAGAGTAAATCAACAGCACCATCTGTCTCTGTGGTCTATGTGATCTGCCTCTGTCCCCTCTCCAATCCCATCTCCTACCACTCCCTTCCTGGGTCACTGTGTTCCAGCTGTAATGGTCTCCAACATACCAAGCACACTTGCATCTCAGGGCCTTTGCACTTGCTTTCCCGGTGCCTGGAATGTTCTTCTCTCAGGTATCCAGATGGATTGCAAAGAATCACAACCCTTACAGGATTCTCAATCTCTATAGATTTAAATTTCTCTCCAGCCCTGCCCCCCCCCTGACCTTTTTTTTTTTTTTTTTCTGTGGTACGCAGGCCTCTCACTGTTGTGGCCTCTCCCGTTGCGGAGCACAGGCTCCGGACAGGCAGGCTCAGCGGCCATGGCTCACGGGCCCAGCCGCTCCGCGGCATGTGGGATCTTCCCGGACCAGGGCACGAACCCATGTCCCCTGCATCAGCAGGCGGACTCAACCCCTGCGCCAGCAGGGAAGCCCACCTGACCTGTTTTATATGTTCTCAGGGATGGCAGAGACTTAGTCCCATTTGCTCATTACTATATCTCCTGCGCCTACTATAGCATCTGGTACAAAGGAGCCATTCCAATATTTGTTGAATGCATGAATGAATGGATAACCAACTTACTTGGCTACTTAATGATGGTTTTGGGTATAGCACAGAGCAGATGTCACACCTCTGTACTGACTACCTTCTGTGATGGAGTACACAGGAGCTGGCGGGGGTGGGGGGCACGTGGGAAGCAGCATTGTGATGGAATGAGGTCAAGCCCTGGCTTTGTCATCAGTGAGCTATGTCATCTTGGCTAATTGAATTCATAGCCTTGGATCTCCATTCCTTAGCTTTAAAATGATGTATTGAGAGAAATGCTTATTTAGGGACATGATAAATGATAAACTATGTCAGAATTTATGTGGTTATGGAAACCACTGGTAGAAAAATCAACTTAGTATATAGCGATAAGTTCTCAACCAGGGTTACTTTTGAGCCCGGCATCCTCAGGGGAACTTTGGTAATATGTGGAGACACGTCTGGTTGTCACAGCACAGGAGGGTGAGGATGAGCTATTGGCATTTAGTGGGTGGAGGTCAGCACTGCTGCTAAACATCCTACAATGTACAGGACAACCACCACTACCCCCAGCAAAGATCTATCCAGCTCAAAATGTCAAAAATGCTGTAGCTGAGACACCCCAGTATGGAGTAAATGGGGCTGCTTAGGTATTAGGATGAGGCCAAGGGAGAAGCTCAAAGAACGTGAAGACAGGGGCGGCTAATATAAAGTAGAAATACATCCTATTTACATATGGCAACAGAGATTACTATCTTCCGGAACACTGATAGCAAGAATATCAACACAGCGGTGGGTGGCATCATGCTTGAACTTGGAACAATGACCACAGATGGACATGAGCTTATCTGAGAGCGCCTCAAACTAGCTTCCCTAGGGCATTTTGTGATTACGCACATCCCGGCCCATTTGTTTCTAACTGCAGTAAAGACCATGCTCTGTTATATCATTAAGGTGAAGACCATCAAATTTTAGAGGAAATAATTACACAAGATGCTCCATAAAAGTAATCTCCACTTTTTGGCACCCAAGTCTATCAAGCATTGATGAGGCAAGCAGGAAACCTAATGAAAATAATACAAGGAAATCTTTTCATCAACACCCATCCCTAATGTCTCAGCTATCAGGGCATTGTTTTTGCTTCTCTAGGAGGAATCAGCATGGACAGCCAACATAGGAAGCTCTGATTTTAAACAAGGCTAAGTAGTCATTTTTACCACATGACTGAAGCCAGTTAAGTGGTGCCAACCCTGCCTTAGTGAAGATGCAGTGGTTTTTAAATGTGTTTATATTATAGTTTCTGTCTCTCTCATGCACAAGCAAACGCCCTTAGAGACACCGGAGTAGGGCGTTCAGTGTTTGTGATGTAGCCATTTACTTTTTTTTTTTTTCCCAAAGGAACATGAACAGAAAAATTTATGAGTTTAAATATCCTTGCTTTATTGGCAAGGATAGCAATGGAATTAATTTGATGTTTTGCAATGACTCCCTCTGTCTCAATGTGAGTAAAAATTACCATTTTATAATGCTGTAATTGTTTTATTTTACCTGTAAAGAGAGTTAAAGATGAAAATGACTTTCTACTATGTTCTCTAAAATATTGTGGTGAAGAAGTTAATAGAATCCTGTGATAAAGGATGAACCTCAGGGTCAAAAATCCCATCAGGGCATATTTATTGAGGTAAGCAGAGTTGCGTGATTGGCGTGTGAAGGGCAGGGACAGGATATCCTCTTCATCAGACATTATACATTGCTTTCCTCATCGTGAACATAGTAGAGTTACACAAAGTGTCCTGGCTCAAATGCTTAGAGGATCAGAAACTGAACCCACCCTTCCATTAGGTTCAAAGTGAAATGGTCATACAAGGAAACTTGTAATGTCCTGTCTAGAGAATGGGGCCAGATAATGAGGCTTTAAGACATAGCCTGGTAGCACTGGGAATAGGTTAACTACTTCTGCAAGGTGCAAAGGAAACATAAGTGATCTAAATGCTGGAAGAAAATAAAGCTTATTTGCAGGATTGTTTATATTAGAATGGGCTCAGTCCTTTCTAACTCTTCAGGTAGAATTTCCACCTTGCTTCCTTGGACAGAAAAGCTCAGAATAGGAGCAGGCATTTTACTGGTGCTTTGGTGCTTGGCAGGAGTTCAATAAATAATTATATTTTAAAAATCATTGAGTAAGCACCTACTTTATGTCAGGCACTGGCTAGGAGATATAAAAATACAACAAACTAGGGACATGGTTCCTGAACTCCAGTAATTTAAAATGGAGTTACAGATGAGAGATCCACTAATTACGGTTTGCAGTGGTTGGCAAATTATGCACCATAGGCCACATATGACCACTGCCTATTTTTGTAAATAAAGTTTTATTGGAAAACAGCCACGCCCACTCACTTATGTTTTATCTATGGCTGCTTTCACACTACAACAATAGAATTAAATAGTTGTAACAGAGACCTTATGGCTGTCAAAGTCTAAATTATTTACTCTGCTCCTTTATGTAAAAAGTTTGCTGAATCCTGGCCTACAATGTCACATACATGGAAACAAACTTTATAAACATTACCAGAGTTAATTCTCACCATTGTCTATTCAGATAGCTACCATATTATCCCTTGTAGATAATAAGACTGTAGCTTAAAAGATTAAATATTTTAAGGTCTCCATGTTATATAAGCCGTAAGTGGCTGATCTTGAATTTGAAACCATGCAGTCTGATCTTATAGCCCATGCTCTTTACAGATGTCCAAGAAATTAATTTTCTTCATTTTCCTATAACTGAATTAAATTTCCCACTTGTGTTTCCTTTCTCTTGTTGGCAGAATTTTATTCCGTTTTAGCCAGTTCAGAATTTGCCCTCTTCTTTCTTCAATGGTTTGAGCTCTGCTATGGCAGATTGATAGCCATAATGGTCCTCAGTCTTCACACTTGCCATATCCATGCCCTTTATCACGTAACTTTGCAGTGTATTCCCAAAAGTGCTCTGACTCTGAAGAAATGTCCTTAACCATTATGCCTCAGCTGCCAAAGAGCTGACTAAGTAAAAACTCCCAACCAAACACCAGTGGAACTTTTACTTTTCATGGTTACACAGATGAAAAAGTACTGTCATGAGACAGTATCTTCAAATTTCAGAGTATACAGTGGTAGGTAAGCCAGAATACCAGATTGGTTTCATTTAGCCAGACCATAACTCAGTCAATGTATTTAAGACTTTTTCTTCCATCATGGTGGAATAACTGGTATAGGATTTAGGTATTTGCCCTCTCACCATAAGCCACTAGGGAAATAGAAAATAATATAGAAAAAAAAAAACCCCTGTTTTTAGACACTGGGCAATGGGCAGCACAGCACTGTGATCCCTGATGAAACAGGAACAAATGAGTTGAGCGCTACGATTGCTCCTTCTTTCTGCTGAAAAGCACTGACTTACCTTCCAGGAAAACAAAACTCAACACTCTTTAAAGGAAAACAAAACAAAAAACAAACAAGCAAAAACCACATTCAGAACATCAATGTCATTTCATTAACACTATCTACCACCAAATCAAAAATTTCCAAGAAGAAAAGTTTTGCAATTAAAAATGGGAAGCAGAAGAGAAATATGAATCATAATCTCAGAAAATCAATCAATAAAAACAGGTCCAGAGATGCCAGTGATAACAGAAGTAGAAGACAAGGACTTGAAAGCACTCATTATACACATGCTCAAGGATTCAGAGAACAACAAGATCCAAATAATAAGAGAAGTGGAAGATATATTTTTAAAAAATAAATGGAAATTCTAGAGAAGAAAAATACAATATTTGACGGGAAATTTTAAATGGATGGGCTTAATAAAAGACTGGAGCCCCGGGGAGGTGGGGATGGTGATGTGATGAATTGGGTGATTGGGATTGACATGTATACACTGATGTGTATAAAATTGATGACTAATAAGAACCTGTTATATAAGAAAATAAATAAAATTAAATTAAAAAAAAAAAGATTGGACATGGGGGGAGGGGAAGGACTAGTGAAACTGAAGACGTGGCAAGAGAAAAAATTCCAAAATGAAGCATAGAGAGAAATAGACTGAAAAAAAGTTAACTGAGTCTCAGTTACCTGCAACAAAATATAAAGTGGTACATAACACAGAGGTCCAGAAGAAGAGGGGAAATGAGAAAAAAATTGAAGACATAATGACCAAAAGTTTACACATGCAAAAATCGAAATAATCTCAAATATGATAAATAGATAAAACACCACCATAATCACAAAACTGAAAACTAGGGAGGAGAGAAAACATTAAAGAAGTGAGAAAAAAAGATAAACATGTTATCTATAGGAGAGTACAGATAAAAATGGCCACAGACTTTTAAGAGCAACAGTGGAAGCCGGGATCCAATGAAGCAATCATTCTATGTTCTGAAATGGAAAGAGCCAATCTAGAGTTCTATATCTGATAGGTGTCTTTTAGAAATTAAGAACAAATAAATAATTCTTTAAGCAAAATGAAAGCTGAGAGACCACCACTAAAAGCAAATATGTGGGTAAATATGTCAATGTCTCTAAAAGATCACCGACTGCTTAATTTTTGAAAAGTATGTTGAATGTTATAACTCATAATAACAAAAGCATGACAACACTGGCACAAAGGATAGATCATGAGGATGGGAAATCTACTGTTGCAAAGTTCCTTTCATTATACATAAAATGGTGTGATATCATTTGAATGTAGGCAGTTATAATTAAAAATGCTTTTTGCAAATTCTGGAGCAGCCACTAAAAAATCTTAGAATAGCTAGTAATTCAACAGTGGAGAAAAAGTATAATATCCAAAAATACTGAATCAAAAAATGTATATATATAATAAGGTAGGAGAAAAAAGAAACAAACAAAAAATGTGACAAATAGAAAATAAATAGCAAGATGGCCGATTTAGGTCCAACCATATTGATAATGGATCCAATTTAAATGATCCAAATACTACAATTAAAGCAAACATGGAGATGCCTCAGGCTTTTTCTCCAGAGCATCCAGGAGTCATATTCACCTTTTTTGCTTCACGCTTCCCTCAAGGCACTGAGATGCTGCAGTTTAATCCTGACTGAATGTATCTGGATGAGAGAGAACAGCCATAGGAGGGACAGCAACAAGCAGTCTGGCTTGAGAGCTTTGTGGAAACAGATGACAATGCTGTTCCTTTGGGAAGCCCACAGTGAAGGTGACCTGCAGGGCCTGCCAGCCCATGCCCCAGTGACAGGGAGGAAGAGGCTGGTGAGGACAACAAGGCAAGAAGAGCTGAGGATGCTGCACAGATGCAGGGTACAGACAGGAAGGATAACTCGCACGAGCCTCTTTATGATGGAGAAGCAATGAAGTGGACATGGAAGGCCAAAACCAGACCAGGGCCCGGGAATAACCCAGGGCAGGGCTTAGCAAACTAGGTTCCCCGGACAAACGCAGCCCATAAAATCTAAAATATCTTCTCTCTGACATGTGGCTTTCGGGCTAGGGAGATCAGGCAGCCGTTGCTTCGAGGCCCCTGGCCAGCTCCACACTTCCCCGCATACCCTGCAGCACTGCTGGTGGCCCTGTGTCTGAAATCACACACTGAAATCACTCCTGAGCTGTTGCAAGGTCCTGACCTCCCTGACTCCTCTCAGACCATCAGCCTGCCCTGAAATCCTGAGCCTGATCCTGGACCTTCCTGGACAGTAATTTGCCCCTCGTTTGTCAGGTCTGGCCCCTCTCTACCTCTCTTTCATAAAGACATGGAAGCTGATCGAAATAAAATGCAGAAGTTGTCAGATGGGGAAAAAAATCAATTATTTTCTGTCCATAAGAAATCTACTTAAATATAAACAGATAGGTTACAATAAATAAGGTCGAAAAAGATATAGTAGTCAAATACAATTCACAAAGAAGAAGGAGTGGCTATATTAGTATCAGAAAAAAGAGACTTTAGGACAAGGAATATTCCTGGACACAGAGAGGACATTTCATAATGACCGAGGGTAAAAAGTAACAATCCTAAATGGGTATGCACCTGATAAAAGAGTTTCAAAATACATAAACTGAATAAAATAGAAAACTGACAACCATAACTAGAGATTTCAACAATCCTCTTTCAGTAAATGATAGAACAAGTAGACAAAAAAAAATCAGTAAGAATATAGAAGATTTAAACAGTGCTATTTCAATAGCACTGTTTACATCTTCTACTTGATGTCACTGATACTTCTAGAAAATTCATTCAACAGCAGAACACATTCTTTTCAGATACGCAGGGTAAATTCTTTGTAAAGCGAGTCTCCATAAAGTTCAAAAGTTTAAATATTGCACAGTATGTTCTCTGACCATGATGAAATTAAAAACAATAGCAGAAAGATATTAGTAAAATTCCAAAATACTTGAAAATTAAGCAACACATTTTTAAATAGCCAATGACTCAAATAAGTAATCACAAGGGAAAACAAAATATTTTGAAGTGAATGAAAATAAACACAGCCTGATAAAATTTTGGAACTACAGCTAAAATGTGCTTAAAAGAAAATTTAGAGTTTTAATGTGTATATTTGAAAAGAAGGAAGTCCTAAAATCAATGATGAAACCTTCCACCTTAAGAAGTGAGATGAAGGAGATAAAACTGAACACAGAGGAAGTAGATGGAAGAAAATAATACAGAACAGAAATCAGTGAAATAGAACACAAATAATAGAGAAACTTAATAAAGCCAAAAAGATGGCTCTTTGAAAATATCAATAAAATTAAAAGTACCTTTAGCTAGACCACTCAAGGAAAAAAATAAGGCACAAATGACAAATAACAGGAATGACAGATCCTGTGTCAGCCAGCCTCAAGACGGCCCCCCCATTATTCCTACCTCCTGGTATTCATAACTTGGGGAATTTCCGTTCAACCTTAATAGACATAACAAGCAGGACCAAAAGGATACTGTGAAAATGACCAAGTGTGACTCCCACGGTTAGGCCTTGAAGACATGGTGACTTCTGCCTTTCTTGACATTAGATCATTCTGGAAGCAGCCAGCTGCCATGGGCCACAAATAAGAAGGCTGGTGGCAAGGTTCACGTGACAAGGAGCTCCTGCCAACACCCATAATCAATTTGTCAGGCTTGTGCACGAGCCACCCTGAAACTCGAAAGCAGATCTTCCATTCCCAGTCAACCCTTCAGATGACCGTGGACTCAGCTGATATCTTGACTGCAAATTCATGAAAGAGGCTGAGACAGAACCACCCAGCTAATTCCACTGGTTGGATGCCTCACCCAGAATCCAAGGACCCATGAGAGATTTTAAATGTTTGTTTTAAACTTCTAAGTTTTTGTTTATGCAGCAACAGATAATACAAATTCTACAGAAGGATAAACAACTTTATGCCTACAAATTTGACAACTTCAAAGAAATGGACAAATTTTTCAAAAAACAAAAATTACCAAAACAAAAACTACCAAAATTACCAAAAATTACCAAAACGGTGACAGGGAGAAATGGCAAATCAGAAGAGTCCTAAATCTATTAAAGAAACTGAATTCATAAATAGAAACATTTCCACAATGAAACTTTAGGCCATGATGCTTCACTGGTGAATTCTACCAAACATGGTAGGAGAAAACAACGCGCATCCTACACAAGATCTTGGAGAAAGTGGAAGGAAAGAACATTTACCAATTCATTTCACGAAGCCAGAATAACTCTGATATCAATCCCCGATTAAAACATTGGCAGAAAAAGACCAATATTCTTCATAAACATAGACGTAAACATCTTTAACAAAAAATAAATTGAATTCTAGTTTAATATTGATTATACAATATAGTGAGATTTAAAACTAAATCTCACCTAGGTATTACTCCAACAAAACATAAGTAAAAAAATTTTTTAAGTCTACACTGTGTGGAAACATGATTCCAAATTATAAGGGATAGCTAACACTCAGGAACTTTATCCATAAATCATTGTGACACACACCATTTCACCAGTGGGTTAAGTTTAACCTGTGAGGTTACATCAGGACAGCAGGTAAATATGTGACCAACTCCACAGTATTTTCCACCACACATTTGCCCAACTCTTATCTGACAGTATTAAACGATATGACTCTGGAACTCTTCTCTCTCTAGTGCTTGAGCTTAAATAATGTCTCTTTATATGATGATGAACTACATCTATACATCATATTGCTATAGTTTCAATCACCGTATATGAGGCTAGCAAAACAATTTCCCTAAAGAAACTTTTGAGGATAGAAGCTCAAAAGTAAACTCAGTTGACATGAAGACTAACAACAGGAAAAGCTGAATTTTAAGTCAGAAGACTTGGCTTTCCGCAGGATTAAATATATGAGAATTGACTATTAACATAATTCGAAAGGTATACTATTGAGCTAGAAGCTGGGGTTGTCTGAACCCTCTGTTCTCATCATGAGGGAAGTTAAAATATTCTTTTGTTAGCGTAAGAGTGATAACAGAAGGCTGTAATCATCTAATATTCATGCCTATTACAGTTTAAAGCATAATGTCCAACAAGATTTTTTAAAAACATGTTGGGAGTTGATATAATCTAAAATTTTTTACTTTATTTTCTCCATTTTTAAAAAGATGATATGTTAATATTCACTTTAATGGTTACTTAACTGTTGGCTTCAATTTTCAATAAAAACCTGCTGTTTTAATTGCCTGAACCCTTCACAATCATAAGCTCTGCGGGTTGATCCCACACAGGCAAAAATGTGAAACGGGATCCATCCTGACAGCCTGCTTTCTATCAGCCTGACCCAGGGTCTGCAGTCCATCCGTTAGATTCCACTTAAAGAACTAAGGCACTGTCTTCAGGAGACCAGATAAGAGCAAACGTGGAACTTGAGAGACGGAACACATTAAGCAATAATCATCTAAAATTCTGTGAATACAGTCATTTTCGCAGAGGAGGAAAGACGAAAATGACAGTATCTTCCTCATGATCCCTGAACGGCCAGGTTCTGTGGTGCAGGTACACACGGGTTAGGGAATGTCTGCAGGAAAGAAGGAGATGAAGAAAGACAGGGAAGCTTGCTTCCTTCAGAGCTTTTCTGCACTCAAAAAAGTCCTACCACTGTGTTGAAACTGAAATGTTTTGAAACTGTTTCAATGTATTGAAACTGTGTCCAATACATTTCTGCCTTCTCTTCTGGAGCTATGTGAAGTCTACCTTTTCCAAAAAGTTTTCCTTGGTTAAAGATTTCTGACCCTGTTTTGTTTTCAACAGTGTTTATGTGTTCGATTCTGTGATTTGAGTTTACGTCTAGGAATTGCTTCTATCTAATACTTGCCTCAACTAGATTAGGAATTCCTGGAGTGCATGAATCAAGTTACCTTTTTAATTGAATTCCCAAATAGCATCTACCATGAATTCTACATACAAATATTAAATGCTAAATATGATAAATACCTAGATCAATCACTAGCAAATTCTTTTTTTGCCACTAACCCATTTTCTCCTTCCCTCATTGAAACACCATACATTTTTCTTTATCTTCCTTATTTATGTATGTATATATATTTTTTTCCTTTCCCTGTCTATAAACACTTATAATTTTCCATCATTTGTTTTACTTTTGAATTTCATTTATCTAGTTTTTATACAGCAGGTTCTTATTAGGTATCTATTTCTTTATGTATATTTATATTCTTTATATCTTTATTTTTCAGAAGGAAATATTTGAGGAACTCTGTCCTGTATCCTGCTTCTCCTTTTTGCTGGTGTCTGTCCAAGTTTGAGGCCTGAGGCCACACTGACAACTCCCCAGCGGTTTTCCTGCATGCAGGACACAGGGAAAAGAGAGACAGAAAGCAGGATTGTCCTCGGCTTAGGATTGCAACAAGAATGACATGAGCTGTGAAAAGTAAAAGCTGTCCTGTCACCAAGAATAGGGGTTTCTTCTGATGGAGAAGAAATAGCACTTTTTATTGAGGGCTAGTGGTGGGTCACACAGAGTCCCCCAGAGTACGTGTGTGTGTGTGTGTGTGTGTGTGTATACTAGTGTGTGCTATAAATTAGCCTCAGAGTTTGGCTGTAGCACACTATTAATTCCAGGGAGCTTTCTATAAATCCCAGTGATAAAAATTTTCCATCACGTTCATGGAGAAATGGCTTAACATCACCAAGCTGCCTCCTTACAGGTGTAGATAAGAAGGCTGGCACCACAAAAAATATATGGACCCCACTTTTCACTTCCTTGCTGCCTTCAGGAGAGCAAAGATCGAAAAATAAAACAGACTAACTGCTCTCACATGGGGATGGATTCCTCCATTTCTCTTTGGGGCAAAAGAAAAGAAAAGAAAAGAAGAAAGAAAAGAAAAACCAAGATGAGGCAAAATTAGAAACATTTCGCCTAGTTTTCAGGGGTTCCCTCCCACTTTCCTCTCTTCTCTAGGTCCTTCAGTGCCCAGGGCCCTCGTTCTGCCTCGTGGCTGTCCTCTGAACCTCAATATCATCTTTCCTTAAAGAAAACTTCCTTCTCTCTCTCAGATGTTGAGAGACACACCTGGCATCCAACAATGTTGACTAAGACAGTTGCTTGTTGATCCCTCAAATTGTAGAATTGAACTTTAAATTGGTTTGGGGAAAACTATTTGGTAGAAAGGGACCCTTTTACACTAACTTGAAGACAAAACCACACTCTAATTTACTGTTTTTCCTTATCTCCTCTGGAAGCTGAGGCACAGGGTTTCCTCGGGCTGCTCTGAATTTTCAGTGTAGGAGTTGGAAAAGTCTACAGCTCCAACCACTTAGAGAAGCTGCATCATTTCACACATCTTCAGTGCCTGCTTGGTCTTGATCCTGACAATGAATAGTAAACCCTTTTGACTTCCTAGCTCTGGGCACCTCTCCATAGGAACAGCTCCATTTAGCTGTTGAGAGGCAATCATCCATGGGTCGCTTGTATTTCTGCCTATCCTGAGAGGAGAGGCACTGATGGCCTTCGTCCCAGAGCCTCTTTCCAACAATGTACACAGCCCTGGAAGGTAGAGAAGGTGTCTCCCTCGAGAGCAGGAGGTAGAGTTGTCTTCTGACAGGTTTAGTTCAGAGAATGTCCCCGCTGCAGGGCGGCGGGTAGGCAGGTGAGTTTGCAGCTCATAATGAAAGGCGGGGTTTCCTAAGCTCAGGGCTCCTTGGCTGATAATTGTCCCTGTGGGACCTGGAGGCACAGAGAACAGGTGCAAACATGCAGGTCATTCTAACTTCTCTTCCATGAGCAGTAAGGTTTCTTGTCTCTGACCCAGGAGTTTCCTGTCTTCTGCCAGATCTGTGAACTTGTGTTAGCAAAGTTGTTACCTTGCAAGTTGAATAGAATCTTGGACACTTCACTGTTTTGATACAGTTTCCTTCAGACTTTTCCTAATGACAACTGGAAAAATCTCCCTTCCCAAATTCTAAGGAATATATAGTTCAGGTTCGTTCAAGAATCATAATATGATGCAGCAACTAGATAGGCCACGTACAAAAGAATAAATGTGGATCCTTAACTCAAACCATACACAAAATTAACTCAAAATGGATCAAAGACCTAATTGCAATGGTTGAATTCAAAAGCTCTTAGAAGAAACATAGGAGCAAATCTTTGTTACATTTGATTTGACAATGGATTCTTGGATATGAGCCCAAAAACACAAGCAGCAAATGAAAATTAGATCAACTGGATTTCATCAATATTAAAAACATTTGTGCTTCAAAGGACACTATGAAGGGAGTGAGAAGACAAGCCACAGATTAGGAGAAAATATTTATAAGTCATATATCTGATAAACGACTTGTATCTAGAATGTATAAAGAACACATACAACTCAATAATGAAAAGACAACCCAATTAAAAATCTGAATAGAGCTTTCAAAGGAACTGAATAGATATTTCTTCAAAGAATATATATATTCCATATATATACATGAATAATTACACAGGAAACGATACTAAATATCATTATCTTCAGAGAAATGCAAACCAAAGCCACGGATGCCGCTTCACACCCACTGGGATGGCTATAATAAAAAAGTGAGATAGTTACACGTGTTGGTGAGGGTGTGGAGGAATCAGTACCCTCCCATGGCTGATGGGAGTGTAAAATGGCGCAGCCTCTTTAGAAGATGCTTTGGCAGTTCCTCAAAAAGTTCAACAGAGCTACCACATGACCCAGCAATTCCACTCCTAGCTATGGACTCAGAATAACTGGAAACAGATATCAGATATTTGTACAATATATAAATGTTCATTGTACCATTATTCACAATATCCAAAAGATGGAAACAACCCAAGTGCCCATCAACAGATGAGTGGATAAACAAACTGTTATATCCCTACAATGGAATATTATTCAGCCATAAAAAGAAGTGAAATGCTGATACATGCTACAACATGGGTCAACCCTGAAAATTTACGTGAAAGAAACCAGCCACATAAAAACAAATAAGATGTCATTTACATGAAAGTCAAAATAGGCAAATATATAAAGACAGAAAGTAGATTAGTGGTTTCTTAGGGCTGGGGATGTGGGAGACTTGGGGATATGACAGATGAAGGGTACAAGGTTTCTTTGGAGGTGATCGAGTGTTGTAAACTTGATTGTGGTGATGGTTGCACAACTCAGTAAATATACTAAAAACCATTGAATTGGACAGCTTAAACAGGTGAATTTTACGGTATGTGAATAAAACTATTAACAAACAAACAAAGACAAAGATAACTCCAAGCACTCTTTGCTTCGGTAGAGCACAAGCCATGCTAGCTAGGTTCTGCCAGTGTCCACCCAGGGAGGTGACATGTCATTCTCCTCTGTGGTAGCAAATCCACCATCTGTGAATGTTTCCACTAAAGCCCCCCTTAAATGGGGAAGGGAGGCAAGCACACAGCATTTCCACCACTTACCCAGTAATTCTTTTCCTCCCTCCAGATCTGTTTCTTATATAGAAACGAGAAGGTAATGGTACCCACAGAAAGATGGAGCATAGATTATATATAACTTTTGGCTCTTTTTAAGAAAATCCTACATATATGTCTACACTTTTTGTAAGATTATGTGTGAACTTGATACATGTTTTCTTCAGCTGCATTTCTAAGATAGGAAAAGTCACATTTAATACTGAATTACATAAATTCTTTGTAGGGCTGGTTTTCTCAGCCTATTTTTCATTAAAAGCAGGCCTGGTTCAGGAATATTCACGTTACTCAACACTGTTTCCAATTACAGTTTTGTGTCATAATTGGCTGATATTATAGAATTCTATGCAATTCTATTTATCTGCAGAAGAACGTTTCCAGCTTAATTTGACCTTTCTGTAATTTCCTCCTTTACTCTGAAGTCTACATAATGTATCAACCCATGAGCTCAACTTGAATTGTGTCTTTTAATATCACTACAAAAACTGTGGTTGGCAAGAGGAATTCCCTTAACGATCTGACAACATATTTGTTGTAAAAGAAAAAAAGAGAGCATTTTCTGATTCCTCCATTTTATGAAATTATGGCATTAGTAACCTTGCTTAGATTTTCTTTATGTATGTTCTTGCCACAGAGAACAGGTAATTCATAATGTTGCCTATTATTCTGATGATGTAATTGTATCATCACAAATCCAGATCAACCACAAAATAAAATTGATCCTAGAGTCTAAAAATTGGCAAAGAAAAGTGTTTGAATATTAATTATTTGATAACTCCAAAACCTTCTTTCTCAAACATTTTTCAAAATTCAACTGGTTAATATCATGTTATTTTTTCACAAGCTGCCCTTGGTAATAGGAACGAAGAAAACAGTGGTGAACAGAATAAATATTCTTGCCCTCATGGCTCATTCAACGCAGAAAAGAGGAAGAAAGAAGAATAAGAGTATCACCACCAAAGCATCAACATGAACTTTATAAATGCATTGATGCTGAAATATATAATAGGAAAACTTAAATTAGGTTTATAGAAGGGAGTATGGAGGGAGATAACAGAAAAGACATTACTAGAGGATATTTAATCTGGAAGTTTTAAAATTAATTAATTATGGCGGTTTCATTTGAATTCTGTCAGTCAAAACACTATTTAATAACTTTGGCCATCTTGTTTGCTGGACAATTTAGGAGAGTCTAGAGCACATTTTTTTTTTCACGCATTGTTGTGTTCTGCTACTATTTCCTGGGGAAGTTTCTGGCTTTGTCTTTAGACCTCCAGGCGCCTACCTTAATATGGAAGATTGTTTCCACTCTGCCGTGCTGACAGTTGGGAAGCTATAAAGTTTACAGTTGAGCCCGCAATTTCTCTTCCTATATGGGTCTAAATGTAATAATTTAGACCTCAAGATAGCTAAATTGTATGGAGCACTTACTATGTTCCAAGAGCAAAGGCCTTAAATATTAGCTCAATTAATCGCCACAAGATGCAGATGAGACAGGCACTACTGTCATCTTCATTTTACAGATGAGGAAACTGAGGTACCAAGATGCTGAGTAACTTGCTAAAGGTCACTTAAATGGCGATGGGAATCACCACCTTGTGACTTCACACTCCTAACTTTTCCATGGCACTAAGTCACAGAAATTACAGGGCAGTTTGGCTCACCTGTCAACTGAATTTAATTCCCTTGCCTTTTCTCATAGCTCCTCAGTTTGCCTAGCCTATGGCTATTTTTTTTTTTTTTTTTTGCGGTACGCGGGCCTCTCCCGTTGCGGAGCACAGGCTCCGGACGCGCAGGCTCAGCGGCCATGGCTCACGGGACCAGCTGCTCTGCGCCATGTGGGATCCTCCCAGACCGGGTCACGAACCCGTGTCCCCTGCAGCGGCAGGCAGACTCTCAACCACTGCACCATCTGGGAAGCCCCAGCCTATGGCTATTTTAACAAGAGAATTGTCTTGAATGACGAGCACGCAACATTAAAAATCAAGGGAAGAGGGAAATGGAGTGGAAAGAACAACTTACAGGGTTTCCTACTGCTTTTAAAAGCAAGTTATTGGATGTGGTTTAACATTTTAAAATCCCAGTCCCTTTAATACATAAAAGGCCTGAAATTAAAGCAGAAGTTTTATTCTTAGCACCAAACATGGAACCATCATCAGCGTTTGGGTTCACATTATTTTATTTGAAATACTATTTTATGTGGTAGTGAGTAAAAATGAAATATGATGATGAAATGGATCCACTAGAAATGTCCTAAAAACCACCAGAACTTTCCCTAAACACATTCTCTCAGTCGAGTTTTTATTAATTCAGAGAAACCAGTTTGACTTCCCAATTGTTGCTGGCAGGTGGATGACAAAGGATCATAATATAATACAGCTTTCTAACATATATGTTGTCGTAATTATTATTTAATGCTTATTAGGTCACCAGATGATTCAGCCTGCTAGGGATGACACATCTTTCATAGGTTTTATTTCCTCATAAGGAAAATCATGCAGAATTTGGTTATTTTTCTGTACTTGGTTCACTTTTTGGTATTTTTTTCTCACTTGGAATAAGTTTCTGAAGCTTGGCATGAAATGTCTGCTTTGAATTCTGAAATGATTCCGCTAGGTTTGTGTAGATCACCTGATGGATAAATTGCAGATCACATGGATTATTTGTGAATTGTGGGTTTTCCTTTAAAACCAGTTCATTAGAATTAGCAGAAAATTAACAAAAACATGATGCAGGCACAGGGTATGGCAGTGCTATTTGTAACAGCAAAATACAAGAAACAACCCAGATATCCACTATTACCGGAATGGCTGCATAAATGGTAAAATAAAATGAAGACTATCCTTATGCATTTCGATGTGTCATCCCAGGATGTGTTTTTAGGTGAAAAAAAGGAGGGTTCAGAAGAGTGTTTATGATACAATCAATTCGTGTGTGTGTGTACACACATATTTGTGTATGCTTGCGTGTGTGCACACTTGCTTGTATTTTCAGAAAGCAACAGTGGAAGGTTAACCCCAAAGCACCTGAAAATACCCACCTACTTGAGAAGGAAGGGCACAGAAGGAGGCAGGTTTGGGAGCTAATGTTTTCTGAACATCTTTATTTTTTACTTTGACTTTGGAAAGACGCTCCGTCTTACAAAATAATAAAACCAAAAAGAAACAAACAATCTATCTCCCACCCCAAGAAAATCTAAAACTAACTAAGAAAAATGTTGGTTGGCTGGTTGGAAACAAATCTTAATAATCGTAGAGCAATAAAGTGCTAAACAGTGCAGACAGGTAGATAGATGAGCCAATTTATTTTCACTGAGAATTATCTGAGGAGGAAGTTAGCCTTTTCTCCATATGTCATTAAATTCTACATCCATTACTGAGGTTTTGATATTTGCCATGAACAAGATCTAATACTGCAAAATGTGTTCTTGTCCTCTGGGTATAGGAAGAAGCTAAACAACACATGGAAATTAGACCAAATGGTTGTGGGATGATCAAAGCAGAGCGGGAAGGGATCCCTGTTCCTGTTTGCCTCTCCTTTACTGACTTCTCAAGTTTCTTACCTGTCAGGGTTATAGAATCTATTGTGTCATCAGATTTCACGGGTTTGTAAGGAGGATGACCCCTGAGGGTTTTCCTGTTGCCTGAGCATTGGTTCCGGCTGTCATGTACTAGTAGGTGGGGATCCTTGTGATGTTTCCAGATGGATTGATAACTACTCCTCGGCTTGCTGAACTTCTCAGGGTTTGGAGGGTGATTCCTGATTGCCCAAACTTTTCTTCTAGACTTTGCCTGCCTTATAGAAACAACTAACAGCATGACTGTTTTAAATGGGTTTGTCATTTTACATGTTACAGATTGTTCAAGTGAATGGCAAAATAAAAAACGAAACAGCAAAAATATTGACTAGAAGCAGAACAACGGACAATTATGATATGGTAAACTGTATAGATTATATAGCTGTGAAAAGCTGGAAGAGTTGCCAGGAGAGTTCCTGGTAATTTAAAAGAGGTGAATTACTCTGAAGACAGTTGTGTCAGAAACAAACATGGTATATAAATTGAGCTGCCAGAAGGCTGCAACTTGGAGAAGGCTGCAACTTGGAGAATCAATCACCTCAGTGTACAAACCTAGTTTTCTTTTACTTATTTCATCGAAGTGAAATGAAGTGCCAGAAACTTTCTTGGAAATTTTCTGAATAAAATTGACTAGAAATTGGACTGTTCATTATGAAAATCCAGCAGCTGCCATATTTTAAGAATTTTTTTACTTGATTTTTCCCCAAGATAAACAGCAACTGTTTTTTGACACATTATCCTCTTTAATAATGAAAGAACTTTGATTCTAGTTATACTTAGAAAATGGTCACAAAAGGTAAAATGCCATCCATACTGCCGCTCTTTTCCATAACCATGGAAAGTTTAAAATTTTTGTTTAAAAAGTCAAAAGTAAAGTGCCAGGTTTTAATAAGTTTCTCTGGTCTAAACGTGGGAATAAATCAAAAACGTTTGGAACCAAAAGGATCCTGATAGTATTTGTTATTTTAAAATGCTTCAAGGCATCCCAGCAAAAAGGTTTGAAATTTGAAAATCCCTGGAGCCTTCCAAAGTGTTTACACATTCTGTTATCAGAATACAGAAACAGAGTAGTAGACAGGCTCACTTACATTTTTAATTGATTTTACAAATTAAACTTGATTTCTCAAGCACCCAACACCCAACTCTGTTTTTCAACAGTGTAAAAAATGTAATCAAGGAAAAAATTAATACACTTTATGAAATATAATGAGCGTCTGATTCCTGATGAACTTTATCAGTGATACTGTTTTTTATGTACAATAGCTCAAAAGCTTTTTATATCATGTTATTACCTCTAGTATCGATTATCTTCCTTTGAGTGTGGGGATTTGGAATGTTTATCATTTCCCATAAATCTCTTAATCCATTTCTAATCCCAGAGATTTATCCATAAGGACTAAATAGCAGTTTGGTAAATATTCTACCCTTCTTATCAGCTAAATGAAATGGACAAAGATAGCAGCCCTAGGTGTTCTAAGAGCACCTAATCCAGTGACAGAGGACTCTCTAATCCTTTTGTTAATTTTGTATTATCACGAAACAGGAAGATCTAATATGTAACAGGTTTAAAACAAAAAATGACCAAAACCAGCTAAAGACAATAAGGACCAAGTGGGAGGTCTCTTACTGTGCACCGAGCTGCACAAACACGCTAGGTGAGAGGGCTGACTTACCAGTCCTAGAGGAAGATCACCCCTCTCAGGCAGAGACCGAATGGCAACATGGAGCTCACAGAAGTCTGAGAATCAAACTGGAACATTCGATATGAAGAACAGAAGGCAAAATCGGTTGTGCTATGCTTCCTGGGCATATTGGCCACAGACGACAGTCACTGTCGTCACATGCAGGCTGGTGCGTCTTGTCCTTTCCTGCTCTCTGACCTGGGGCACCTGAACTAGCCCGTCAGTTCCTTGTTTTCCTCATCTGTAAACCGGGCACAACATTAGCACCTCCTTCCCAGGTTTATGTGAGGATTTAGTGATTTAAACCATGGGTGCAACTTAAAGCAATGCCTGGGACATAGTAAACTTTCAAAACGATAGTATCTAATACTCCTCTTTCAGGAGAGGGGACAGAAATGTTGCATAGCACCATAAACTATAAAAAATAATATAGGTTCGTGTCAAAGAGGACCCTTATTACCGTTTCATAAAGGATGAGGAGAGATCGTACCCTGCAAGAACTGTACGTAAAAGAAATCATTCTACTGATGAAGACTGAAAATTACCATTGCTAGTTCACGGCCTCACAAAGCTATCAAAAAGGACTTAGATTTTAGGAGGGTGCTCTGGTTAGGAGTGTTCATCTAAGACAACGTTACCCAGAGGTGGTTTATGTGTAGGAGTTCTTGGTGCTCTTTCCACATACAGCCTGGGCACCCACCTTCCCCTGTGGACTGAGCCTAGAGTCTCCCGGAACCCTCTGCCCAGCGGCTTGTGCTGGCATGCCTCAGGAGTTGATGCCCCTGGAGCAGCCTCTAGATGATGCTTGGCAGTCGGGGGATAAATAACGCAGCTTCCTTCCCTCTGAGGTAGAAGCAGGAAAGTGATCTCTACAGCATCTGCCGGAAGTCCTAAACAGTAATCTGCTCCTTGACACACCCTTTGTTCACGTCATCCCCTTTCTTTCCTGAGATCGCCTCCCAAAAGTTGCCCTTTAATCCTTAACTCAGCATCTGTTTCTAGCAGAACCTCTAACTCCCCTCTACTAAAGAGCTCTAAGATCATACATAACAAGTTTTTTTAAGTAACTTGAAGAAGGTCCTCTCAGGGTCAGGAAGAGAGATTATAAGTCATTCAAAAGCTATCTTAAGCTATGTCATTCTCTTTCCAAATATATGACAATATGTTTTTACAAACATTCTAACGACAATATGTTTTTACAAACATTCTATACAAATGAAGTCGGTGACTTCATTTGTATAGACTGCCTATGAGATGTGACCCCCAGGAGAAAGGAAAAGGATGTATGGCTGGAATCCTGAGCCCTGAATTCTCTGTGAGCTTCCCCCTGTCGTTCGGGGGCACAAAGAAGATATGGAGAAGAGACATTCCAAAACATTATACTTTAAATTGTTTTAAGTCTTTGGCCTCAGATCCTGAGTGTTTGAACACTGGGCTCTTGTGAATGTGTTGTACTGGCTTCTGGAAGAAGGAAACCCTGTCCTTCTTTCTACTCTCATCTTTTTCTCAAGGACTCAAGGCAAGGTTTTGAATTGTTCAGATTCCAGGGTTCTCATGGCAGCCACTTTTGCTGGGGTGGCGACTTATAGGTGAAGGAAACATGGTCTCTGTGTTTGTTTCTGATCTGGGCAGGTGGGGCTTTGCATTTCACTGTTATGGTGAGTTCTGAGATGCTTGTTAGAGCTTTGGGAGAAAAAGGACAGGCATTACAGCCTCCTTGTTTCACGGATATTTAGACCTAACTAGCATAAGAAAAAATAAAACGCTTCCACTGGATTCAGCCTGACTCACTGGGGTTCTGCTTTGGCACAAAATCCTAGCTTATATAAAGTACTATATTTCCTATGTTGCCACAATTGTGCATACAGGGCCTTTTGAGGAGGAAGCTTGGCTAACCAGGGCAGAGAACGGGAGATCTGAGGATTCTTGGAGCACTGTCTTTTTCTTTTAAGATTAAAAAAAGAAATTATTTATTTTATTTATTTATTTTTGGCTGCGTTGGGTCTTCGTTGCTGCACACAGGCTTTCTCTAGTCGCGGAGCCTGGGCTTCTCATTGCAGTGGCTTCTCTTGTTGCGGAGCACGGGCTCTAGGTGCACGGGTTTCAGTAGTCGTGGCTCGCGGGCTCTAGAGCGCAGGCTCAGTAGTTGTGGCACACAGACTTAGTTGCCCTGCGGCACGTGCTATCTTCCTGGACCAGGGCTCGAACCCGTGTCCCCTGCATCGAAAGGCGGATTCTCAACCACTGCGCCACCAGGGAAGCCCCTGGAGCCCTGTCTTAATGTGACTCTTGTATAAGATCACCCTCTCGTTTGCCGGAAACACAAGAGCCACGGTGACTTCATTTGTATAGACTACACAGTAAGGGAGTCTAGGCTACAAATAGGCTTCGCTTACTCCTTCCTTTTTATCCACATCCAAACCTTGGCCACTAAGGGACCGCTCAGATCACAAGAGGCAAAGGAAAATAAACCTCACAAGAATTACAGCAAGCGAAAGAGATATTTGATACTCTAAAATCCAGAGCGTAGCAGGTATCGGCTAGGATGGTCCCTCCCCAGGCCTTTCTGGGCGGTACAGGGAAGATTTCTCAGAGAGCAGGCCTTGTCGCGCATTCCACAGGTATTTACTGAGCACCTACTGAACACTAGAAATGCCACAGTGAAAAAATTACAAAGTCCCTGCTTTCACAGAACTTACCACACGGTTGTAACAAAACAAAGAATCCAGAGAGAAATTCCTACTCCAGTGTGCTGTTTCAAATAGAAAAGATTATTTATAAGCAGAATCCACAATTATGAATGTACATTAAAGGATTTAACTCATTCACGTGGCAAAACGACATGAGGAAAGTCTGCTAGAGGCTTCTGCTTAAGTTCTTCTTATTCATCACACAGAGACAAGGAAAGTCACTCTTTTCCCCATAGAACCTGCACTGATACTTCCCAGAGCCTTGATGTGAAATAGCTTTAGGAGGAATCCAGCACTCTGCAAAGCAGAGAGAAGAAACAAATAATCCGAGCCCTGGCACACGTTTCTGCTTTGGGAAATCAAATGATTCTGAAGCCTGTACTCTTTATGGATTTCCTTTTATGTGAGATTCTAGAGTAGTTGCACTAGTGTTGGAGGGGTTTCTTTTTTTTTTCCAAATACAAAGATTTTCATGGACTTAGAAATTGATATTAGGAAGAG
Organism: Neophocaena asiaeorientalis asiaeorientalis; assembly: GCF_003031525.2. Classification (NCBI taxonomy): domain Eukaryota; kingdom Metazoa; phylum Chordata; class Mammalia; order Artiodactyla; family Phocoenidae; genus Neophocaena; species Neophocaena asiaeorientalis. The sequence goes on from NW_020173204.1 coordinate 727,876, forward strand.
TGGCAGTCAGAAACCCCAGGGAACTGGAAGGCATCTGCAATGGGTTATTTGGTCATCTGAGGTTGAAGGCAGTGTGGCGTCTAGATGGTATTAAGGTATGGAAATGTGTTTGTTCATGGCACGCAGTGGTAAACAGCTAAACCAGATACCATTTGTGGTGTCCATCAAAGGCAAGGATGTGAGGGGCTGGCTTGCCGCTGCTGAGAAATAGCACTGATGCTACGGTTGGATGCTATGGGTTGGATCTACAGGTTGGATAGCTGATTCTATGGACAATGAAAAGATTGAAGATTAAAGAAAGAAAATGATTAGCCAGTTTTTAAAATTCTTGACTCCAAGGATAGATGAAATCTCAGGGGCTCCCTAGGATTGCTAAATGAATCTCTCACCTTTTCATGAGCAGAACTGAAATAGCTGAAGAGAAAATGTGTTGTATATTTCTTCAGGTTGTGGATTTCCACACCAGTTGACTTTACAACCTTAGCAGAATCTTGTGAGACAGTTAGGGCCATGGCTGGTAATAATGGAACTCCCGGCATTGGAATTGGATAATCTAGTATGACTTAGAGGGGTAAAGGAGCCAGGATCTAACTTCCTGCCTTGTGTAAAGACTCAGAATCTCATTGCTTGAGAATCTCATACTCTGGGGGATATGTCTGTGCTTGCTTGAGCAAGGAGAGGAAACCTAATTTTCGATCGGGCTGAATTTCTTTATGAGTGCCAGAATTCTGGATTCAGTGGAACTTCAACACCTGGAAATAATGCTAACTGTTTCACTGAGTGACTAAAATAAGGTCTTGGGTGGCTCTTGCTAACTCAAACTAAGAGGGCAGAAAAATTTTGGGATAAGTGAGTAAAGAAATCCAAAGATATTGGGATGTTGGGGTAAATTGAACAGGTGTGGCTGGCTTCTCTCCTCCTCACTTTGAGCCAGGGAGGGCCCTGAAGACAGAGCGTTCATCAGAGCCTTCTGAGAGCAATGCCGGCAGGTCAGACATCTTTCCTGGCAGTCTGTAGGCTATAGAGCTGCTGGAGAAAGATGCTGAAATGGAAATGACTCCCTGATTGCAATGGATAGGGGAAGTTCCTGGGGTGACAGAGTCACAGGGTCATGCTTAATCACCAAGAGCAAGAGACATGTGGTTACTATCATAGGCATCAGGCACTGCATGGTGATCAGAGTGGCTCGATCTGGTCTGCAAGATCAGTGATGGTGGCTAGATAACTTGGGATTCCTAGGATAAAAAATGATGGCGCGCCCATTCGAGTCCTACTTGATTCGTACATCTGAGCAAGGACAGTTCAGGTGAACAAAGGTCTGTCTTGGACACAGGGATAATGGCAATCCTTCGCCTGATTCACAATCTCAGAGCCCTTTGACCGAAGGAGACGTCAGGAATACATAAGGAAATCTGTGTAATAGCAGCCCAGTAATATTCTCTGAGTCTCCCTGTTAGCATTCCTCGAAGGACTCTACCATAAAATAAGAATAACCATAAAAACAAACAAATGGGGCTTCCCTGGTGGCGCAGTGGTTGAGAGTCCGCCTGCCGATGCAGGGGACGCGGGTTCATGCCCCGCTCAGGGAGGATCCCACATGCCGCGGAGCGGCTGGGCCCGTGAGCCATGGCCGCTGAGCCTGCGCGTCCGGAGCCTGTGCTCGGCAACGGGAGAGGCCACGACAGTGAGAGGCCCGCGTACCGCAAAAACAAACAAACAAACAAACCAATATAACAAAACAGAAACAGACTCATAGAGAAAACAAACTAGTGGGGAGATGGCCTGGGGAAGGAGCAAGACAGGGAAAGGGAGTGAAGAGGTACAAACCACTAGGTACAAAATAAATAAGTTACAAGGATGTAATGTGCAGCACAAGAAATATATCCAACATTTTATAATGACTTTAAATGGAGAATAATCTATAAAAACATCGCATTTTACTGTGTATACCTGAAGCTAATACTGTAAATCAACTATGTTTCAATTTTTTTTTCTTTTTTAAAGAGAATAACCATAAGAAGGGAAAGGGAGATACCCAGATCTTCACGATCAAATGTAGGTATTAGCCCATCTACCTGATTCCCTGCAGGCAAAGCCTCCCGCAGATCTCCCTGAAAACTGCTCTAGCAACACGTTTACAGCAACCCAGGCTGGTAGAGTGATGGCGGAGTGGACTCAGGCTACAGGTTCTAGACCCCAGACCCCTGATCACACCAGGATCCAAGGGGAGAAACTTGGACACTAAGGATCTGCCTTGTTTTACTATCATAACTATAAGGCTTGAACACCAGCCTCTGATCATGCCAGGGGAGAGGCTGATACTTCTCTAACCCTAGAGCTTAAAAGTCCCAAAGCCCCAAATTTGGGGTACCTCTCTCAGCATCAGTCAGATGTTGGGACCCATAACATCCATCTGTGCTGTTCCAGAATTCTAAGGGCCACAGAAGATCACACACTCACTATTGCTTTTATCTCTGTAAGTTTCTCCAATGAATGCTGTCTCAGAAGACCTAGTAGGTAGAGCATTAGATCCTTCACACTTACTCATTTGACAATGGTACCATCCAACAATTGCTCTTACCTGATTCCTGAGGCCAGTGAATATGAGTACAGTCTAGCGAGAGCAGAGCCCGTTAGGGTCAGGAGATAAGAGAATTTTGACCAGAGGACACAACCATGGTGATTTTCCCAACTACTAAATGCAAAATTAAGATACAGTGGATCCTCATTACCCACAGATGCTTATTTGAGAATTGGCTACTCAATAACATTTATTTGTAACCTCAGCACCAATACGGGCAGAGCTTGTGCCATCATTCATGGACATTAAGAACAGCAGGCATCATTAGTTACACAATTATACGTATTCCCTGCTGAGGTCCATCAAGGAGATGCTCTATTTTCTTATTTCAATTCTCATATAGAGATGCCCAGAGGACGGAAACAGCAGCGGGCAGAGCTCTGCAAGAAGCTCCGGTTCTGGGGCTGGTTGAATGGGGTTTGAAGCCCAACTCTGCAGCCTGCTGGTGAGCAGCCTCAGGCAAGTCACATAACACTTTTGAAGACTGTTTTCACTTTTGTAAAATCAAGAACAGAGCACTGACCAGGATAAACTGTTTTTAGGATTTAAAATACACACACACAACTTTAAATATATATATTTCCCCTAGGAGCAATGGCTCAGTATTCACCAATCCAGTGTTGGGGCAACTTTATAGTACATGACTGCCATGAATAACAAAAACCAGAAATCAATTGTAGATATTTCCATCAACAGACGGAAACCACATTGGTTCCTTGAACTGTGATAATTCCTGCTATAAAGTTGGATGATAATACCATGTATTTCTTAGATTGCTAGGAAGTTAGATGAATTAACAGATGTAAATAAAGTTCTCAAAATAGTGTCTGGACAGTAGTAAAAGCGATACAAGATTTTGTTATTATTAATATCATTGTTAGGAATGGCTAAGTGGAAGCTTCTGGAGTTTTTCCTGCCCACAATAGAAATATGTCAAAGGCAATACCACAGCCCTGTTGGAATTACAAAAATTTGCAATGTCATTAAAGGCTTGAAAGATGTAGGAGTGAACATTACATCACTTCCGTAGTTAGCTGTCCAGTTTGGCTAGTGAAAAAGACGGATTGATAACAGAGAATGACAATAGATTATCCAACGTTTAATCAAGTGGGGACTTGATCTTGCAAATTTGTACAGGATGTGGTCTCTTCATTGGAACAGATCAATATAGCCCTTCCTAACCACCCACTGATTTGACAAATGCTTTCTTCTCTATCTCCAAAAGTAGTAAATAGCAGAAATTCATTTTCATGTGACAGAGACAGCCATCATCTCCACTGTCTTGCCACAGGTTTATATCAACTTTCTAGTTCTGTGTCCCAAGTCATTCTGCAGGGACGAGTAGTTACCTCATCAATGCTCTGGACATCACCCTACTGACATAATGCAGATAGAAAGCAGAGCAGGGTCCCTATACTTTGATAAGATGATTCACACGAGTGCCGCAGCCTGGAAAATAAATGCCACAGAAGTACAGAGAGCTTCCACTTCCATAAGAGTTAGAAGTGTCCTATGGTCTAAAGTATCTGCTCTTCCAAAATGGAAAAAAAAAAAACAACGTGCAATTCTTTGGTTTAAAAAAAATATATGTTATAAATTAAATATCTGTGAGTTGCACTGACCCGTATGCAGTGGCCCTAAACAATAGCCCGTTTGACCCAGAGAACAGGAATGCTCTCCCACTGCTGCAATATTTGGTCTTTATGGCTCCGTGGATCCTATGGATGCTGAATAGACCCTGTGGTGAGAGAAATAGCAGGGGCTCTGATGATTTGGGAGAAAAACCACGGCTTCTCTGTAAGTAAATAGATCTTGACTTGCCTCTGAGCCCTGGCAGGCCGTGAAGCCCTGACTGTAGGCTCTCGTGTGACTGTTAGACCTCGGCGGCTCAACATCAGGTGAATGTTGTCTGACTTACTGTATCATAAATTTTGGTATTCGTGGTGGCTGAGTTTTACACTTAGTACATATGTGAACTTGGGCAAGTTTCCTTTTTGTTCTTTGGTTTCACATTAACCAGAGGTTAATGATAGTAAATACCTGGCAATATTTTGATGGGATTAAATGCATTAACACATGTAGACCACTTGTAAGTGTCTGGCACATAGTAAAAGGGCTTCTTAAGTGTTAACCGTTATAGTTATTTTCCTCCTTTGAAGACACGGACCTGGAATCCGATAGATCCCAGAGGTGTAAGGTTGGGTCATTTGCTGCTCGTTACTCCTGCACCCAAACCAACGTACTCTTCCTACTGGGGACCAAAGCATCATATAGGGGTTTCTAATTCGGTATGTAGCACGTATGCTGGGAGATGGGATCCCATCCTCAGAGTATTGCTCCTGAGCTGGTGCTTCGTTGTGGCTTCAGATGTTAATTGCAGAACGCTCATTCCCCCAGGTGTGGGCCAGAGCAGTAATCTTAGGTCTGGAATGTACTGTTTCTATACCTCTCCATGGGTGACATCGCATTGGCTGTTCTCTGACCTTGATGGTCATTATGATCACTGGGAACCCTGTCCACCCCCCCAGATTCTGGTGTTTAAAAGCCAGTAACTGGCTTCTTTGCTTCAGGCCCAGCATCTCTGTTGCTATCAGAGAGGAAGGTTCTATGAAAGCTTCTCTTACCCTCAGTCCTGGTCTGCACACGACAGTCACCACGGACTCTTCGTGAAGCAGATGTCCTCTTAACTGGTTAATTTGTGAGCCTCTGAGTGCCCAGTATCCCCTGAGCCTTCCTGTGGAAGGAAAAAAAACCTGAATGATTTTCTGGCCTCACAAAAATATTACCACTCTAGCAGGCCCACTTCTCTGAGCCTTTTAATCAGTTCTCTACAATCTGCCGTAGCAATTCAGGAATTTTTGTTCTGTTCAACATGGATCACTGCTTCCTCCAGGCTGCTAGGGGCCATCTCTGCATCCTCCCCTGCGGTTCTTGGCAGGGTGTTAAGTCCCATATCACAAGAGAATGCTCCAGGTCAATAAACTCTCCCTCGTCATATCTTATTTCCCAGTCCCCTTGATCAGGAAACCTCCCACTGCAATCCCACAAGGACTCCCTGTCTTCTGCCATCCTACATGTCTGCTGGTCATGCTGACTAATCCCTGCGGTTCCTCTGTGGCCTTGGCCCTTTATTCCTCTAGCAGGTCTGATAAGTCCCCGTCTGGGTGACGCTGTGACTTAACCACGCCTATAGGCCTGGCAGCCACAGGAGGGGTAGGGGCATATCCTGAGAGAACCCCTGTGGGCTTGAGGTGGAGAGCACTGTACTGTCCCCCTCCGTGGGAGCACGGCCCGTTCCTCACAGGAGGGGTTCACCTGTGCAGGCTCAGAGAGTTCAAAAGAGTCTGGGTGCCCGAGCAGGGAGCTGAGCATATGTGGAACTCTCTGTACTTTCTACTCAATTTTGCTGTGAACCTAAAAGTGCTCTGACAAGTAAGGTGTAGGAATAATAATAACAAAAAAAATCTGGGTAATCAAAATCTCAAGAGGCATCTACCCAGATACCCTGATCTCAGGGCCCTGAGCTTGGTGTAACAGACCTGCTTCAGCTGAACTTTCAATTGTCTTTGAAGATCAGTGACTACGGTCTAAATCCTTAGTTTTGTCTTAAGCTTTTCTCTCTTCTCCCGAGAGAGGAAACTGGCCTCTTTTAGGCTACCAAGGAGGCCCTCTGGCCTTCACATTTGATTTTCAATTATTTGTTCAATACTATTAGCTTTTCATTAGGAAGGACAGTGCCATGACTTAATGACAACCACTAAATCCACTGTCCTGTGCACTGCTTCCATCAGTCATGACATTTCCTTTGCAAGAAGAGGCTCCCAAGTCGCCACCAGCAACTTTCCAGCAGCTGGGGCTCCTCCTGGGTCACGGAGCGCTCGGGCTGGTGTCCTCAGTCCCAAATGGTGCCCAGTGAGCCAGTCCTGGGACCATGTCTTTGCTGCTGGCTTTCTTGAGCTACTCTGGGAGTCAGCTGCGTTCTCTGGGAAGCAGACATTGGCGTGGAGACAGGACTGCAGAGGATTTTTGTGAAGGAGAAAAGGAGGAAGCGGGATTGCGCAACTGGAGCGGTCAGGCCTCGATGCAAAACAGGCAGATCGGACACAATGTCTGCCAGGCCGCGGGGCGTTCCAGAGCGAGGTCTGCGCGGTAGAGGCTCCGAGCTGGGCGGAAGGGGACAGGCCTTTGTGTCCCGGCCTTGCTGGGCACCCACCGTCCACAAGCCTTCTGGAAAGAGTGTTACCTTGGCTCAAAGGCAGTCGGCTGACCACACCCCCCAAACTGAATTCTGTATGGAGAAAGGATGTGAGCGACTCAGCTCTACTTCATTCACACTCTTACCACCAATTCAGGTACAGCAGTCCCTCTTTATCCGCAGCGTTCGCTTCCCGGGGTTTCCGCGGTGGGAAGTTTTAAATCGCGCGCCCTTCTGAGTACCGGGATGAAGTCTCGCGAGGTCAGCTGCCGGGGCCACGCGGGAACCGCTCCTTTGTCCAGCGAATCCCGCCCCTAGTCACTCATTGGCCCCTGGGTTATCAGAGCCACGATCTCAATATCGCGGTACCTGAGTTCCAGGGACCCTTATCTTCCCGAGCAGTGACACCCAAAATAAGAGGGGTGATGCTGGCAATTCGGAGATGCCTGAGAGAAGCCTGACAGTCCTTCCTTTAAGTAAAAAGGTGAAAGTTCTCCACTTAATAAGGAAGGAAAGAAATCCTATGCTGAGGTTGCTGAGACCTACGATAAGAACGAACCCTCCATCCGTGAAATTGTGAAGAAGGTAAGAGAAACTTGTGCTAGTTTTGCTGTCGAGCCTCAGACTTTAAATGTGTGTGTGTGGTAAGTGCATACTTCAGATGGAAAAGGTGTTCAGTTCACACAATAAGATATTTTGAGACAGAGACCATATGCACAACATTTTATTACAGTATATTATTATAATTGTTCAATTTTACTATATTGTTGTTAACCTCTTACTATGCCTAACTTATAAAGTAAACTTTATTATAGGTATGTGTGTATAGGAAGAGACATATATAGTGTTTGGTACTCCTGCCGTTTTTGGCATCTGCTGGGGGGTCTTGGACGGTGTCCCCCACGGATAAAGGGGAACTACTGTAGTTAAATACAGTGATGAGGTTAATTTGCAGTTTTCATAATGGAACCAGGACATTTCTTCCTCAGCAGGAGAGTTTCCCAAGACGAGTGTCTTTAAAATAATAGTTCATTTTAGCATCAGTGTCTTCCTGAGGGGCAGAGAACAATGTGAGTCCACATTACAATAAAACTTCAAATTTTTTTTCATTTAATGACATTTCTTTATTAAGTAACTGAGATTAAATTAGAGATCTAATCTGGAAGGTATTCAGAGTAACGATGAGTATCATTATGCTGCTTTTCACATGTACTTTTAAAAGTACTTACATAAACATTCTCTCATTTGGTCCAGACAATAACCCTATCTATCAGGTGGGCAGAGCAGCATCAGAAATTGCCTTGGTCAAATTTTATTGTTATTCCATAACTTCTAAGAGATTTTCATGACACCAGACAATTTAAAAAAAAAGATTACCAGATGACAGTATGTGCCCCTAGGTGCTCTAGAAGTGATCCAAGGACCACTAATTTAAAAACTGAAATACCAGCATATTCTTAATAACCTTGCTCTTATTCACTTCAGTTTTTGTCATGACTTTAAGTTCATACGAATCTGATGAATTTAAAAGGTAAGTTATGTTATTTGTTTGCATTTGAATTTTAACATTACTACCTGAAATACAAAACATTAGGAAATTTGATAAGGCATAACATCCACTAATTATAACACAAATTTAAAATTTCCGTGATCTACCCATCTTTATTTATGTGCATTTTTACATTACTATAAATATTTATATATATAATTTTCTACTTTGCCTTTTTTCAAACTTAACCTCATTCCAAAGAATTTCCAAGATCCATAATTCTATATCATCATTACTATAATGTTAAATGACTGTCTAATATTATAGCTAGTGTTTTAAAATGTTTTAAACATGGTTTGAATGGGTATTTTAAAAAGAAATCTCATGGGAGATAGACATTTGGGGATATATAAAGTGAAAAAGACATTTTAAAATAATATAAATGCCTTTTGATTTTTTTAGAAACTGGACCAAAACATGTTAAAAATAATTTATAACACTGTTCTTCCCTGTGAGACTTCTCATTGACCTTTCAGCCTGAATACAAAAATAGAAGACTTTATCATAGCTTTAGCCTGTAGGCCTATTTTTAAATATACAACGTCATGACCTAAACTTAATAAAAATCCAACACAAAGAGATGAAAGTGGGAACCTTCTTTGCAGAAATTCCTTTGAGGCTATATCCTGCCTTAATTCTACAAGAAGAATTCCCACAGAAATCAATAGGAGATTAAAATAAATATCAATGGCAGGATACAGTCCAAATTATGAACGAAAAACTTTAAACTTGACAGGTTAATTGTTTTTCAGAAAGAGTGGAATTTGGGAGCAGTATTTTCATGAGGGAAAACCAACATTTCGGCTGTAGATAAATTAGTACACAGCATTTTGTATAGTAGGGGATTATCTATGGGAGCTATGTCCACCCATTGTGTTATGACATTGGTTTCTGCCATTTTGAAGGGAAGTTTCCTCACCTGCATCCAGATTTTGCAATAGTTGGTCAAGTTTCTAATATGCTTTTATTTTAAGTAGGATAAACAATATACAAGGTGAAAGGAATTTATTTCAAACTCTCCTTGCTTAGTCACATTATTCAAAAATCGTTAAGAAATAAGTTCTAATAATATTACACCTGAAAAACTCAAAGGTAAAATTGGGTAACCAATAACCTGATACCCTTTGGCTTCAAAATGTTACAACTAGTACAAATGTATACAAAGTGTTCAGGTTGCCAAATTTTATCATCTAGAACACTTGAATAGAGGTGTGTATAAAAATCAAGTTCGTTCATTATTCAACTTTGCCACTATGCCTTGCACAGCCTCTCTGAGTCACTTTTTTCCTTTTTTGAGAAGAAAGGATAACAATACTTTTCGGCGAAATGAGGATGAGATTCAAGAAAGAGCAACATAATGTACTGCTGTGAGAGCACTAGCTATATAGGGCCACAATGAGACTGCAGAGTGGTTGACATGTAGTATGTGACCAAGAAATATAAGTGGCTGAATCAGTAATATTCATTTCAGAGATGATATTCAATTCAATTAACATTTGATAAGTGCCTATTATATTCAAATTATGTGCAAGGACTGTAAGAAATGTAATGATTCTAGCAGTGCCCCTACACTGACGGGGACTATAATCTGATGGGCAGGTGAACTTGAATCAAGCCAACTATAATACCAAGTCATATGTGTTAGGAGCATAACTAGAGATTTAAATAACGTACTCTAGAAATAGAAAGCAATAGCAATGATTTTCCACTGCAGATTAATTGGGGAATTAACTAGAAGATTGAAGAAGAACCCATGGAGGAGAGAATCTAAGAGGAAAAGATCAACTTCTCCAATAGTCAAGATTAAAATGTCAGTGACAGTACTTCATGGTATGATTCATGTTTCCTCGGAAGTGAAAGAACAGACTTGTGCATGAATCTTCTGAGAACAGTGACAAGAATGGTGGGTTTGTTTAACAATTGAAAGGAAAGTACATATAAAGGACATCTTTTATGACATTAAATGGTTCTAGTATGAAGAACACAGAGAAGAAAAATATGGAAGTTAAAATGAGATGTCTAGTCCACAGGGAATAAAGAGTACTTGGTTGAAATGGAAGAAGTTTTTGTTTGTTTGGTTTTTTGTTTGTTTGTTTTGGTTTGGTTTGGTTTCTGTTCTCCCGTGAGACCCAAGATCTTGAATAGAAAAAACATTAAGTACTACTAGGAAAATGATATTTCTCTGATTAACTTTAAAAGTTAAGCACAAATTTGTTATCAAGGAAGCTATTAAGGGAGCTCCAAAATAAATTGATATAGTTCCAAATTTGCCTTAGGTTGAAAATGGTCCAATCAAATTTTTGTCTCTGTGTGGAATGAAAACCTCTATCTAAAGCATGTTAATGTCACTACATTACTTTCTCTGAATACTAGTTTCAGCAAATATTTTAAGATGATCAAGGCGTGAAAATCTGTCTGAGATTAAAAGCCTGCTGTTAGCCTAAGGAATGTAAAAGTAATGAAATGTCAGGAAGAATTCCGTGTACGTGTTTGAGCTTGTAGAACAACTGTGTTCAAAGGAAATTAAACTGAGAAAAAAATTCTGTTTCAATATAGCCAATACCTGAGTAAATTAGATAAACTCTTACAAATAAGTATACGTTCCCTTTCTCTGATGATAAGAGCTAACGTTTATTGAGCATTTACTATATTCCAGGTACTGTACTAATTACATTACCCATTTTCTCATTTAATTTTCACAGCAACCTGATGAGGCTAGAGGTAGAAACTATTTTTAATTCTCTTTCAGTAATGAGGAAACTGAAAAGTTGTCTGTGATCATACAGTTATTAAGCAGAAAGGCAAGGATGGACCCAGGACTCACTCTAAACCACCCTCTGATGTACTTGGAATCACCAGGTATATTTTTTAAAAATTTTGAAAAGAACTTAGAAGTATATATAATTATATAGCCAGTTCCCATCAATGAATAAGCTTATCTCTGGCAATGAGTTGTTCTCAGTGTTTGAAAAGATTTTGTTTATTTTGCTACGGAAGTATAAAATCTGTTCTGTGTTATAGTAACCAAAAGAGTTTAAGACGTGTTAAGACTATAGTATTCAGGTGTGTTTCCTTTTATATAGTCTCTTTAATGTTTAATGAGGAAATCTTTTGTCTGATTTTCCTTCTTTAAGAGGGGAATGTTCATCTCCTAAAACTATACATTTAACTATCGTTTTATTCCAGGTAACAATAGTTTTTGAAATTAAAAAAAATATATATATATAAGCACAGGTAAGCCACTCCAATAAAATGGAATCTGTGTTTGAATACTATTATCATTTTAATGGCATTATATTGAACTTATATTGCTAGAAATATAACCTTGTTTCATTAAGTAACTGCTTGTATGGTTTCTACAAGCCATTCTTCCCCTACGTTGAGTGTGGTCCTGGGGAACTAGGTAAAAGTTGGGGGGGTGGCTTGAGTTGCTGGAGGATTTGGGGCACAGAACGAAGAGAGATGGGGATCTGAGGGGAGAGAGAGTAAGCTGGAAGCTAGGAAATGTGGGAAATTTTAAGTCTATAAAATCAGCCAGTGCACACACAGGCGCTCAGGGAAAGTATCTTACAGAGCATCTCTGAGCCAATTTGGAAAGTTGAGCCTAAAAGATCCCCCCTGTGCACAAGATATGAGGTAAGGCTTCTTTTATAGCTTGGCAGCAGTAAATCCATATGCTGGGAAAGAGATCAATTTTAGACACTTAAAGTTATTAAAGTCTCATTTTCACAACAGAGTCTCGCAACGGTGGACTGTGCAGCTAATGGGATAATTTAACCAAGAAAGGAATTTATCCAAAAAATTCCTTATGGAATAATATTAGAAACTTTTTACTAAGGCAGCAAAACCAGAATTTATTAAATTGTACCATGGACATTCTACAAGCAAATCTAATACTAAAAGTATTAAAAGATTTTTTACAGCCATATCCATAGGGACCTTTATTCCTTGACCTCAGTTTGCCCCTAGATTCATACAAATTACGTGGTGAAAGCTGACAGAATGCTTGAATTACCTTAAAATGGCACATTATGAATTTAGAGCAGAAGGAGAGATGATAACCTAACATTTGCTTAAAGTAACATATTTACTAATTGCAAGCTTAACAGAAAAATGGTTTGTGATAATAAGACTATCTTAAGGAAATTACAGTTTCAGAAAATTTCCTTATGATGGAAAAATCCTCTGGTTTGAGATTTTGTACTTGGTGAATTATTATAGAATAAAACAAAATAGAATTTATGATCTAATAACCACAGCTCCCATATGTGGGGTGCCCACTGTATATCAGACACTGTGTTGTGCTTGACTTTGCATATATTATCTCATTTAATCATTGCATTAGCCCTCCAGAGTAAGTGCTACTCCTTATTGTACAGATGAAAGTGAAGACACAAATTTAAAAAATAGCCTCAATGAGGTTATGTGATTTGCCAGACCTGGGATTAGAAGTCATGTGTGCCTGGCTCCAAAACTCCAGTTTTGAGCACAGGATAAATATGACTATTAATTATACCATTTCCTATGTTATTGGTTGTTACATAAACAAAGAAAATATATATTCCAAAGGGGCATCCTGTGGACACCTGAATCATATTTAGGTTGATTGTGATAAAAACATACAATCAAAAGGACATTTTGTATCATTACCTTTGAACATTTAAGACCAAATCCTTTCCCTTACTAGAATTTTGACAGAAGTGTTGGTTTCCCTGGTGGGGATATAACCCTCTTCTTCCTTGTCAGATTCAAAACAAATTGAGGAATAAGATGAAGAGTAAAATATATGGAAAATCAAACTGTTGCTTAAAAAAAAAACTGATGGGGCTTCCCTGGTGGCTCAGTGGTTGAGAGTCCGTCTGCCGACGCAGGGGACACAGGTTCGTGCCCCGGTCTGGGAAGATCCCACATGCTGTGGAGCGGCTGCGCCTGTGAGCCATGGCCGCTGGGCCTGCGCGTCCGGAGCCTGTGCTCCGCAACGGGAGAGGCCACAGCAGTGAGAGGCCCGCGTACTGCAAAAATAAATAAATAAATAAAGTGGAACATTTACTCGCTATTCTGTTTCCCATCCCAAATTATGTCCAACCATGCTTTCTGAGGTAACCTAGCCCTGGTTCTGCAATGAGATTTAATAACAATATTAAGAGACATAATAAAGTATATAAGTGCTGCAATAATAAAATGGCAGAAAACTTCAATAGAAGTCCTCGTCTGCACTCAAATTCTCAGGGGGAGCTCAAGGCCACACCTATTGATTCAGAAGTTAATGTTTAAAGTTTAATTTTCTTGACAATACGAGTTAAAAGTTAGAAATTAAAGTAATTCCCAATTTTTTATTCTGCCCAATCTGTATTAGAAGTTTTTCTCAATGTATCTGAATATGTGAGAGTGGGGTTATTTCTTCAGGACTTCATACATTTTATTAATTTAACACAAGGTAGCAGATACATCTTTCTAGTGTCCGAAGAGTAACAGGACATAAGATTATAACCACACTGCCCCTGTATAAACCAACTTTAAGAAAGACAGACAATCCTCAGGCCTTAGAACAGTTTTCTCAGGTAAAATTCCTTTGAACTCATTAAACGTTAGCTAAAACTGTGGTTAAAACTCAGTTATTTCTAAACAAAAGGCGGAGTATTAATTTATCTATTGCTGTGTGACAAATCACCCCCAAAATTAGCAGCTTAAAACAACAAGCATGTATTATCTCACAGTTTCCGTGGTTTGGGAGTCCAGGGGGAAGTTTTCTGGTTGTTTTTGGCCCAGAGTCTCCCATGAGGGTGAGTCCAGCTGTCGCCAGGGCTGTAGTCATCATTTCCAAACACTGAAGACTCATTTCCAAACTCACTCACGTGGTAATAGGCAACCTACCACTTCTCACCAGCCGCTGGCCAGACACCCCAATTTCTTACAACTTGAGCCTCTCCGTAAGCTGCTTGAGTGCCCTCAGAACATGGCAGTCGGCTTCCCTTGGAGCCAGTGATCTGAGCGAGAGAGAAAGCAAGGCAGTGACATAGCACTTTTGTTTATGGTCTAACTTCTGAGTCATATGCTGTGTCTTCTGTCTTATTCTGTTTCTCAGAAATGAGTCACTAAGTCCAGTAATACCCTCAGCAGAGAGTGTTACACAGGGTTAAATTACGAGGAGGCTGGAAGACTGGCTCCCCACAAAAAAGGTGATGGAAAAAAAACCTCAATTTTTATCCTCACCAAGATGCCAGTGGTTGGTTGATAGGTGTTCACTAGAAACTCTGACTTGTTAATTTAGATTTAATAGGGGTCAGTCTCCAGCAAAGCGGTTTAGTACACCACACCTACCATTTCTGGAGGAGAAATCTGCCTGTGTGTAGCTTCTTAACCTCCATTTCCTCATTGAGCTCCATGTTCTTGGCACTTTGGTCTGTATAGACAGTGAGCTCTGTCTGCTCATATAGCTGCCATATATCTTGCAGCAAGACATTTTTAAGCCTGTGCCATTGTGGCTAATGCCTCTGCCTTTTGTTCTGGAATGGCCTAGGCCTAAGAAGTTTGCTTTTTAGTGATGTTTTTCATCTTGTGCCCATATTTATTTCAACCAGAAAAGCATTTGCAACGTTTTTCTAAAATGAAACTACTATGGATGCTTCTGAAGCCTGTGCCCCTTCGGCTCTGACGAGACTCAAGATCTCTGTCTTGTGCTCCTCAAGACACTGTCCTTCCTCTGCTTGTGAATTCCTTAAGCTTCTCAGGCAGATTCCCTCATAATACTGTGAAGCCAGTGAAAGCCCCCACTACAATAACTATATCGCTTTGAAAACTGTCCTGTATTTCTTTGAGTCGTTTCCATTTGAACCTGTGGACAAGCCTCATAAATCCACAGTCCTTTCCTCGGCTGTGAATAGAGAAAATAATTGGGGGCAGTTGATCATTGGTCCCTTGCTGCTTATCAGAGCCTGGTGACAACAATTTAAAGATAGAACTTCAGAAAGACTCCCCAGCACACATGAGACTCAGCTGCCTTGTAGTTCGAAAGCAGCTGTATCAGGGTCTACAGATTTATAGAAAAACTCCAGTTCTCTCTAAACTTAACTCTTGCCTCAGCTGCCCTTGAGCCCTAAGACCTCTGCAGCCACAGGCCTCTGTTAGGGTTTTCGCTGTCAGCATATCACATGAGAGTGTACTTCTAGGTCAAGAAGCAACAGCTCTAGCCCTGAGCTGCCTGTGCCCACCGAGGGCTTTCACTACCTCAAGCATCTTTGTCAGGGCCCTTCTAGACTTACCTCCATGGAAAGGTGCCATCCTGGAGAGAAACAGGCCATAATCCGTGTCCATAGATCCAGATTAAAATACCATGTGCCCTAAGTCTTAAAGGTGCCGGCCCATGCCACAGCAGCTGAAACTTGGTCCAATATACGTCGCTACAATCAAAGTATTTGCTGTAAAACTTATGGTGAAGGCTCCAAACCACATGTTTTAGCCCCAATTAAAAGTCTTTCTATGCATTTATTTTCTTTTTCTACTCAGCTTTGCGCTTTCACCTCATTTCGCAGTGTTTGCGGCCAATACACCAAATGTTGGTGTCTTTCAGGCTATCCCTCGAAACTGCAGGCCCCCCAGAAAGATAGGAGACCTGCCTGGAAAAAAAGCAGCTGTCATTGTGTTCTTTCTGCCCTGAGGCTGGTTCCCAAAGAGATAAATGGAAGAGAGCTGAGCGTGTCCGGTTTACCTTCCCAAATTACCAACTGCGTAAGTACCTCACTGAGGTGGTCAGAGTTAGTAAACGGGCAGAAACCAGCTAGGAGTAGGTTACAGTGATTGAGTGTCCTCCAGAGGCAGAAAACGTCAGGACTGAGGAGGAAGCTGTCTCTTGTAACAAAACGATTGAGGGTCTCTCTTAGGCTTAGAGCAGAGACTAAAGGAGAAAAAAGCCCACGTCTTACCCTTGGAACATGTTGAGTGTTCTTGTAAAAGCGTACCTGTTGCTTTGTGACGCTATAATCCCTCCGCTATGGGATTTGAGGAAGAGGTGGCCACATTCACCAGGAAAGAATCCATTCTGCCGGAAGAGGCCACCCTCTTCCTCACAGACCCTTCCCGCTGCGTATCATAGTGATTTGGTGTCAGATGCCTTTTCCCCCTGAACCATCCTTCTTCAGTGTCAACAGTGATCCCCTGAATGCTGGATCCAACAGGCATTCCTCAGTTCTCTTGCAACGCGATCTCTCTTTGATAGTTGAGACTATGCTTTTGGAAATGGTGTGTTTTATTTTTCAGTATCTCTTGTTCAGAAGCTTCTTCTCTTTTTTTAATTCAAAAAGTTTTATTTTTTTTATTTTTTAAACATCTTTATTGGGGTATAATTGCTTTACAACGGTGTGTTAGCTTCTAGAACCTTCTTCTGCCTTGGCTTTCTTAACCCTGAATTCTCCAGGGTCTTTGGCCACATCTCCCAAAGCTCCTTCCCTTCCTCCTTCTCAGAGTCCTCGTGCTTTGTGCCTTCCTTAAAGGAAGTAATGCCACAGACATCTGCCCCAAGCTCTGGTGTCTTCTAACCGTGTGCCCTGCCGTGGCAACACTGTTTGCCGTGGTTTCTCCAACAATCTCCGTGAGAGTGACTCAGAGCACATTAGCCTTAAGTTAAACTTCCATGTATTTTCAATATTCAAGGTAAATGTGTTCAACACTATATGTGTGTATGTGTGTGTGTGTGTACATATGTATGTTTATTTATTTACATAATTTTTTTCCAGAAACCTGCTTTCCCTCATATGTTCTTTACCCCAGTCAATGGAATTCACATTTTTCAAGTCACGTAGGCCATAAACAGACATGGTCATCTCTCATTTCCACATTTTCCTCATTTCCCATGCTTACCTAGGCAGGTTGGAGGGTATTTATCGTAGGGATTTGTCATGCTCCAGAATCAGTTAGACCTGGGTTCAGTCCCACCTCTCCCATTTCCTAGCTATGTGATTTTGAGCAAGCTCCTTAACTTCTCTAGTCTTCAGTTCCTGAATCTGTAAAACAGGCATAAGAAACAGAACGTGCCTCATGGGACTGTTAGGAAGATTTAATGAGGCAAAAGTGTGTGGAACCCTTAATACAGTGATGGGCACAGAGAAATCAGGCCGTATATATTTCACTACTCTTAATGCGTGGGTTCTAACTCTGGACTGTCTTTCGATTGTATGCCCTTTTCATATTTCCACTGCCACTGCCTTTGTTTATTTCCTTTTCTTTTCTCATGTAGATTATTGCATCTGACTGGCCTCCTTGTTTATAGTTTTTCACCCTTTAAATCCATCATTCATACACTCACAAGCTTTCTTTTACTGAAGCCCAGACCTATTCATGCCACCCTCTGCTGCTTTAATGCTGCAGTGGCTCCCCGTGGTCTACAGGATAATGTCCAGTTCCTAGCACAGCATCCAGGCTCTCAGTAATGTGCTTACAACTTACTTTTCTCAGCACACACTTTAGGCTGCAGTCACACTGAACTCCACTGTTCCTGAGTGCACTTTCATAAGCCCATGACTTCTTTGCAAAAATAAAATCCTGCAGCCCTAGCCTGAAATTCTCTATGCTGTTCACCCTCCAGATATGAGCTAACATTCCTTTCCTTTCTGCTCTATTAGCAGATTTCCCTCTTATGGTCCTCCCCAATTTTAACCTCATCACAGTGGCTTGTATGTTCGTTTCTGCAAGAACACTGTAAGCTCCTCCAGAGCAGGGACCATATCCAGTTCTTTGGACAGAGCTGTACCAGCGAGCATGAACATGGAAGATGATTAGAAAACACTAACGTAAATGAATTTGTAACTCTAATGAACATCCTAAGTTAGGATTTTATCATTGTGAATTCTGCTCCTTCGCCAGGTTAGTTTGTTTATGTTTTGATCACTATTTGCCTCTTTGCTCCTTCGATGGTTCTGAGGGAGGACACCCATGGCCCGTTCCCGGCAGCATGCCATGCTAGCTTGCCTGTGAAGAGCAAAGGGAAAGTGGGAGGCAGTATGTTCACAGTAGCATAATTAAGGTGTTAAAAATTAAATCTGAGATATAATTGCTAGTTATAATAAGTAAACAGATCAATATAAGATTTTTTAATTAAAATAGCAAGAACAGTAGCAGCAAGATTCCAGATGGAAGGTGTTTCATGGAATTACTGTCAGTCTCTCACACCCTGAGAGCCATCAATTCTAACTTTGCTTGGAAACAGGTGCAGTTAAAAGAAATGCTGCTTTATTTAGTACCACATAATCAACAGATACCTTTCCAGTGTTCATGCAGTTTTATTTCGCAGTCTCATTTATTTCTTGGTTTTATTGAAGTTCCAGGCTAAATGTGAGCCCTGTGGAGTTAATGAACAAAAGCGTCCTTTTCTGCCTCTATTAAAACTTGACTATAGGCTGTTTCACAGTGAATACAGCTCAGCTTCTTAAACGAGGTGCCAATATGCCCTGCACCACTTATAGAGAAATCAAGAAAGGCACCTCAGTGTCATGTAGCAGAACCACTCCAAGTCCCCGAATGCCTGCTAATATGGTCTTTTTATTTTCAAAATAAATGAAAACTCCATTCACTAGGCTGAAGCACAATTTGTCTGTTTAAGCCCCTGCTTTTAAACATTTATTACACCCTATAATTCCTCCTGTGATTCCAGTGTCCTAATTGTAGGACCTACCTTCAAAAATAAATGCTAGTAAACATAAGAAATTCTTCTTTGTCTCTCTTTTAAGTAAAATATCGATTATTTTCTAAATATAAAATCCATATTCATTATAGTAAAACAAGAAAATACAAAAAAAGAGAGAAAAAAATTTTTTTACCATCCAGATACAGCTAGCTACTCTTTGTACTGTAACATTTTAGATGTCTTCCTATGTGTTTTACAATGTTTTGTATAGCTGTGATCTGCTAGACAGAGTCTTGTAGAGTTATGTCCTTATTTTGTCATTTGACATTTAACACATTTCCCACATTAATAAAACTGTATATAAAATTTAATGGTCATATGAATATATCATCATTTATTAACCATTCTCTTATTAATGCGTATTTTAGTGTGTCTTAAAGTTTTAGTCATTATAAATAACGATGCCCTAAACAGTTTTGTGTCATAAAATTTTTCTTCATGGTTAAGATAGACAGAAAATTGACTGTATTTTCAGCCTGCAGGTCTTCCGATTTCATAGGATCAGAAACCCAGTTCCTATGGGAAATTCATTTCATTACCTTATTGAAATCAGTGTCAGCCATGCAGTGAGATGCATGGGCATGGTCTTCAGAACACTACCTCATTTTCCTGGAAAGTGTGATTGGTTCAGAGAAAGGCATATGACGTGGGCCGGCATAATCAGAGATTTTTCCAGGACTTCTTGGTTGGGCTTTCACTCAGGCTGCTAACCTTGTAGGCAGCGTTGCTCATTGTTACGAGGGAATCTGCCTGAATGATAGAGAAAAAAGATAGAGCTTTGAACTATATCATTTAAGCCATATATAAAACATTTCCACCCAACAGCAGCAGAATAACACATGTTTTTCTCAAGTGCACTTACAACTTTCTTCAGGATGGGGCACATGTTAGATCACAAAACAAGTCCTAACAAATTTAAGGTTGCAATCATATCAAGTATCTTCTCTAACCACAGTGGAATGAATCTAAAAATTAACAGAAAAGGAAAACTTGAAGAGTCACAAATATGTGGAAATTATACTACACTCTTGAACAACCAGTGGCTCAAAGAAGAATTGAAAAGGGAAATTAGAATATATCTTGAGACAAACAAATGAAAACACAACATACCAAAAATGGGATGCAACAGAAGCAGTACTGAAAGGAAAGTTTATAGCACTATACACCTACATTGTAAAAAAGAAGTGTCTCAAACAACAACCTAACTCTACACATTAAAGAACTAAAAAAAGAGCAAACTAAACCCAAACTTAGCCAAGGGAAGGAAATGATAAAGATTAGAGCAGAAATAAATGAAATATAGAGTAGAAAAAAATGGGAAAAAAATAAATAGAACTAAAAGTTGATTTTTTTAAAAAAGATAAAACTGACAAACCTTTTAAGGTTGTCAAAACTTTTAAAAGGTAAACAAAACTGACTAATCTAGAAAAGAAAAAAAGGACTTTTTTGAAATGAAAGAGGAGACATAACAACTGTTACCACACAAATACAAAGAATTATGAGACTACTATGAACAATTATATGCCAACCAATTAAATAATCTAGGAGAAATGAATAAATTTCTGGAAATATATAACTTTCTGAGACTGAATGATGAAGAAATAGGATATCTGAACAGAAGTATAACTAGTAAGGAGACTGAATCAGTAATCAAAAACCTCCCAAAAAAGAAAAGCTCAGGACCAGCGGCTTCACCGTGAATTCCACCAAGCTCTTAAAGAATTAATGACAGTCCTTCTTAAACTCTTCCAAAAAATTGAGGAGTGAGGAACACTTCCAAATGTATTTTATGAGGCAAGAATTATCATGATACCAAAGCCAGAAAAAGCCATTACAAGAAAAGAAAACTACAGGCCAGTATCCCTGATAAATATAGATGCAAAAATCTTCACCAGCATACTAGTGAATCTAATCAAATTCATAGGACATTAGAAGGATCAGATACCATGACCAAGTGGGATTTATCCCTGGGATGCAAGGATGGTTTAACATATGAAAATCAATCCATGTGATATTTACCACAGAGGGTAAAAATCACATGATCATCTCAATAGATGTAGAAGAAGCATTTACAAAATTCAACACCCTATGTGATTAAAAAACACTGAACAAGCTAGAAATAGCATGACATTTCCTTATAATAAAGCCCATATATGGGAAGTCCACAGTTAACATGCTTAATGGTGAAAAACTGAAAGCTTTTCTGGTAAGGTCAGGAATGAACTAAAGATGCTCATTCTCACCACTCCTGTTCATCATAGTACTAGAAGTCCTAGCCAGAGCATCATGCAAGACAAAGAAATAAAAGACATCCAAATTGGAAAGGAAGAAATACAATTGTCAGTTTGCATATGACATAATCTTACATGTAGAAAACCCTAACGATTCCACAAAAAATTGTTAGAAATTCATTAAGTTGCAAGATATAAAATCATACAAAAATCAGTTGCATTTCTACACACTAACAACAAACAATCTGAAAAGGGAATTAATAAAATAATCCCATTTACAGTAGCATCAAAAAGAATAAAATACTTAGGAATAAACTTAACCAAGGAGGCAAATGATTTATACACTGAAAAGTATAAGATATTAAAGAAAGCAATGAAAGAAGTTACAAATAAATAGAAAGGCATCCCATGTTCATGGATTGGAAGACTTAATATTGTTAAAATGTCCCTACTACCCAAAGCCATCTATAGATTCAATGTAGTCCCTATCAAAACTCCAATGGTGTTTTTTACAGAAATAGAAAATATAATCCTAAAATTCATCTGGAACCACAGAGGACCCTGAATAGCCAAAACAATCTTGAGAAAGAACAACAAAGCAGGAATTCTCATGCTTCTGATTTCAAAGCATATTACAAAGCTAAAGTAATCAAAACATTATGGTCCTGGCATAAAGATAGGCATATAGACCAATGGAATAGAATGGAAGGTCCAATAAACCTATATATACAGTGAACTGATCTTTGACAGGGTTTCCAGGAATACACAATACAGCAAGGATAGTCTCTTCAACAAATGGTATTGGGAAAACTGGATAGTCACATGCAAAAGAATGAAATTCTACCCTTATACCAGAGATATAAAAAAAAAAAAAAGGAGTAAAGACTTAAGTTTAAGACAGAAACTGTAAAACTCTTAGAAAAAATATAGGGGAAAAACTTCTTAACATTAATCTTGACAATGATCTTGGATATGACACCAAAAGCACAGGTGGCAAAAGCAAAAATAGACAGGTGGGATAGCATCAAACTAAAAAACTTCTGTCCAGTAAGGGAAGCAAGCAGCAGAGTGAATAGGCAACCTATAGAATGGGAGAAAATGTTTGTGAACCATATATCTGATAAAGGGTTAATATCTAAAATATATAAGGAACTTCTTCAACTCAATAACAAAAAACAGAAACAAAAATAAAAATGGATAAATAACTTGAATAGACTTTTCTCCAAAGAAGACATACAAATGGTGAATGAAAATCTCAACCTCAATAAGCGTCAAGTAAGTGCAAATCAAAACCACAATGAGGTATCACCTCACACCTATTAGGATGGTCATTATAAATAAATGAATAATTTAAAAAAACAGAAAATAAGTTTTGGCAAAGATGTGGAGAAATTGGAACCTCTATACACTCTTGGTTGGAATGTAAAATGGTGCAGCTGCTATAGAAAACATTATGAAAGTTCCTCAAAAAATTAAAAATAGAACTACCATATGATCCAGCAATCTCACTTCTAGGTATTTATCCAGAGGATTACAATCCGGGTATTGAAGAGATATTTGCATTTCCATGTTCGTTACAGCATTATTCACAATAGCCAAGAGATAGATATAACTTAAATGTCCATTGACAAATGAATAGATAAATAACATGTATTATATAAGTACAATAGAATATTATTCCATCATAAAAAAAAAAAACAAATCCTGTCACATGCTACAACATGGATGGACCTCAAAGACATTGTGCTCAGTGAAATAAGCCAGTCATAGAACAAATGCTCCGTGATTCCACCTGTCTGATGTTTCTTCATACTCATCAAAGCAGAAAGTAGAATGGTGGTGGCCAGAGGCTGGGGGAGGGGAAAATAGAGTGTTGCTGTTCAGTGGGTGTAAAGCTTCAGTCATGCAAGGTGAGAAATCTCTAGAGATGTGCTGTACTACATTGTGCTGTAGTGAGCAATACTGCATTGTACACCTAATAATTTGTTAAGAGGGTAGATCTCATGTTATATATATATTTTTTACACAATAAAAAAAATCAGATCTCAGCAGAATTACTGAGTCAAAGGTATGAATATTTTTGTTTCTTGATAAGGATCATGAAATTGCCTTCCAAAGTCTTGTATCAGATTATATTACCATAGCGTATATAATGGAGTCCCTTTTATTGCGTCCTTGTCGAAACTGGGTATTCTCATTTTTAAGTGTTGGTTATATTTTATTGTGAAGAAATGATTTACTTGTTTATTTCTATTTCTTCTATGGCCTGTAAGTTTACTAATGCCTTTCTTCATATAGAATTGGTTGTGTTTAACATTTTTAGACGTTGCTTCTCTGGCATATAAATAGCTCACTATTGTTCTGTTTGTCAGTGGAGGGTGTGGGTAAAAGTGACAGAATGTGGCTGGTAAAGAGGCAGTTAATTATGAAAACTCCTATTGTTTTAAACCTGAATGTAAGTTTAAAAATTCAGAAGCTCAGTCATTAGAATGCTTCCTTTCTAATTTCTTCTCCTTTCTACTAGTAGAGTAGGTAAGCATTCTCGGAAACAGCATGTATTTGAAGTCTATGGTTGATTCTCTTAAATTTCCAGGAAGAGCAGCATTGTATAGAGCTGACCCATCACAGATGCATCATTCCAAGAAGGCTGGAAGGTACTAAACGGGTCCATAAGCCCAGAGATTCTGTTGTCTGTATTCCCAGTCAGCCTGTCCTTCAGAGGAGAGGTTTATGATCTGAAGTTTGCCGTAGCTACTTCAATGACTCCCTTGTATTTTGACAGGGGCTATCAAACTTCTTGTCTGTCTTACTCAACAGTACATTTCAAGTGTCCAGTGTAGTGCTTTACACAGAATTGGTGCTCAATAAAAATTTGTTAAATACAAATGGATTTTAAAAAGAGAATATCAATCGTGTTAGGATGGCAAGAGATTCTTCCTAAACCATATCACTTTTGAGTAGTAAGGAAAAGGACTTAGAAACTTTTTTTTTTTTTTTTTTTTTTTTTTGGGGGATGTCCCCTGCATCGGCAGGCGGACTCTCAACCACTGCGCCACCAGGGAAGCCCGACTTAGAAACTTTTACCAAGACATTAGCAAATACTTTTCTAGAGTACAGAATTTTAGAGCTGCAAGGAACCTCAGAAAATATCTAGTCCAACTCCTTTCTTTTATACATTCTGAGAGACATTTGTTAAAGGCAGAGACCAGCTTGGAGGCCAGCTTTCCCCTTTTAACCACTGTGCCTTTCCTTTGAAGGAAAACCACTGTGTACACATATGGTCATCAACTCTTGAGTTTGACCCCTGGAAAAGAAATAATAATTTATCTAATTTTTTTCACCTGTCAGAACAGTGGTTAAGTTTACAAATGTGTAAACCTATTTTGTTTATAGCTTTTCCCTTTGAATTTTAATTTTGGTTTCAGTGAGCTGAAATTTCCTTTGACTAAAATTTTAAGTCAGAATTGATAATTCCATTTTGCTGCACAAATACATTATGTTTAGACTCTTCTAAGATTAAGCAGCCATAAAATGTACTGAACTTCCATGATACATTAGGTGATATTCCTGATCATTAGAAGGCATGTATTCATTCGTAACACATTTACATACATTCATATCAAAACGTTTCCACCTAAATAATCTTCAATGATTCCTACTATCCAAAGACTAATATACAAGTCCCTTCTTAGTATTCACGATCCAAGACTTACCTTTTGCCTTTTAAATTTTCCATTTGTTAAGCTCCAAACAAATGGAGGTGCTCATTGTCTTTTGTAGGCACTCATAGTTTTCCAATCTTGTTGTTTTTGTTAATTCTTCTCTCTTTAGTGTGTACATAGCCATTATCTACCCATTTATCCATAAACAAATACCGCCAGCTCAGAGCCTATCTCAAATGTCAGCTTCTTAAAAATTCTCTTGCATACCCCCACTCTGAAGTATTCCCTCTTCTTTCCATATACTTCTAGTATTTTATCTGGTGTCTCAGTGTCCCTGTTGCTTCCTACATTGTATCATGGTACTTTAAGGAAATTTTTATCTGCCTATAAATTCCATAAAAGAACAGTTTTTATCTGTTCCTCTTCATAACCCTTGCAGCACTTTTTGTGTTAGGTGTTCAGTAACCTTGGAAGAAATTAATATCTCGAATAAGAACACAATGTAAGGGAAAAGGGCTTTTAAAAACTGTTAACGTATCATATTTTATTTAGGTACTCTATTAATATTAGTGATTGAAAAGGTGTTATAAGACCTCTATGGGTAACTTTAAAGTTTTCTGTTTTTGTTGTTTTAATTTTATTTTTATCTCTTCTTTTTTTTTTTTTGTCTACCTGAAAGTGGTTTGATCTCATCCTTACTTTGAAGAATATTTTCCTTAGATATGAAATTTTGACTGACAGTCTTATTTTGTCTTTGCTACTTTAAATGTGCCATTTCATTATCTTCTAGCTCACATTGTTTCTGATGCAAAATCAGCAATCTTTATTACCCCTGTTCTCTTGTATACAGTTTCTCTTTTCTGGGGCTGCCCTCAAGATTTCTCTTTTTCCTTACTTTTGGCAACATGACTATGAAGTGCCTAGGTAGGGTTCTCTGATATTTATACTATTTGTAATTTACTGAGTGTCTTGTATTTGTAAGTTGGTGTTTTTTTCTCAAATTTGAAAAGTTCTTGTATATTATTTTTTCAAATATAGTTTTCCTTCCCAATCTCACTCTTCAACTTCTAGGGTGCCAATTAAACATAAATTAGACTAGTATATATTTTTCATACATACCTGAGGATTTTGTTTATTTTTCTTCACTGTTTTATTTTTCTGTTGCTGAAATCAAATATTTTCTAAGTTATCAAATTTACTGACTGTTTTTTAAGCCCATGAGTAAATTTTTAAATTTCTGTTTTTGTCCTTTTCCATCCCAGCATTTCCAATTGATTCTTTTTTCATAGTCTCCATTTTTTTCTGCTGAGATTCCCTACCCTTTCACTCATTAAGACTAAATTTACCTTTTTAAGAGAATTATATAAAGTTGCCTTAAGCTCTTTTTCGGCTTAAATGCAACAACTGAGCCATCTCAAATTTGGTTCTATCAGTTACCTTTTTTCTTGACTATGGATCAAAATTTCTTGTTTGTTTGAATATCTTCTGATTTTTTAAAGAAAATACTGGACTTTTTGGTTAACACATTGTAGACACTGGATGTTTTAAAATTTCTTCTGAAATGTGAACAAAAGGGGCAGAAAAAAAGGGTACATAATCTATGATTCCATTTACATAATATTTTAGAATAGGCAAAACTAATCTATACAGACAAATCAGGGTAGTGGTTGCCTGGGACGGGAGGTTGAGTAAACTGATTGCAAAGGGGCATGAGGGAACCCCTGTTGATGACGGAAATCTTATGTATCTTGAATGGAGTAGTGATTATATGGTTACTTGTTAAAAGTCATCAGCCTGCACAGTTATAATGTGTGAATTTTGTTGTATATAATTTATACCTCAGTAAAGTGTATTTAAACATTTTTAAACACTAAAGTGACATGTCATAGATACGTGTTGAATTTATAAAATGTGCTGTATTTTGAAATGCTTGAGATGAAGAAAATTTGAGAGAACCTTTGTTTTACTAATTTTGGTATACCCCTAATCCTAGTACATTGCCCACTGAAAGTTATTGCTCAGTACATTTTTTTAAAAATTCATGTTTATTTTCAGAAAATCAGTTACCTTGAAATGTCCTTCATATTTGAACATGTCCTATTCATCTCTAAATTAAAGGCATAGCTTCCTAAATGAAAGATCTTTATTTTAATAAGTGATGAATCTTTGTTTTTATCAAGGACTTTGCAGTAACTTACATGGTCTGGTGTTTCCAGCACCTCAACACATCGACTCTGATCCACATTCTCCTTTAATCCAAGTTCTCTTGGAAATTGGTTCAAAATTGTACCACATGAGATCGCTGTCAGAGAGATATGGTAAACCTAATGATTAATTTCTATGGAAAGTTACATGATACCATGTGTGAATGTCTTTCCCCCCTCAGCTTTAGTGAGAGATAATTGACGTATAATATTGTCTAAGTTTCAGGTGTACAATGTGATGATTTGATACACTTATCTATTGCTGCATGGTTACCACAATAAGATTAGTTAAAACATCCATCAGCTCAGATAATTACAGTTTTGTGTTTTTTTTGTGGTAAGAACGTTTAAGATATACTCCCAGCAACTTTCAAGCATATAATACAGTGAATGTCTTTTAAAAAGTGGATATCTTAATTCCTGCTCAAAGACAATTGCTCTCTGAAAATGAGATCAGGATGAAGAGCAGAAATTTAAATTTACATGGGAAAATTTGCCCTAAATCAGGCTGAAAAGAACCATTATAATGCAGTGCACTTGGAAACCGTCAGCCTTCTGAGTTGTCAGACACTCCTTGGAATGAGGAGCTGCAGGCTGATTTTGAATCTGAGCTATTTGCTGTGAGATAAATAGGAAGGCCAGGTTCATTAAAAGATGTGCATTCTTTTCAACTCTGGATATCACAAGATCACTGATAATTTTGTGTTATTTTGTACTATATGCTCTGTTTCAAAGTTTAGCTCTTCTGTCTTTTCTTAGGAATGCATTCTTGGAGCTCATGTCCCTGCATATAATTTATCTGGGATAAAAAATGGGATCCCTTTCAGTTTTTTTTTTTTTTTCCCTTTCAGTTTTGATTATAAAGTTCTTTGGGGCTATTTTGCTTTAATCTAATTTGATTGATTTGCTGCTTTTCGTACTTGCTGACAGATATTTATATTTTTACTTTAAAAATAAAGGAATAATGGAACTAACCTTGGGGAAGACATTTAGTGATGAGGGTATCTATTTCACAGTAAAGATTATTCAACAAGCTTGGAAAAAATACTTCTAAGTATTTTATTAATCATCGTAACATTATCCTAGGTAAATAATTCTCCATAGAGGTCAAATTACCTACCAGGTAGTGAAACCTACACTATATTGCTAACAGATTAAGAATTCATATATATTGGGTTGGCCAAAAAGCTCATGAGGGCTTTTCCATAAGATCTTAGATACAGAATAAAATAGCAGTAGTGAAGCAGTAAATCATGACCTGATTAAGGTCCTTCACTCATCACATGAGAACTCGGAGCTCAGTAAGATAACATCACTGATTTTTCCATCCTGAATTACTGTCTCTCACTCTCCTCCCACTTTCCCTCCTCCTCCATATTTAAAATAAAACAAACCAAAAATAATAGCTTACAACAAACAGCTCTTACATTTTCTACTGATATGGTTCTTTGCAATGTAAAATTCTGCAGAATATTTTTCGTTTATACTAATCTATAACAAATACCTCTTCACTTTGTTAAGTCTTGTAGGTTTATTTCAGCAAATATCTTGAGAATATATGATATAGAATGTGCTCTGCTGGACTGGTCACTTAGGGGTCTACACCTGCCCTGAGAGACCTCTCTTCTCATTTCTGACACATTTCTGGTTCTAAGGAACCCTGAAGGTTCTCTGGAGGTTCCTATAACTGACTGGGAAGTGATGAATTTTATGTGACAGATTTTCTTATCCCCAAATAGCAACAGATCCGTACAACATTGTTATTTATACGTGAAAGAAAACGAAATAAAGCATCTCAAAGAATCTCAGATTAGTAAAATTAGGAAAGAGATTTATAGATGCTGCTTCTACACCTCTACCATTGCACACACATTTTTACTTCCCTCAAATACATATCTTTTTGATTAGGAGTCAATGAGGAAACAAGGATCAGTTTACAAAAAAGATGTTGAGGCCAAAAGAGGACCTTGATGTTTTCACAACTGAAATATTTAGTATTTTACCATAGCACTTCAAACTATTACCTTAAAACCACATTTGCTTTGCTCCAGACTTCAAGATGACCAGGTGATTAGAATCACTTACAGGTTTAATCTAGAAACACTTTTTCACTCTCTACTCTGGGCTGGACATTGGACTATAAAATGAATAAGAAATCATCCTCTCTCAAAGGGCTTACTACTTGGTTGGTAGAGGGAGACATGTAAACAAATAGGTGCAGTTCTGTGATGTGTACAGAGCGCAGTGGAGGGATGGGGGTGGGAGCTCATTAAAGGATTCACAGGAGAGCTGACGTTTGATCTGTGTCTCAGAAGATGTGTTGACGTTTGCTAGGCGGATGGGTTTGAGGAGAAAGGAAACTTCTATCAGAGGTAGAAACAGAAACAGATACAAAGGAATAAAATAAGATGTTGAGAACAGGCGATTGCTTGTTCTTGGTGACTGGAGTATAGCAAGGTTTCTAGTAAGGAGGAAAATGAAAGAGCATTGTCTTGGAGGAGTCTGTAGTGGACCCTGGATAAAATATTTTATATCTTTATTAAAATCTTATTTCATTTTTAGTTAAAAGAATATACTTTTAGAGTTTTAAATGGAAGATTCCAGATCTTGAAACTTTGAACTCTTAGAGTAAATGTATCAGAAACTATAAGAATCACAGTTGCTAAAAATTATGCCATATTAATCTATCAATATAAGTGGTCTTTTGTTCAAAGAGCAAACCACAGTGATTTTGTGAAGTAAAGAGAAAAATCTTCTACTGGTCAAGAAGAAAAAAAAGAACCCATGGGATTCACATTGCTTTCATAAAAGCCTACTTTCAATAGTCTGCCTCAAAATTACCGGCGTACTTGCTGAAAATACCAAATCCCTGACTCTGCTGAGGAGATCCTGATTCGGTGGGTCTGAATAACTCCCCAGGTGACGGTGTGTCCACAGAAGGGTGATAGCTGGACTCCCATAGTGAAAATATGTTCAATACTAGTTTTGTGAACTTTGGGGCATATTTGTATTCTTCAAATATATTTGATTGAGAAAGTGGGAATTTTCTCCCACTTAATTCAGCTGATAACAGGATATGGCCATGTGAGGCCATAACCAAGCCAAGCCATTGCCCACGTGGGTAGCGTCCTACTCTAGTTGAAGACCAAGTTCCCATCCAAAGCAGTGGTCCTGAAAGCATAGACCTAGAAAGCAATGGGAGATGCAACCTCAACGTACTTGCTCTTTGTTGACATTCAATCTGCGTATTCTCCACATGAAATATTCCATCAGGAAAGGCTGGATTGGCCTTCATTTGAGCTTGTATCAGCTCTTTCCAGATGTATCAACAGACAAAAATTTAAATAGTTAGAAGAGTGACTTAATCGCTGTGGCACCAAAGAACAAGCTGCGTTCTCTCTTTCGACGTTCTGGGTACTTTGTGGAATACCTAGCTGGAGGTGGGCATTGTCTCTGCTGAATACTATCTGCTTTTTGGTTATGGTTCTTTTTGGTTATGTTGTTATATTTTTAATGTTGATTAATAATGAAATTATTGGCTTAGTTAAAAATCATTGAGGGATTTTAACTCTGATGTTGAAACTTAAACTTCTGAAGGATGGGACCTGGGGAGATAGAATGTGTGACTTACACTCCTGCCTCCCCAAATGCCTTCCACCTTTCTCTGTTTTCGCTTCTTTGCTTTCTCCACTGTCTGTGGCTTGTTTACGCCTCTCCTCATTCTCCTGTCTTCTGTTAATACAGGCGACAAGCAGGGCAAACAGGATTGAGCGTCTCCTGAGTGTCAGCTTGCCTGTTTCACGATCTGTTTATTTTTCTGAGTTAATTTAAGATGTGTGGCTCAAAGTTTATCTTCATATTCAGTTGCTAAAATAGTCCTTATAGCTTTCATGTTGTTTTACATTATATAATTTAATTATATAATTAAATATAATTTAATGGTGATCATTGGTTTAATGTGTAATGAGTTGTTTAATTTACATGTTAAGATTGTACTTAGATTAAATTGATTTCCCCTACACATACCCACCTATCTGGTATGTGTTAGGAATGAGAGTTTGGCCTGTGTTTGGAAAAGCAAACAGTCAAGGTCCTAAGCACCCAGCCATCAGCAGAACACAAAGTTCCTGTGATCCACGTCAGTCCCGCCCACTGCCCCATCTTCCAGCTGAAACTCAGATACCAGAAGGTGTGCAAACAGAGGAGGTGCTCTACCGCACCAGTCAGATTCTGTTTTCTCCACTTCGGCCCACATCTACCCACTCAGTTCCATTTAAGAAACAGTTTCTGTCTGTCTTTACTTTTACCACCAGTCTTGGTTAAACATCAGAAAAGAGACAAATTACACACTTCTCAGAAACTGGAATTTTATAAAAAGGCATTTTTCTCTTATATCCATAAAATGATATAATTTTTGCAAGTATAGAAATGTGTCATAAATTATACAGAATGTTCCTTAATTACAGCTCATTGCAACTTGGTACTTTCCTCCCTCCCTAAAAAACGAGAGAGAACCAAAAAAATAATATATATATAACTGTATATATATATATATTTATATATATATATATTTATATATTTATATATATTTACAAATATATATATTTTAGTTGCCAAATTGGGTGAACTGGAAAATGATGAGAAATACTATTTAAACTTTTCTCATCTCAGTTACCAATGAGACAGGGCAATTTTCTTTCAGGGGGATTCTTTAGAAATGCTACAAATGCCAACAAATTTCCATCTACTAAGTTGGAAGTTGTAAAGCCTCCCCAAAATGGGTGGGAGGTTTTATTTGTTTGCTTGTTTGTTTGTTTTGGTATCTTTGAGATTATTCGAATAACATTAGAAGCAGATAAGAAGTCCTGGACTTAACATAAGACCAGAACACACTAGATGGTGCTCTTATCCTAACAGCAGTCATGCACAGGAAACAGTGCTAGTTAGAATAAAGCTAGAATAAAAGAAATAATGTCCAGGGTGCGTATTGGATTTTTGCCTTCCACCAGAGGATACACTAATATCGGATTATATAGTTCACTTTCACAGCATTTGTATTTTACTCAGAAATGACTTGCTGAAGTTTTGCACTAGCACAGCCTTGTTTTAAT
This sequence comes from Neophocaena asiaeorientalis asiaeorientalis, assembly GCF_003031525.2. Taxonomy (NCBI): domain Eukaryota; kingdom Metazoa; phylum Chordata; class Mammalia; order Artiodactyla; family Phocoenidae; genus Neophocaena; species Neophocaena asiaeorientalis. Next base: position 760,087 of record NW_020173204.1, read on the forward strand.
AAACAGATGTGTGTGCATGTACGTGAACATACGTGTATGTTTGGGATGGGGCAGCTGTACTGGTTTTATCAAATTTTATCTCCCATGTGTCAAAGGCACACAGTGTTCCAGTCAGATTTCCCTGGACATGGCTTACATCTTCCCATCCCCTTGTCCCGCACGTTTTCCCCTCCTTGTGGGATAGCTCCATCACCTGTTTCTGACAATGTCTTGCGTATTCTACAAGACCAAGTTCAAATGCAGTGCCTCCACGAAGCCATTCCTGATTGCTTCAATCATTCTTTCTTTACTTTGAATTTCCATGACCCCTCCTTGTACTTCTCTTATGCATGTCATACTCTGTCTTCTGTTATTTGTGTACTTACTATATCCTGTAAACTCCTTGAGAACATGGACAATTTTTAATGAGTTTTTCTCCTTCTTCTTCCTATATCAACCTTTCCATGAAGTACTACATCTTGAACGTAACTGGTGCTCACAAATGTGCATGCAATGAAGGATTAAAAGAATGATGAAATGAATTTCTATGAGAAAAGCATCTGTTTTGGATACCTGTTTGCTTTCCACCCTTCACCACTCTGCTCTGGACCATTCTTTCCCTCTGTCTTCCAGCTGGCATGGCCAATGGAAGCACAGCAAGAGATATGAAGATAAAAGAAAAGAAACGTAGCGGCATTTATTCTCCCTCTGAGTCAAGCCATCGGTTGGCCAAGCTGCATGTCTTCCCTTAAAGTCACAGCCCTTGACAAGCATCTGTTGACAGCTCCCTTCCTTTGCCCCTTCAAGCCCACGGGGTGAGAGCTTTGGATGCTTCCCTGTTTCTTTATTAAACTCTCTGCAATCACCTGTTTTGAGTGTGCCACCCATGACCCATGTACAAACTATGACCCATAAAAGGCCCTTAGAAATGAGTTATCTCATCTGAGAAATTACTCTGAGAGTGACCCAGGCCTCACATCTTGAGGACAGTTTAGATAACTGAGATTTGATTTTACCTTCACTCTCAGGCCAGAAGACAGCCTACTCTGACTTAACGCAAATGCTTACTCTCACTTGCAAAGGTGTCCAAAATACGCATCTTAACTGTTTGAGAACATTTACTAAATGCCTGGAAAAGAAATGATCTGCAATATTAATAACAGCTTTCCTTGTGTATAGCCTAAGCAATATTTATGTATTTTCTCATTTTAAAACATTCTATCAGATTTTTTCCTGCTGACACACAGAATCACTGATTCAAACAACCAAAACAGTGGATTTCAATCCACTCTCTGTGGGGCCTAGGATTCCCGACTTAAATTTTTGCTTCAACCTAAAGAACAAAATGCATTTGACTTTGAATCTTTTAGTGAATATCTGATCAACATAGGAATCAAGTTATCGGAAATTATCTGAAAATGACAATACTGATCATGTCATGTAATAGGATCCAGATGAAGATCTTTTCTGCTCACCAAAAAAAAAAAAAAGACTTATACTCGTTGAGAAATCCCTTCATTGATTCTCTTCCAACGTAGACAATAGTGTGTGAACTTTTTTCAGCTATAAAACAGCAATCATTTGTGTCGCTCACAGAGGTTTTAAGATGACTAAGTGGCACAGCATATACACAGAAACATGCTCAGGGCTGGCAAAGTGTGTCATTTATACTAGTTTTCTTCTTTTCCTCAGAGTCAGACAGTCCGTTTTTAGATAATCACACCAAAGTTCAGGCCTCCTGACTTCAAGTTCAGGGCTGGTTCCACCTTACTGACGCTGCCCTAATTTGCCTTTACATACATTAATTTGTTTTCAGCTATGATGTTCTTTTTGCAGATGTGAAGAATATAACATATCAGGAAAATATAGGCTACAGCATGAATTCTACTCAATATTAGAGTTTCTACAATTATCTTGTTATCTGTAAGCATATGCAGTTAGCCTTTTAGACATTTGTTCATTTTCTTTCCAATGTTTCTAAACTGTGAAATAAGAAAGCCAGAGCCTGTGCGATTAGAGTGTCTGATCTTTCACTCATAATTTGCTGTCTTTTTTGAGACTGTGAATTAAATGACCCCTTTGACTGTATTTGTGTTTCTGGCCTAATCAGTAAGGACATTCAGATTCTTAGCTGTCAGTAAGCTGCCCCTTGACCTCCCTGATGTGTCTTCCAAGTACCAGAGCCGGAATTGCAGGCCCCCCTCCATCTTCATAGGCTTCATAGATTCACAAAGGTCTCAACTTCTGATTCAGTCCCGCATCAGCCTGGTAAGACCTTGTGTCTTCATTTTAGTAACAGCAGTCTGTGTTCTCCCCAGAAGAAGTCTGAAGTCCACTTTTTACCCTGTTTTCTGTAACCAGCTCATAGTTTCCTCTCTGTGAGGGCTCCTGTTCTGATGATGAATTTTTATATTACTCTTTTTTTTTTTTTTTTTTTTTTGTACAGCGGCCATGGCTCACGGGCCCAGCCGCTCCGCGGCATGGGGGATCTTCCCGGACCGGGGCACGAACCCGCGTCCCCTGCATGGGCAGGTGGACTCTCAACCACTGCGCCACCAGGGAAGCCGTAATCTTTTTTTTTTAATGTGAGGCTTCTGGGAATTAGGACCCATCTGGGCAGTATTTCTAGGTTTCCTGACACAAAGAACTGTAGAAAAATATTTTAAAGAGATTTATTGAGAGTGTCTCTGCACCCTAGAGAGAGAACCAAATGGCTACATTAAATATGTCTGATAGGAGATTCCATTTCCGTTTCCTCTTCACGGGGAATCCTGCTAACACTTTGTCATTGTCATTGAGAGAATGACCCTTCCAGGCCTGTTGCCGTTTCCATTCGGATTCTTCTCTACTCCACAAGTGATGTAGCAAACTCCTAGCATCCAGCACCCTTAAAACTACTTTCAGATTCTCCATCTTTGTTTTTTATTGGAGTATAATTGCTTTAAGATGTTTTGTCAGCTTCTGCTGTACAACGAAGTGAATCAGCTGTATGTATACATATATCCCCTCCCTCTTGGACCTCCCTCCCACCCCCTCCCATCACAGAGCTCTGAGCTGAGCTCCCTGTGCTCTACAGCAGGTTCCCACTAGCCATCTATTTTACACACGGCAGCGTGTATATGTCAATCCCAATCTCCCAATTCATCCCACCCTCCCTTTCCCCTGCTCTGTCCACACATCCATTCTCTACATCTGTGTCTCTATTCCTGCCCTGCAAATAGGTTCGTCTGTACCATTTTTCTAGATTCCACATATATGCATTAATATACGATACTTGTTTTTCTCTTTCTGACTTACTTCACTCTGTATAATAGACTCTGGGTCCATCCACATCTCTGATGATGCAATTGCTCAAAGTTTGCCTCAAATATTAAACATTTATTACTCACTGTTTATCCACACTTTAAGTGCCCTGGAGAGTGCTGGTTGCCAAGTTGGTCTGTTATCATGGGAATGGCCGAGTTCCAAGGCCTCTGCCTCTGTGAGTTTCGTTCTCAGCTCCCTCTGAACTGTGTGCTTCACTGCAGCAAAGAGGGAGGTTATAGCCCACATTTTCTCATGAGAAGAGTTCCCTCTTGGCTTGAAGCGCAATTTGTAAATAATGAATCCAACCATATTTAGCTGCTTTTCATTTTACACAGTTTAACATCCCTCCTGGTAGCAGTGGCTCAGGGAAATACCTGTTTGTACTTTTACACTTTTTTTTTTCTGAAATTTTTGCTCATTACGGTGAGGGTTACCTTTATACCCTAAGCTAAACCTTGTTATCATATGAATAAAGACCAGAACAGTGTTTGGCTTTGGGACCTGATTAGTTCAGCACACTCTGTTGATGCTTCCAAGTCTCAAATGTACAGGGTCTTTGTTGTTTCTTTAGTTTTTCTGTTTTTTTTTCACGTTCACAAGTAACTTCCAACCTCTTATCTACAGGAGGACAGCTGCAAGAAACAGCACTGTCTATTCTTCAGTCTGTCCATAATTCAGTATACAGCATGTTTACCTTCTGAAAAAAAAATGCTTACGATTCTATACACTATGACTTTCATCAAAATTCCTTGAGAGATTTTCATAAACTCTTTTATATTCTATGTCCAAGAAGATGACAAAATTTTAAAAACTAACTTATTAGCTAGAGACAGCAGTCACAAGACTGGTTTGTCACAAGAGAACCAGATCCAAAATCATCATCAAAGTCTGTTAAAATCTAGTTTTAATAAATTAGGAAGTAGAAAGACACATCATGGATTTCAGATGCCTTACTGAGTGCTTGAGTTATTGGCAACCATTTGCCAGACAACGGGAGGTCTGTTAATAGTGAACATGTTTAAACTATTAAGTGGCTGCCTAGTTTTGATTGACAAAAATCCTAATTAAAATATTTTCGGAGTGGGTTTTATTTGGTTTGGCATAAATGATTATCACCTAGTATTGCATTGCAAGACAGAACAATGCAAGCACCACTGAAGCCATCCTTGGTGGCAGGACACCTACAGAAGACGATGAACAGTAGGTTATTCTGAAACACTGCTGTGTGTTAAGAAATGGGATGATTGCAAGGAGGGTATGCAGAAGAAATGCCTTCAAGTTTCCCTAAAATACAACCTCAACAATATTGATGGGGGTGAATTCCTAAGAAAGAACAGCAGTGTGTAACCATCAACCTGAATCTAAGATAACGATGCAAACAACGTTAGATAGTTGAAAAATATTCTGAGAGCAGTTTACAGCCCAAGGAATGTATTACTTTGTATGTAATGGAAAACACCGCGTATCTTTTCTACTGCAACCGTACACATATATAGTGACATAATTAAATAGGATTTATTGCTATATATTAAGGATCTTAATAATTGTATTTGGCGAATTTAAGGAAAGCATATTTTTATGAAACTGTTTATCAAATTTTTGCAGTAAATTTCATTTGCATCTGTTACTTTCGCTTACCTCCTAAACTCTAAGCTCTTTTTTTTCTTCATGTGTAAGGCTTCCATTTCCTATGGGGATATTTAGCTGTAAACTCCTTCTTTACCTTTCTCTAGGAAGCCTGTTAATTCTAAAACCTGTCCTCTTAATTCTACTAGACTTACTTTCGCACAATTCGATAATAATGAAAAAAAGCATCATAGTTAACACCAGGATAAAATTCTAAGTGATTCAAAATCTTGTACATTGCATGATTCTATGAATCTGCCGCGTTGGAATGAAGGAAATACCACCTTTAATTTGCATAGAAAACATTTTGATATGCACAAGACTTTGGAAAAATAGAGGTGCTTGCTGTTAAGATGTTGACAAATGAATATGCCAGAAATTGGCCTTTTCAAGCTGGCGTATCTTAGCTTTCTGAGGGCTGTTCTGCCTTGATATATCCCAGAGTACGTCAGTGTGGTAGGGTCGGATGTGGACTCAGAACAAACTGTATCTCACTCTCTTACTCAATTTGCTCTCTCTCTCCCTGCCGCCCTCCCCCACTCTCTCTTACTATCTTTAGGTTAAGTCTGAATCTTAGCATTATTGCAGTAATGTAGTTCGCTTGTACCAATAACTTACTTGTCAGGAGACATCTGTTCTGTTATGAACAGTCTCTCCTAGTAATATACACACACACACACACACACACACACACACACACATACACACAAACATCTTCTTTACCCATTCATCCATTGATGGGCATTTAGTTTGCTTCCATATCTTGGCTTTTGTAACTAATGTTGCAGTGAACATAGGGGTGTATATATATTTTTGAATTAGTGTTTTTATTTTCTTCAGTAAATACCCAGAGTGGAATTGCTGGGTCTTATGATAGTTCTATTTTTAACCTTGTCAGGAACCTCTGTAGTGTTTTCCATGGTAGCTGCACCAATTTACATTCCCACCAACAGTGCATGAGGACTCCCTCTTCTCCACATCTTCACCAGCACTTGTTATTTGTTTTATTTTGCGTGATAGCTACTCTGGTAGGTGTGAGGTGATATCTCATCGTGGCTTTGATTTGCATTTCCCTGATGATAATGTTGAGCGTCTTTTCACGTGAGGACGTTAACATTCATAGATGCAGGCTTATCCTCCTTTGATTACCAAGACAATCCTAGTTCCTTGCCTGGTAATAACTGTCAGTTTGGTGTGTATCTGAAGAGGCTGAAATATCCTTCAGCAGGAAAAATGACTAAGCAAAATGTAGCATCATTACACTATGTAACATTTATGCTGCTTTTTAAGAGGACAAGTGGGTATGTAAAGTTTTCATGAATAGCAAGTGAAAAATTGAATTTGCAGGGTATACAGTATGTTCCGTTTGTGAGTTTTCTAAAGACGCACAAAACGACGCTTTACTTCAGCTCTAGTGGTGCCTCTAATAGAGTCTCTGTCCCCACGGCTCCCAGTGTAGCCTGGGTCATCGCTCAAATGGACTCTGTGTCCAGACTCTTCCCTCTGTACCATCCCCGATTCTCTGCTGTACGTCCCACCACACAACTGACCAGAAAGAAGAGTTAGAGGCTTAAAAAAGAGAAAACAAAGAATAAATGAAAACAAAGCATAGAATTCTTAGAATTCTTCATTGTCATGAAAACTTAATCATAGGAAATGGTCTCTCAAAAATGCCATGGATTCTCAGATTCAGTCAAGGAGTTCATAAATATGTTTTGATCCCTCCCTCCCTCCCTCCCTTCCTTCCTTCCTTCCTTCTTAGATCTAGCTCCATGGAGGAGTCAAGTAAAGGGGAAACTTTTGTAAAAGATAGTGATTAATCTCTGGGTGAGGTCTTTGCCGGATTCCTACAATTCTGTGTCTAAGGGAAGGACCAATGAAGAAAATGTAAAAAATTTCAGTTTCGCTGAACTTCAGTAAACAACTCAAGCAACAAGGGACCATTTGAATTGTTTTAACCTGGGTCTCCCCCAAAGCTGACCTGAGATAAAGTTTGCTGGCAGGGGTCTATATGGAATATGCTCCCAGAAAGCAGACGTGAGAGCCCAGTAGAGCGCAGCCAGGAAGCAGGAAATATTAATACAAGATGTGCCGTCCAGTTGGTGATCGCTGCATGTGACAGATGCGCGATTTCACCATGGCGATCTGAGAACCTTTATGGAATGCATCTCAGAACTGCCAGTCTGATGGAGGGAAGGAAAAAAAGCACTTTTCCGTGAGTTTCTCTTCTCCGTTTTCAAGGATTGTCTCACAGGTTGTCAGTTCTTCTGCGTTTTGGCTTTTGAGCCAATAGTCTATGCAGGCTTCCCATGCCTCCTGGTAGGAGAAGATACTGGGAAGGAGGCTGGAGAGGAGGGGCCAGTGCCTGAGGTGAAGCATGTCCCGGCCACACCTGTGCAAAGATGACGGCAGCTCACATGCACCTCGTCACTGCAGCTGTAGCCGAATGTGAGGCGAGAGCACTTGGAGGTAGCAGATCCATGCTTCTTGAAAACTGTCAAAATTGACCACTGGAGTCACATATTTGTGGGTGAAAGTGTGTTGTATTATATTTAATATATATGTGATCTGCCTTTCTTCTACCACCTGCCATTATAGGCTGCAGGGATTCTAAATGGGCAGATAGTTAAAAATATTACACAGTTTTAAAATATATTTAAATATATAAAGTGCACTACTTGACAGCAGGAACCATATTTTCTCTATTTTACGATTCACGTGCTTAGTAAAAGGACAGGCACTCAAAGGAACTCAGTAAAGACTGGGTGTCAATGAAAAGAGCTTCAAAGACACTTCAAAGTAAGGTGAATCCACTTCTATTTCATTATATTCACTAGTTTGTTGTATTTTTTAGATTCCACATATAAGTGATATCATACAGTATTTGTCTTTCTATTTGTCTTTGTATTTTACTTAGCATAATGCCCTCCAAGCCCATCCATGTTCCTGCAAATTTCATTCTTTTATGGCTGAGTAATATTCCATTGCATATATACAACATCTTCTTTATCCACTCATCTGTTGATGGACACTTAGGTTGCTTCCATATCTTAGCTATTGTAAATAATGCTTCTATGAACAATGAGGTGCATGTATCTTTTTAAATTAGCTTAGAGAACAAACTAGTGATTACCAGTTGGGAGAAGGAAGGGGGGAGGGGCAATAAAGGGGTAGGGGATTAAGAGGTACACACTATAAGGTTTAAAATAAGCTATAGGGATATATTGTACAACACGGAGAGTATCGTAAATATTCTATAATATTATAAATGGAGGATAACCTTTAAAAATTATGAATCACTATATTGTACACCTGAAATTTATATAATATTATACATCAACTCTACTTCAATTTAAAAAATTAAGTCAGGGACTTCCCTGGTTGCACAGTGGTTAAGAATCCGCCTGCCAATGCGGGGGACACGGGTTTTAAGCCCTGGTCCGGGAAGATCCCACATGCCACGGAGCAACTAAGCCTGTGTGCCACAACTACTGAGCCTGTGCTCTAGAGCCCCCGAGCCACAACTGCTGAGCCTGCATGCCACAACTACTGAAGCCTATGCGCCTAGAGCCTGTGCTCTGCAACAAGAAGCCACCGTAATGAGAAGCCCGCGCACCACAACGGAGAGTAGCCCCTGCTCGCTGCAACTAGAGAAAGCCCGTGCATGGCAACAAAGACCCAACACAGCCAAAAATAAATAAATAAATAACTTAATTAAAAAAATCAAGTCAAACAAACAAAAAAGTAAGGGGGGTCCAATCCAATTGTTCCTTGCAATACCACACAGGTTTTGAGGGGTGAACCCCTTCTCTGTTCATGGTCTACTTCCCTTTTCCTCCTGATAAGTGTGAAGGCAGATAGGAGAGGTTGGCTGAGTAGGATACTGTGGTAGAGTGAGAGAGAATTAAATACTCTGCCGAATATGCTGGATACTTCATAAATCATGGGTGGTATGAACTCGTGCTCAGGCTTTGTCTTCACCCCAGATTTCCTGTCTCATGATCCCCACAGTCTGCCCAAGAGCTCTCAGCCATTTGTTATTTCACATCCACCCTCTTCAGCTCCTATTTTAAATTATAGCCTGAAAATAGTTGTTTGTCTCAGAACTAGGATGGGGCAGAGCTAGAAGTTACCAAGTAGTATCTGGAACTTGCTATGCAGCACCCTGAATTCCTTGTGATCCTGCCACTGGCTTCTCAACAAATGGCCTGATTTCAGAAAAGTAACCACTTAAGTGAGAACAGTCAAATGCACTCCCAGATCAGCAAACGTTGAGCCTTTGCTTGTCCACAGAGCCCCGTCTGAGAAGGATGCTGGCTTCTCCTACTGTTGACCTGTTTACACCAAACTGATTGGATATTTTTATCTGTTTACGAAGCGGTGTGAGGTGTTTACATAGCACTGACCTGTTTCTGTGCATCTGGGAGAGCTGTTGGTAATAGAATGTTTTCTAATCTTCCATGAAGCTCTAATCGTCTGCGTTTAGTGAGGTCTCGGTTCCAGCAGATGGGAGCTGTTTGGAGAATGGCCCCACTTCAATACCAGTCTTATTTTCTTTTGTCTTCGAGAGAGTGGTTTTAGAAGAGCTCCCCATGTACCAGACTGCTTGTCTTTTCTGTTAGATTTGATTTAAATTAAATACTTTGGATTTCTGAAAATGTGTATTTTTAGCCATTAAGAGTTGGGCATTTTGCCTGTGCCGTGCAGCAGCAGAAAAGAGCCTAATAGGACCTCTGGTTTTCCACGAATTTCTCAGAACCACAGTTTCCACTGAAGTGTACGCACCCCATCTTTGGTTTATATAAATTATTCCTGGGTGCATCCCTGGAAAGCACAACTAAGTTTCGGTACATTTTAATGAGGCATCATCTTACAGGTTTGGTGAACTTTTCACTTAGGGCTAGGTTGTAAATCTTGGTAAGAAGGAAGCAAGGACGGCCTGACTCACCTTGCAGGGCAGATGGGAATAATGAATGATGCCCATGACAGCATTTTATAAGTGACAGGAAACTGAATATGTATCAGTTTAATATCAATGTATGTTTTATTTGATTCCAACCCTGAACTTTATTCCTTGACTTAAATTCATTAGCAGGAAGTGGAATGTAGGAAAAACACTAAAGTGAAAATCACAGGCTCTGTGTTGTCAACTCCTCTAAGTATATGAATAATATTTGTTAAGTCTTTTACCTTCTCTGGGCCTTAAATCCTCACTGGTAAATGAATTGGCTGAGTTAAGTGATCTCTAAATTCCTTTCAGCTCCATAATTCTTTGTAGCTACAGTACAGACTCCTGTTGAAATGGAAAAGCTTGATGTCATGCTACCTATTTATGAAACAGGATCCTTCAGCTTTTTATTCACTTTACTTTCAGATAATTGTCTTGATGGAAGACCTTTTAAAGTGACTTTAAGGCATGTCCCCTTGCCTGCTGATTCGTATAGCAAAATAATCATATCATATTGGTTCTACGATATATTAAGAAAAGTCAGATTTGTTTAAAGTGCAGGATTGTTTCCACTTCAATTAAACAAATATAAGCAGAGGGATTGTGGAATGAATATACATCCCTCCAGACAGTACTCCCAGTCCCGTGCCTCACTTGGGTCAGTGGAGCAGGACAGAATTGATGGCAGGAAGGAGGTGAAGTTGTGATGTTTTCAAACCAGCCTTCTGACCAGTGTTCCAAAGCTTGTTTCACAGAACACTAGTTTCATGAGATTTTACAGATAAGGCATGAAAGAAGTTCCATGATCAAATGAGTTCATGGAAACATTACACTCAACAAGTGTAAACAAGATTTCCTTACTTTATAACTTTCTTGGATCTTTTTAGATGCTAATGGACATTCTCCGTCTCCAAAAGAGAGATATGACATGTACGTTGCGCAAACATGATTGAACAGGAGACCCTTTTATTTGAGGAAGTTTCATAGAACTAGGTTCCTCAGAACACACTTGAAGAAACTTGGCTCTTGTTTCTAAGGAAGGCTCTTGTGCCTAAGTCTTGAAGGCAGAATACAAGTCTAGTACCAAGATAAAAAATGTCAAAGGTGGGCTTCCCTGGTGGTGCAAGGGTAAAGAATCTGCCTGCCAATGCAGGGGATACAGGTTCGAGCCCTGGTTCAGGAAGATCCCACATGCCGCGGAGCAACTAAGCCTGTGCTCCACAACTACTAAGCCTGCGCTCTAGAGCCTGCAAGCCACAACTACTGAGCCCACGTGCCATGAGCCCGTACTCCACAACAAGAGAAGCCACTGCAATGAGAAGCCTGCGCACAGCAACGAAGACCCAGTGCAGCCAAAAATAAATAAAATATTTTTTAAAAATTCAAAAAAAATCAAAGACAAGGAGATGGGAAACAATTTGATGAGATTGGGAAAGTCTAAGGCAGTTGGTATGACTGCAACACAAAGGGGAAGGACCAAAGTAGAAGATTTAAGCCTTAAGAACTTGGCAAAGGTCAGAGTACTAGAGCTTTGTGTGCTTGGTAAAACTTCTCAGAGTCTGATCCATGCGATGAAGAACTAAGAGAGGTTTTTAGGGAGGGGAGATCATGTTGGAGCAAAGCCTTAAAAGCTGACCTTTGAAGCAGTGTAAAGAGGCTAGAGGTGGGGGAATCAATTAATAGGTATTACAGTTAACCAAATGAGGGGTGATGGGTACCTAAACCAAGGCACTAGCAGCAACACATTTGGATGGGACATATTTGAGGTACTGATGGTATAGATTTCATAATCCTTGTTAATGATTAGGTTGTATGGAATGATAGGGAATGGAAAGGCTTCCAGGTTCATGCTTGGATTTTTGCTTTGGAGATTGGATAATGATGTGTGTAATCAGATAGAAAATACAGAAAAATGGACATTATTTTCAAGTGTAAAAATGTAAGTTCATTTTTCACATTCAAAATTTGAAGTGCTTTGGGGATATACAGGATGAGACCCTCACAGATGGTTGGTTATATTTGCCTTGAGTTCCACAGAACTGTTTTGTTTAAAATTATATATTTACATTCCATCAGCCTTTAGGTGGTAGATATAATAAGCTTGAAATTGAAAATATAGCCTTAGAAGACTAGAAGAGACGAAAGAATAAGGAATATCATTGTGCCACAAACAAAGGTGTAGAATCATGGAAAGGAGAATGAAAAAGTTTTTATTCCAAGATGTAGGAATGTAAGGTGCAAAGACATAGAATAAGAGAGTTTTAAAGAGGGACTTGTCAAAAAAGAAAAAAGGCAAAGACCAAATGCCTCAGAGAAGTTTTCTATGCTAAGACTGAGACTTATTTTAGGATTTGGCAACATCAAGTCATTAGTGAGCTTTGCTCAAATGATTTCAGTGAAGCCAGATTGCCTTAAATGGTTAGATACAAGGGAGAACAGTGGGTTTTAGTCCTTTTTTCCCCAAAAAGTTTGGCTAAGAAAAAAGGAAGAGAAAGATAAGAATAGCTAGAGAGGGATGAAGGGTCTAGGAAAAAATGTGTTTAAAATGTAGTTGTGTGTGTGTTTGTGTGTGTCAGAGAAAGAGAAAGAAGAAGGAAGGAAGAGAGAGAGGGAGGGAGGGAAGGAAGGAAGGAAGGAAGGAAGGAAGGAAGGAAGGAAGGAAGGAAAGAAGGAAGGAAAGACCAAACATGTTGATGAGCTACAGGATCTGTAAGCCTTGGCACATTTGGGGCCAGGTAATACAATCTGTATGGGCATGTTGCCGGTGGTGGAGTGTCTTGTGCTTTGTAGGATGTTTAGCAGCATCCATGGCCCCTGTGTGCTGGATATCAGTAGCATCCCGACCGGATGCCAGTACAGTAGCACCCCCGCTGTGACAATCAAAAATGTCTCCAGGGCTTTCCTGGTGGCGCAGTGGTTGAGAGTCCACCTGCCGATGCAGGGGACATGGGTTCGTGCCCCGGTCTGGGAAGATCCCACATGCTGTGGAGCGGCTGGGCCCGTGAGCCATGGCCGCTGAGCCTGCGCGTCCGGAGCCTGTGCTCTGCAACGGGAGAGGCCACAACAGTGGGAGTCCCACGAACGCAAAAAAAAAAAAAAAGACCCCCCCAATAAAAAAAAAAAGTCTCCACACATTGAAAAAATACCCTGGGGAGGGAGGCAAATTATTCCCGGATGAGAACCAATGGGCTAGAAGAGAAGGCAGTGGAAAAGGTTGCTCATGTAAGACAGAGAAGAGAAAAAATAATGCAGAATGCACTGAGGTAGAAGGAGCCTCTGGGATTCAGAACTTAGATAAAGGTGCTTCCTTTGTACAGAAGAGACATATCTTCCTCTGACACCAAAATGAGGAAGAAAAAAAGGATAGGGATGCTAGGAAGTTTGCATTTGGGGATGAGATGGTGGGTGGTCAGGAAATCAAGGGCTGACTTCTGTTTCTTCTGTGAGTTAAGGAGATGAGGTCATCCGGTAAAAATGAACAAGCAACAAGCTGAGTAGGAGGCGTGAGGAAGTGGAAATTACTCAGGATGATGAAGCTGAAGTGAATGTGACAATGAAATGCCCCCAATTTTTAAAGTATTGAGGACTTGTAATTGAGGCCTCAAGCATGAATTTGAACTTGTCCCAGTTTCAGTATGTGACTGATTTTCCCCCAAACACATCTAGCTCCTCCGTTAAAGAAATGAAGAGGGCCTCTTGTAGGATTGCTATGGCGTTGGATATTGGTGGGTCAGGTCGGGAAGATGGTATAGTAAAGTAGGTTGGATCACAGACAGACAAAGACTTAACTTCAGAGGTTAGTGGATCTTAGGCAATGTCTAATTCAGTGGTTTCCACGCTAGAGTCAATCAATGAAAAGTTGTTAAAAAAAAAAAATCAAATGACATTGCTTCAACTCTTAACTCCAGAAGTGATATCTGAACATTTGCATGAGACTGTGTATAGTTCATATGTTAAAAGCCCTTTTAATACTCCATTTTGTGTACTACATTTTCATATATAACTACTTAGTAATGATATGCTTACCTTTTACGTATTGATTTGTCAGATATCTTTATATATTAAAGAAATCAACCCCATGTGGTAAGTAGTATAAATATTTATCTCAGTTTTCTGTTTGTCTTCTGACTTTATCTTTGGTTTTATTATGGAATTTCTAAATTAGAATGTGTCAAATAATCAGTATGTCCTTCCATAGAAGTTTTGTGACATATTTAGAAAAGGTTTCACCATACAGATATGATGAAACTATTCTCTATGTTTTCTTCTAAAACTGTATAGTTTTAGTTTTTTATATTTACATTTGTGGGCACCTAGAAATTAATTTTAGCCTAATAAGTAAGCTAGGGATGCAATTAAGTTGTTTTTAAGAGGGTATCAATCACCCAAACATAATTTATTAAATGCAACATTTTTAGCATTGTTATGCGATGCTACTTGTTCTATAAAAACAAATGCATGCAGTTATTTGGGTTTGTTCATATACCTCTATTTATTCCATTGATGTGTTTATTTTTAGATATGGATATATTTAAGATGTCCACGAGTAATACATGTGATAATACAGTTACTTATTAGGCTTAACTCCTCATTTTATGATGAGGCCCCTTGAATTTAAGTGGTTTATCAGTGGTCATCCAGGAAGCCCACTGGAACCCCAGAGTCTTGTTTCTCTGTTGAGTTTGGGTTACACTATTGCCCTTCTAGCTTCTTATGGACTAATTCTATTATCAGCTGTTGACTAGGTCTGTGATGAGTCAGTCCTCTTGCGTGGTTAGTCATTGGTCACTCAGGTAGCCAGATGAGGGAGTTCAACAGATGACTGATGGGAAGAGAAAGTGTTTGGAGAAAATGACTACTCAGTAGTCGTGAACGTGCCTTATTCTTCATATTATGTTACAACTGAAGGCAAAGGATTGTGAATCCTTTGGGTTATGGTAGAAATATTGGGCTGAGATTGTGTGGCCCTGGAATTGGAATTTGGAGATGTGCCCAAAGAAGGATAGATAGATACTTAACATTAACTATGAACCCATGAACCACTAATTTTCAATGGTTTGTGTAAAAGTGTTTCTCTACAAAAATTATGCATTGGTTTCAGTTCTTGAAAAACTTTTTCTTTTGTGCTAGTACAAAGAAAGAAAAAAGAACGTTCTGTTGATTTGTTGAGCTCTTGTAGTTCTTACTTCAAAGTTATAAGATCACTTTGAACTTCTCAATTTAGAATATGTTAATATTAAGTAGAAAGATATTGGACAGTAGTTCTTTGGAATTATTTTTAAAGTTTAGGAAAATAAGTGAGCCACACAATTTTTAGAACCATCCCTAAAAGACAGAGCACTTACTTGATCATTTAAATGTCTGCTTTTGATTAACAAAGCACCATAGAGGTCCTTGAATATATGAAACTCCAGTTACAAGTCAACTGTGTTGATAAATCAAAGAGAGAGATGAAGGAGTGGTTTAAACTCCATTAAATCCTAAACAAAGATGTTGTTTAGGGTTTCATTCCCAGCCAATGAATGTACAGATACATCTGGTAATAGTAGAAGGATTACCTGCACAGAATTTACCCTTATAGGATAGGAATTCTTACTATTAATATTTAAATTAAGTGTGGTTTGATCATTCAGGGGACATTTTATCAAGTTCAGGTCTTCTTTGCTCTCCTTATTCAACATAAGGTAATGTGGGTAAATAACTACAATGCAGAAACACACAAAAAAGATTTTTGAACATTGACTCCAACAACAGATGTATGGAAAACATTGGCCGGTTTGAAACTTTAGCCAACTTAATAATTTGATGCCCTCTGATTTGCAAATTGCCTTAGTGCTTCCAAAATAAGTGTTGATCAACTAACTGCAGGAGACGAGTGACCCATATTCAACAATGAGACCCTTAATTTAACTCTCTGTAGGAGCCTTAGGGCTCAAATTAAATACTAAAGCGATAGAAGTTAGAGTTTTCTAGTGGACTCTGAGTTATCATATACACACTACATTTTGATTTTGGATGCACCCTTTTTTGGGCAAAGAAGACACTTTGGGAAACCTACTGGTTAAGAGTTCCACAATTGGAACTTTGAGCAAAAACAAACAAAAAAAACCCCAATGTATTGTTTAAGCCAAGAGTAGCTGAGTCATTAAGTGAATCAGGATGTAACTTATGGTGAATATTATGTAATATGATGAAGCACTTGAAAGGTTGGATTCTTTTCCTTTCTTGGAGGATACTTGTTTAAATTAGCTCTTACCCACTTGGAGTTCAGTTTAGTGATACTGGTGCTGTGTGGATGCTGCTAATTGCAGAGTTCCAGAGTGATATTAGGCATATATGAAAAGTTGTGAACACAATCAATCGCTGATGGAGGAAGGCAATACTTCTGACAAGGTCTCAGCTTATCATATAGTAGTGATGTGGCCAAAGTCTGGATGCACCAGAACCTTTTCTTTCAGATCACCTAGAAGTTATGCTGCTGTGGATAAAACCACTGGCTAGGTCTACAGTAGATGTTCTTTGGATAAAATATACTCTCCTAGTTTCCCTTCCATGTAATATTCTCTACCCATATCAAAGAGCCCAACCTCTCCCACCTCTGTCTTTCTGTATTAATACATGTCCTCTGGAAGAATCCAAGACCAGCCAAATATGTCAACATGAAGTTAATAAACTATTGTGTCTGGGTTAGTCGCATTAAAATGTTTTTTGAAATTACAAATTGGAAGTATATATTACTTCTCAAAAATCTTCAATACTCATATGACACATGTTTCCTTATGGATTAATTTTAGGATCAATGATTGATTTTAGGATTATGATTGATTAGCGGAATTTTGAATAGTTTTTTGAAAACCTCATGAGTGTGTATCTGATTTTGGTGTATCAGATATATATACCAAATATATATATATTAATTTCATATTAAATATTATTCATCTTATATTTGAATTAATGCATTATAGTGCCATACATACATTTAAAAAACATTTCATATATAAGCTAAATATTTCCTCAAAGCAATTTTATGCAGAGGCAAACAAGGAATATTATTAACACACTTTCTTCAGATGAAAACCTTGAATCCCACATCAAGACAAATCTAGGCCTAGATTCCAGTGTTCGTAATGCAGTTTATCCCTCACTTTGCATAAGTTATTAGGCTAAAAATTCTAAGGAACGAACAGTGTGTGATTGCCATTAAAAAGGTTTTTCGATCCACCAGAGGGCAGACAGCAGAAGCAAGAAGAATTACAATCCTGAAACCTGTGGAACAAAACCACATTCACAGAAAGATGGACAAGATGAAAACGCAGAGGGCTATGTACCAGTTGAAGGAACAAGATAAAACCCCAGAAAAACAACTAAATGAAGTGGAGATAGGCAACCTTCCAGAAAAAGAATTCAGAATAATGATAGTGAAGGTGATCCAGGACCTCGGAAAAAGAATGGAGGCAAAGATCGAGAAGATGCAAGAAATGTTTAACAAAAACATAGAAGATTAAAGAACAAACACCTAGAAGAACTAAAGAACAAACAAACAGAGATGAACAATACAATAACTGAAATGAAAAATACACTAGAAGGAATGGATAGCAGAATAACTGAGGCAGAAGAATGGATAAGTGACCAGGAAGACAGAATGGTGGAATTCACTGCCATGGAACAGAATAAAGAAAAAAGAATAAAAAGAAATGAAGACAGCCTAAGAGACCTCTGGGACAACATTAAATGCAACAACATTCACATTACAGGGGTCCCAGAAGGAGAAGAGAGAGAGAAAGGGCCCGAGAAAATATTTGAAGAGATTATAGTCGAAAACTTCCCTAACATGGAAAACGAAATAGCCACCCAATATCAGGAAGTGCAGAGTCCCAGGCAGGATAAACCCAAGGTAAAACACGCTGAGACACATAGTAATCAAATTGACAAAAATTAAAGACAAAGAAAAATTATTGAAAGCAACAAAGGAAAAACGACAATTTTACAAGAGACAAGGAAGGACATGACATATGATCAAGGGATCAATCCAAGAAGAAGATATAACAATTATAAATACATATGCACCCAACATAGGAGCACCTCAATACATAAGGCAACTGAAGCCACGGCAATCAGAGAAGAAAAATAAATAAAAGGAAAGAAATTGGAAAGATGAACCGGTTTGCAGGGCAGAAATAGAGACACAGATGTAGAGAACAAACGTATGGACACTAAGGGGGGAAAGCGGCGGGGGGGGTGGTGTGATGAATTGGGAGATTTGCTTTGACAGGTAGACACTAATATGTATAAAATGGATAACTAATAATAACCTGCTGTATAAAAAAATAAGATAAAATTCAAAAAAACCGCAGAAAACAAACAACAAAATAACCGTTCACTGACACAAAAGGGATTATAGTTATTTACTGATTTTGGACTTGATTGATATCCTGTAGTTCCCTCAACCTGTGGCAGAATAATCTGTGCTCTTTAAAACAGACGAATATGTGACCTTGTCAAACTGCTGTGGACGCTGTGAAGCGGGAGAGGGGTCAGAAGAGAGTGAAGGAGAAGGTTTAGGATCTGGTAGGGGGTGCTTTACTCCAGGAACCCTCCCAGCACACTCCACCCACTGGGAAGAGAGGGAAGTTAAAAAAAAATTTTTTTTTTTCTTCTCAGGGTGAGGCTTGGGCCAGGAAATGGTTTTATCCTTTGGATCTGTGGTTTGTGGCTTGTCCTGGACCAAAGATGTCTCTGACAACCTGTGTGGATGTAAAGCCCCTGCTAAGAAGATGCTCTTAAAAAAAGAAACAAAGTGTTTTCTTCTCTACCCATTTGTTGAAAGGACGTCCAGCCAGCAAATTAAGGTGTAGAGAGCTATGGCAAATATTGTTCTAAAAATTCAACTGTGTTGGAATCTTGAGAATGTTTCCTTCACTTTCTCATGTACCCACAGAATTTCAGGGAGAACCACAGGATGACACATGTTGCAATACAGTACTGGAAATGCAGGCTCATGTTGAAATCTTAGTCAACAACTTTTTAAAAAAGATAGTGAGATGTGGTGAGTCATGAATTATGAGTATATTCCAGGGCCGAGGTTATAGAATAATTTCAGATTGGGTATGCCAGTGGGTAGAGGGGAGAGAGGAGGAAGGACAAGGCATTTTAGGTGGAGAAAACAGGATTACCCAAGCCCCAGGGATGTGAAGACCACAGAATGATCAGACAAGGGTGAGGCTGGAAACCAACAGGGTAGAAGGAGCCAGTTGGTTGGAAAGATACACTAGAAGGCATTATAAAGAGCTCTAGATGCCATGCTAGGGGTTTGGGACTATCTGCTGTAGGAAAATGTACATTGTGATCAGAATGATGGTTTGGAAGGCATAGAAAGTGGACGTGATTGAGAGAGTGATGGATTATACAGAAATAGAAAAGATGTGCGTTTGAATGCAAACAGCAGTTGTTGGGATGGAAAGCAGGGAGCACATCTGAGAAAATTTTGGTATATTTGACCAGGTTCAGTAAGAAAGTGAATGTGTGAATGGGAGTAGAAGGGGAAAGGAGGACTAAGGATAATCTCAATTTTTAGTTCAGAAACCTATGGGGATTTAGAAATGCCATTAACTAACTGGTCAGTAAACATCTAAGGAAAGGGAGCTCTGGAAAATTGAGGGGATGGCAGGAAGAGTTATACATTTTGTTTGGGACATATTGAGGGTGCAGTTCCAATGAAGCATCCAGGGTTTTTAAAAAGTGAGAAATACAAGTATGGGGTGAGGGACAGATGCAGAGCTCTCCATCAGGATTTGAAGGATCATTAGGGTCCACTGGGATCCCTCTTAGAGGAGAGCTGAAGTGATGAAAACACTTGGGGAAAGAGTATTGGACAGAAAGAAGGCAAGCAGAAGGGTCAGAGGACCAAGCATGAAATCCTGAGAAACCCTAAGGTTAAGCGGCGATTGAGCAGAGGGGATAGCTTTGGGGAAAAAGGAGGAGGTAAAGCGTCAACCAGGGGAAAGGGGTGTCGGAAACCAAAGGAAGGTCATTGGAAGGAGGAGAAAATGGTCATCATCAAATTCGGTCATCACAACAACCTCGTGTGTGTGAGGACTGAGAAGAGAGTCCTGGATCTGGCAATGAGGAAGGCGTTTGGTACCCTGTCAGAGCTGTGCCCTTTGAGAGATGAGGACCAAAGTGAGGCAGCAGTGGGGCGAGTCACTGGGAAAGGAGGAAATGGAGAAGAAAAAGTCTGTTCAGAAATTTGCTGGTGGATACTTTAGGCGTACACTAAAACATTTATCAGCCATGTTCTGTGTGCCATGTACCATTACAGGTGCTAGAAACACAGGGGAAAATTGGACAAGGTCCCTGCCCTCAACAGGGGCATTTTCTCTTCTGGGGAAAGGGAGATGTGTAAATAAATCATCCAGGAGTCCTTTTAAAGCATGTCTGTCCCAGAGGATCCAGTGCCATCTCTTGTAAAGACCCACTAAATCGCATATGATGACACAGAGAATTCAGAACATCAGAAATGAAGAGCCACAATCAAACTACTGTGAGAATCGTGACCATTTTTCAATTAACCATAAACTCACTAGAACTGGATTGATCAGTAAGATTGGAAGCCCACAGTGCCTTTCACTTGAAATACAGTGAACTCTCTGGATTGGGAAAAAAAAACATAGAAAGACCGTTCATGGATCTACCACTGCCTGCACATTGAGGTCTATACCAACTAAAAAACTTCAAATACTTTCCATTATTCAGACGATACCTCTCCTGCCTCCATGCTTCTCTTCCCAGAAACATTTGGCAAAAACAATGGTCAAAACACAGCGGAATAAAATAGTAATTGACTGTAGTTTACTGCATGCAAGGGCTATAGTCCATGTAAGGAACACTCTCTGGATGGGGTTGGTGGAAACACTGCAGAGCAAGATTGTAGTTTTTCAAGACCTCTCTTAGTTTTTAATGTCATCAAATCAGACAGCAGTTGTAGTATGTTTCGTCTTTGTCTAGAGTGTGGATAGACTTCTTTCCATTTGAGATTGAGCAAAGTGAAACAAAACAGCACGGCATTAAGAAGTATTATATTGCAGTAGAAATTGAACAGCGTCCTGAAAGTCCAGAGTAAGGGCAGCCCTCTGAAAAAGAGACATCCATGAGAAAAGTACACGGAACTGTCAATAGACTACAAGAACACATGCCTTCTATAAAAAGAATCGAATTTCAGATCAAGTAGGAATCAACTCAAAATGCATAAAATAGGACAAAGAGGATTATTTAAATATTTATCTTAATAAAACTGTGCCTATTGGTATCTCATCAAAAAGGTACATAGCCCCAACTCTAAAAATAGAAAAACAGAAAAAATAACTTCGCCTTTACTCAGTCTCTTGAACAGGAGAAATTACATCCTAAACAACCTAAGATTCCTTTCATCAAAAGTTTTCTTGTTATAGTAACTCTGTCTCCCTCTTTTTCTTTCCCCCAATATCCAATATCCAATTATCCAAACTCTTTCTGTCTCTGTCTCTGTCTCTCTCTTCCCAAAGAAAACAATGTCAGCAGCCTCTTCTGACTCTCCTCACTTCTTCCTCTCTCCCTGTCCCTTATCAGTTCTTTAAATCTTTAATAAACCAATTTACTCTCTTGGCTCCCTTCAATTCTCTGCTTCAGCTGTTAGCCTATCACAGCAAATCTCCAGGAAACTAGGAGGTAAAAGCAAAAATGTCTCAAAGAGGAGGTAGATAAACTGAGAGTACTTACCTGTGAATAAGTTTTATTCCAGAGACACATGGGCACAGCATAGTACTGAATGACCACATAATGGTCATAACTGTCATTCACTCCCCCAGTATGTATTTGGAGGATTGTATGAATCATGCTGGAAGCAGGGTCCATCAATACTCTTCAGAAACTGAGCAGAGAGAGCAACTTTTCCCTTCTTTTTTGGTGACCAAAACAAGGGGATAATGACATTAAATGAACAATAAGAGCAAATCTAGAGATATTCCATCTAGTGCCCAAGATTACCATTCTCACCAAACTATTCACGTGGTGTGATCTTGGCTTTGAGTCCTTCCTTAGTTCATGTCAATTTTATAGGGTTGATTTTTCAGTTTCCACAGGTGTCTGATATGACACCAGTAATGAATATTTCACATAAATGAGCCAGATTCATTTTCTCTTGCTTGTAACAAGAACTCTGCCTAATATATAAACTAGTACCAGAAGCGGGGCTAAAGACAGCATCCCACAGAGGAAGAGTGGAGGAGATGTGGGGGATTAGGGTGTTTTGGGGAGATGGAGAAGCTCAGTTGAGGCTGAAGGACCACAAAAATCTTGTTGTTAGTCACGGAAGGGAATGTTGCAGCACATGGCGTGCTGAGATAAAACCACCAATTACATTATCACCCGGAGTGAGGTGCTTGTTTCAAGTAAGTGTTCCAAGGAAGCTACTGCTACCATCGTAGAGGAATATGAAAGACATAAAGCATTTCAACGCTTGAGGTAGAGTAACTGCTTCCGATAGCACAGGCCAGATCAAAGAGCAAGAGTAGACAGCTCAAATCCCCAAATTCTCAACTCAAGAAGCAGATCAATCCCCAGGGAATGTCTAAGACCAAGCTAATAAATTTCCTTACAAATGCTACTGAAAGGCTGATAAAATTCCAAATAACAATGCACATTTTGATCTTGCTGGTCATCAAATTACAGTGTCAGTTGGACTCACAGCCATGCCAGATCTCTTACAGTGAATGCCAGGGCATTCTGGGGGAAAACAGTAGGAGCCAAAGGATTGTTTTGGGACTTAAGGTAAGATTTGGAGTAATCAGAGCATCCCAACCCCTCAATCCCACCTGAATTTCCATTGTCACCTGGAGGACCTCTTTATTTCTCTTTTGATGAGTCTGTTCCCTCCCTCTCCTGCAGACATCATACCCTTTTCAAGTACCTTGTGATATCAAGCCAGTTCTCCTCGTGTGCCCCACCTCTACAAGGCCTTCATTGTTTCCAGGCTTATGACTGAAGCCAGATCTCAACACACCATAGGAAGTTAAGCTGTATGAAAATAATAATTGCAGGACTTTGTTCATTTATATCAACAAAAATCTGGAGCCTTTATGTGGTTATGGATTCGTAGGATATTTATCCAAGGAAGGAGAATCAGGAAATTTATTAATATGGGTGAAGTCATTGGAGATTCTGGATTGTGTGTGCTGGGCAGCTGTATCTCTTTCCAATTGTTTACTCAGCTGGCTGACGGAAGTCTCGATTCAATGTCAGCCCACTGTAAGTAAAGTAGAGATACCGGAGTTACCTAGTCAGTGTAAGGAAAGAGTCCTAATACCTTGGGAGTCTAAACAAATTTCTAAACGCTTTTCTAAACTTAGGGTTATATGAATGTTAAAGTGAGTTTAGTATGTATGAACAACCTATCTGATCTTGAAATATGTCCCTTTAAGAGGGCATGGATTTTCCCTTCATCAAGGCCTTGGGAACCATGCTGGTAAAGGGGGAGTTAGTTTGTAAGGATAAGTGATCACTGCTGCAATGAGAAGAAGGCACTGTGAATGGATAAAAGGAAACCCTCTTTGGAGGCTATGTCATTAATTCCAGGGACATGTGGTGTTACCTGGGTCAGGGCCAGAGCAGTGGAGGTGGCTCAAAGTGATCAGATTCTGAATATATTTTAAAGAGACCTTGAAAGATGAGATAATAGGTTATATAGATGGATTGGATATGGAGTGTGAGAGGAAAAGGAGACTATGAGAGTTCCAAAGATTTTTACCTGAGCAACTTCGAAGATGCAATCACCGTTAACCAAGATGGGAAAAGTTGCTTGCACAGCAGGTTTAGGGCAGAAATCTCAGAGTTAAGTTTTGGACATCCTGAGTTTGGGATAACTCCCAAACATCAGGTGGAAATGTAGAGTTGGTAGTTGGAAATACAAATCTGCTCTTTGGGAGATAAGTATGGGGATGGAGATTCAATTTGGAAACCATCAACACAAAGATAGTATCTTGAACCAAGAGGCTATATGAGATTTCCAGAATGTTTAAAGAAGAAAGAAACAAGAATTAATTTGGACACGCTGCAACATTACCAAATCTGGGAGGAAAGGAGGAATAATCAAGAGACTCAGAAGGAGGGACTTCTATTTTGATCATGTGTTTTTCAAATTTCTAAACACTCATCAGTTCTATAGCTTCTCTGCTTATTCTCACAGAATGATTACTTAACAGATAATGACTGCTTTTTTCTTTTTGTTGATACGTGTGCTTCTTACCTCTTTCTCTTGTCTTATTACATTAGCCAGAATTACCAGTACTCTGCTCGTAATAGATTTGCTCCCTAGGCACATTTTATATTTTATACGCTCGCTATTGGGCATATTTCTCTTGAGAGGACAGTGGTGCAATGAATAATGCATCTGACTATGGATCAAAACATTCTAGGCCAGTTACTCTGGCCCAGAAGTAAAAAGGAATATATCTCATGTTTGTCACTGAGTATAACGGTGGTGAGTGTTTTATTACATAGTCTATGTAACGACATGCTTGTTTTTTCTAGCTTTACAAAAGATTTTACTTCAAAGGCATTTTCTGCATCTATTGAAATGATCAATGATTTTTCTTTAAGCCCTGTGATGATTTATTTTCTTATATTGAATCGTTTTGTAACTCTAAAATAAATCCTATTTGATCATGATGGATTATATTTCTAATACACAGTTGAATTAATTTAGCTTTTTAATTAAGAGATTCATATAATGTTAAATAATATATAATTTTTAATCATAAAAATAATAACATTTTAATTTGGAGGCATGTAATTTCTTATTTTGTACTAGTCTTACCAGGTATTGAATTAAAAGACAAATACATAAGTACTTTACAGGTTTTCTATCTTTAATTTTTTTTTTTCTGGAGACAAAAAAGTTGTTCAAAATAAGGATTATTTGCTTCTTTGAAGTTTGTTGGAAGATATATTTTAAGTCATCTGCCTTTGTGACTGTTTTAAAGGAAATATTAATTACCATTTTTGATTCTGTAAAAGTTATTGTCTACCAAAATTTTCTGGTTCTTTATTAGCTAGTTTTGCCAATTCATTTTGTCAATTGTAAAAATTTATCTTATATATTCTATTTATTGTGTATAATTGTGCATAGTGTTAGTTTAATAGTTGTTTTATCTCTAGTTATATCCTTGTTTTTATTCTACATATTTTTTAAAATTTGCAATTACTTCTTAATCTGTCTTATTTGGTTTTAGTTTATTTATGCTTTTTTCAGAAAACCAAGATTCAGTTTTATAATTTTTCATATTTAATTTCATTGCTTTCTGTCTTTCTCTTTATTGTTTCCTTTTTTCTTTTTGTTTATTCTGTGCTTAGAGTCTTTTTGAGTGGAACCTTAGCTTATTTGTTTTCAATACATTTTTCTTTCTGATACGTGAATACATACACAGATATACACACGTGTTTAAAGCTTCAAATTTCCCTTGTGTTTCTTTAGTTTTTTAAAATTAATTTAAATATGTGGTGGTCTCATTGTCATTCAAATTTGTGTTTCTCAAAATTTACATTGCAAGCACCTTTTTAATCAAGGGTAATTTACTAGTCTGCTTCTTACTTGCAAACACATGGGACTATTTTCGCGATCCTTTTGTTATTGATTTCTCATTTGGTAGCACTGTGCTTAGCATCATAGGTTATACGATGTAGATTCTTCGGAATTTTTAGAGGCTTCCTTTGTGACCTAGCAAAAATTTGTTTTTTATACCTCCAAAGAATGTATATCGTACCCTTCTGAAATATAGAGCTGTGTATAGGAATATTAGCTTAAGCTTATTTATTCTGTTGTTCAGATATTTCATAGCCTTGCCCATTTTAGTATTTTAATCTATAGGTTTTGCAAGAATATTTAAAAATCTCTAATTTCAGTTTTCACTTACTCTTCTTGAAGTTTTGTCATTACTTCTTTACATAATTTGATTTAAAACTGACGTATATATATGTACTTATCTTAGCTGCATCTGGTTGGTGTATAGTTCTTTAGTTCTTTTTCCCCAGCATTTAATTTTCCTCTTTAATTCTTTTCATGTGTTTTAATTTGTCTGTATTTAGTATTAAAATTCCTATCTACTTTTTTAAGTGGCATTGTTTGAATTCACCTGGCATATATTTTTCACCCCTTTATTTTTTTACTTTATGTATACTTTCATTTTAAATATGTCTTTTAAAAGCCACAGATGGCTCAAAAGTAGTTAAAAAATTCAAGCTGAGAGTTTTGTCTTTTGATCAATAATTTTATACATCTCTCACAACTATCATTTTATTCAGACTTTGTTTTGCCATTTTGTTTTTTGTGTTTTCTATTAATCATGATTTTTTCCCTCTCCTTCCCTACCTTCTCTTATCTAGGTCAAATTTGTTCGGTTGTTGTTGCTTTGAAAGTTATGATTTCTATCTTTATTCTTCCAGTGGTTACTCTTACTAAGATTTAACCTTGTATGTATTTTAGGGCTCACGATACCCGTGTCTTCCCTCCACGCAAAGTGAGTAATTCAGTGTGCTTTCCTCTTAATCTGTTCTCTCCATCACCTTGTCGCATTTTAGTTCCGACTTTTCGTGGATTTGCTATGTAGACGAGGTTTTATTGTTACACAGAAGACAATACATTTTACTTCTTTACTCACCTACTTCTTTATACCTTGCTGCTCCTTTCCAGAAACATACCTCTCATTATTGGTGTACTGTCATTGAAGTCTCATGTTAAAGTCAGTTTTGCTGAAATTTTGTAGTCATTCATGCCTGAAAATATTTTTGCTCACCTTCACATTGAAATACCACTTTTTGCTGTATCTAAAATTCCATGTTCAAAATTATTATTTTTTCATCACTTTGAAAAGATTGCTTTATTGCCTCCTCTCGTGCAGTTGAGAAGACTGATGTCACAGACTGATCCAAACACAAAAAGTTTCCAAAATGTGACCGGGTCTGCTCTTGTTTCAACATTCAATGAGCCATTCCATTCTGAGGTCCTGCATCTTTTCTTTCATTGTGAGAAATGAGTGATCATGTTGTCTTCAAGTATTTTTTATTTCTATTTACTTTTTTGTCTATTTCTTGGACTATTTTAGAGGTGTGCTAGAACTTGTACTTCTGTCTTTCATATCTCTTATCTTTTCTTTCATCTTCTTCCATCTTTTATTCCTCCTTGTACCTGTTGATCACTGGGGAAATTAAAAGGAAATTGACCAGATCTGAAAGTCAGGCCACCCTAGGCTTCCATTTGCAGAATTGTTATGTTGAAAAAAAGATTACATTTCTTTTCATCTTCTCAGAGACTAGAACTAGGAAGATAAGTAGAAGTTACAGGGGAGAAAATTGCAACTCATTATAAGGACACTTTTTGAGTAATTAGCCTAGCCTAGCCATGGTGTGGTCTACCTCTACTGCAAGGGTTCTCTTGCTTCCAGGGCCCTACAGCCACTGTCAGATGTTATAGGAAAGTTGTAATAAAGATTCCTATAGTGGAATGATGTTGGGCTGAATAATGTCTCAGTTCTTTTTGACTCATAGACTGTTTCAGTGCATTTCTGGCATTCGTTCCACACAGGAAGATGTGGCAGTGATGTGAGGAGGCTGGAGATCTAAGGAAATTCAAACGACCCACTTCATTGGGTGGTTTCACAAGGTCCCTTAATTATCCATCAGCAAGCCGGATGAACTAGTGAGATAGGAGTGTCTAATTTAGTATATAGACATAGTCTTAGCAAGGCATGAGCTGAGCAGTGACTCAGTGGAGTGGACCGCAGACTCTGGGACCAGGCTGACTGCGGTCAGGCTAGGCCCTGGCTTTGTCATATACTAACTGCGTGGCCTGGGGAAGGTTACAGTTCTCTGTGCCTCCATTCCTGTATCTGTAAGATGAGAGTGATAATAGTACCTCACAGGGTTGTTGTGAAGATTGAGTCACTCACATAAGGAACCCTCTGCTCTGTGCACATAATAAACATTATTATCCCAACATACACTGAATAAGAAAGCAAAGACATGTAGTTCCTTTCAGCTAACATTTGGGTGAAAGACCTGTTACATTCTGGGGATTGTTGTACATGCCACAAAGAGCAGATCTTGTACTTGGATGAACACACCATGTTCCAGTGCATCTGTAAGGAGTTTTCAGGCATTTCTTCAAACCAGGAAAGAAAGAAGAGAGCAGTGATTAATGTTTTCTCTTCTCTTGGATTTGAATGTAACTGGTAAACCCATTTAGAGATTCAGTAATACCCTAGAGTAAAGAAAAAGACTGATCTGATGCTGAGACTCTGAGATGAAAAGACAAAGGAGTTTGTGAAATAGAAAGAATTTGCAGTCCAAAAATGCAGGGCTAAATTTCTGGTCTACTATCTGCCTATGGCCTTGGGCTGGTCACAGAACCAGCTGGAAACTCAGGTGTCTGTTTTGTAATATAGGAATATTCACAGGGATGGAAGGCTCCAGTGAGAGTTGGAATGTGACAGCCCTTTTAAACGGCAAAGCCCTACACCAGAATGTGGTGGTGTCCAGCTGTGTTTTGGGGATAAATGAGTTAAGTTCACCAAACGAAACTAATTTTCTGGTTCTCTTCATAACAGCACATATGAATGTGGTTACCTTAATTAACATGAAAAGAGAAACAATCTATGGGAATTCAGGGAGCAGCCTCTGTTGTTACCAGGCACTGTCACCCCACTTTAAGCCGCTTTTGCCCAATTCAGAGTTTTCAGAAAGAGCAGAAGAGTTTGGGGCAGGAGGAGGAATGAAGAGACAGGAAAAAAGGGACATTGTTCTCCAACTGGTTCCCAACTCCACACTGAGTCAGACTTGAATCGTATGTGTGTGTGTTGTCGGCAGGGGGACCTGGGGGGAGTAGGATGGGGGAGAGAGAAGTTTCTAGGTTTGACACAAGACTGTGAGAAAATTTTAATACCTAAAAAGGAGGCTGTTCTTTACTATGTGAAAGGAGATCGCTAAGGCATCTCTTTCAGATCTTTTGTAGGGACAAGCACAGGAAAGCCTTCAGGCTGAATGGGAAAGGCAGAAGGAAGGAAGAATGAACGTTTTGTCCTCTGCAGTCCAGAATGCAAAGCTTAATCGTTGTTGGGTCGCTCCTTTAGTGAGGCACAGAATTCTCGGTTCCAACTATTTTTCCTTCAGAATGTTGAAGCAGTTCTTCAATATCTTCAGGTACTCTGGGTTGTTGGTAAGAGTTTGGAAGCCAGTGACAGTATTGCTCTTTTGTAAAAATTATTTCCTCTTTGGAATCTTCAGGGATCTTTGCTTTATCCTTGGCATGCTCCAATTTCACAGAGAGACGCTAGGCTTTTTTTGCTCCCTAGAATGTAAGCCCCATAGAATCACTCTCTGTTCACTCCTGATTCTTGCTTCGTTGTATCACTATGCCTGACACATAATAGGAACTCAATACATTTTTGGAACAAATTTATTCTGTGAGACACTCGGAAGACACGTTTAATCTAACGAATTTGTCCTTTACTGAAAAAAATCTCAAAATTCACTTTCATAAACTGTCTAATTTTCATTCACCCTTCCTAGATGGCAATAATGAGGTAAATTCTCTCATTTTATTGTAGTCCTATGGGTATCTCAACAATCCGGATAACCCCACCTCATTATTTTTGTCTTTTCCTTTCAGTCCATTGATTTCATTTCATCAAGTAAGCACCTTTTTGAAATTACGCATTTTGAATAACTGAGTGGGTCTTACTGTAACTACCAATTTGGTGGGCACCAATCTTTGTTATTAGCATGAAATCTCCTGCTCAAGCATGAGTAAAGTGTTAAAAAAATGTTTTTAAAATCAAAGTGGCTACTTGCAAGGATCCAGAGAAATCAACTCACGGGTGAGAGTCGTGTGATTTTCTAAATTTCATTTTGAGTTGATTCCTACTTTATCTGAAATTCGATCCTATTCTAGCAAATAATATTGTAGAATGCTACTACAATCCAAGCTTGCCATGAATTCATTTAAAATATTACATTTGAGCCCCTAAAATTTAGACGTAATCTACAAAGAAGGGAAAAATTATAGCATTACAAACATTTTTGCTTTTTATATATTCTAATTTACTTATTCATTCATTGATTAATTGATCCAACCCTTCATTCTTTCATTTCATTCCATGAAATCTTTTTTTTGTGGGCAAGAAGAGCTGGCCAGTGGGATCACTGGCATTAAAATATACAAACACAAATAAACAAGACAAATTGCTCCCAGTGGATTCAGCTCAGCTTGCTCTGTTCTCAATTTATGGTCTTTCGCTGTCATTCACCTCAAGAGAAGTAAAGTCGGTACACGGTCTCAGAAGATTCTTTCCATGATGATGCTATTAAGTACCAGCAGGAATCCAAGACATGGAATTAGAGTTAGAGATGACGTTTTTCCTACCTTTATTTAAAAAGACTCCCTATTTCTTGGCTGAGGAAGAGAAATAGGCAAAGAAACATGGACAGTGATGAAAGCAAAATGAGGCCGCATCAGATTCCTCTGGGATGTTTTTCGAGAAGATTTTTATCCTTTAAAAAATCTTGCTCTTGTTTCATTGCCAAGGTCAGGGAGAACTTGGATAATCCCCCAGGTATGAACTAACTGTTTAAATGTGACCTGGCAAGTAACATATTCATTCCGTGCTCTTTAACTTAAAGGTATTTGCAACGTTTCTCAGTCATGATAAGTTCAAATACACTGTACCACACTTGCTCATTTTTTCCTATGCTTTTTTGTTCTAGAAAAAGACAGTAGATATTCTCTTCAGAACTTGAATAGCACAAACATACTTTGTACATGGCTCCAAGGAGGAAAATTCCACGTAAATTGTCCCAAACATAGATAGAGGAGAAGTGGATTTGAAATGATTCTCCAGTATAGAAAAAGCAACAGCATTTTCAAAATCAAAAGAGAGAGAAAGATATGCAAATGAAGTTTAAAAGAACTACAGAAGGAGCATTTGAGAAAAGAGCCATAGAAGGATGCGAATGACTGATGTGGACACTGATAGAAAGCAGCCACACGTCTTCCACAGTGACTGGCCCAAGTAGCAAAGGATTTTTATATCGGCTTTGGGAAGTCTCTGAAACCAGGTTCCTTTGTCCTCTTTAATCAAGCGGATTTATTGAGTGCAGTATGCCTTCCGTTCCACCCACCCTCCACTTTGCTTCTGTGGAGAAGGGACTGACCACAAATGGCTGGGTAATAATTCTTGATGTTGCAATGTGTACCAAGGCCATTACATGACTCAAAACTGTATAACTCTAAAGCAAACATCCTTAATGTGAGGACTCAATGATGTAACGTCACCTATGAACTGAGCCTTGGTGAAAGCATTTGCCTTTTAACCTCTTTGCCAGGTGCTTGGCGGCTTTGTGTGGAAGATTATCCCCACCACTTCCACCATCACCACACCTCCTCTTTCCCTCCTTGTTATGTGTAGGCAGCCCTATTACTGCTGAGCCTTTGGGCAGCTTGTAATCGTGCAATCCCAGAAGAAACACCAGATGATATAGAACTGTACGATGTGGGGCCACGTGAAGAGTACGGAGGTGTGACTTTGCACTTGAGAATGGCTGGGGCTCAGATGAAACTGGTTTTGCTTGCATGGTAGGGCTCCGCCTGTGTGTGATCTCTCAAAACTAGAGCCACCATCCTCTGTGGGGTTTCTCTCCTGTTTTTGTTTTGGGCAGTTGTTATCTGCAGAAAAATTTCCCACTCAAGTTGAGAGACGACATAAGTGCTCTCCTGTTCGCATCGGTGCCCCTGCTGGACTGTACATCCTTCTCTGGTTGCAGCTGGGCATGAGCCGGTGCTATGAAGACACCAAAGAGAGACTCCTTGATGTTCAGCTAAGTCAAAGAACAAAAGCAAGAACCCAGGTGGTTCAGCCTGAGTCTGCCCTGTGACGAGTTGGGAGCTGTTATGGGTTGCACTGTGCCTCTTCAAAAGACATGCTGAAGCCCCAGCCCGTGAATTTATTTGAGAATGAGTCTTTGCAGATGTAATTAGTTCAGTTAGGTGGAGGATAGACTGGAGTACTGTAGGTCCTTGATCCTATATGATTGGTGTTCTTATATGAAGAATGAAATTTGGACCAGGACAAAGAGAGAATTCCACATGAAGACAAGGTCCAGACTGGAACGATGCTGCCGCAAATCCAGGAGCACCTGGGGCCACGAGATGCTGGGAAGAGACAAAGGATGATCCTCCCCTGGAGGCATCAGCAAAAGCCTGGCCGGCACCTTGATTTGGGACTTTGAGTCTCCAGAACAGTGGGAAAATCATTTTGTATTATTTTAAGCCATCCAGTTTGTGGTCCTATGTTACAGTAGTCAGAGGAAGTGAATACAAGGATGTTTTAGATGAATTTAAGTAAAAAATAGACACTAATGACCTTTTCGAAACCTCCATTCTTCAAGGAACCCAGGAATCCAAGTGAGGCTCAGATTTTTACATTGTTCCAGATACATGTTCCTTTTGGAAAAGAGGGAATAAGAGAGCAGGTAAAATGACTGTATACCTCCTTACCCTGCTGCTGTCTGCACTGGCAGGCTTGGAAGCAGGTAGCCCTTGAGGCTGCTCCCAGCAAGGAGCTCTCCTTCCCTGAAGCGAGACGTGTATCCGCCCTTATTCCCACATATGCCCTGAAGGAGAGATCTCCTTCCTACAAATGGTGAGGCATTTTCCTGTCTCTTAAAGGAAAAGGGGAAGAGGGAAGAGATATGGGGATATATGTATATGTATAGCTGATTCACTTTGTTATAAAGCAGAAACAAACACACCATTGTAAAGTAATTATACTCCAATAAAAATAAAATAAAATAATTAAAAATAATTACATACACTGTAAGGTAAATCTATAGTATTTGCTGTGAAGCATTGATTACTCAAGCATGGTGGGCTTCTATGATTCAAGCTGAATTAAACCTCGTAAATTAATACATTTAATGCATTCAATTGTGTAATAAATCACCATTAAACAAGAAAGAGGAAGTTCCCATTAAAGAGATCAGATACACAAGTCTCTTAATAAATAATTTATATTTCAAAAGGAAAGATTCACCAACAAGTTAACGTTTCTGAAATGGACAATCACAAATACAAGATTTCAAGAGACAAACATTTGTTTTCTCGCCCTAAATGGTGCTGTCGTTTCTTCCCACTACACAGAGCAACTGTGTCCCCAGACTAACCTGGTCGCACAAAGCGGACGCCGTTTGCAGTTCTGTCTTTGGAATTCTCTTTTCCATAGAGATGTAAGCCAGGCCTGGGTTAAAGCTACTTCTTAGAAAACATTACCATTTAAACGATGTCCTTAGTGGCAAAGACCTTCTACTGAATAACAGAGGAGCATAACTTCCTGAGGTTATGTAACAAGTATGCTTCCCTGAATCTCTGCAGATGTGCATATCTGAGGTCCTAAAATTGTATTTTTGTTTTCAGTCGTAAGGGAGCACCTTATAAATATTTATCCGAAGGGCAAATCACTATCGGTATTGGGAACATTATGTGGCGACTTCTTTTGGAGTTTGTTCACTCATCCCCAGTCCCCACCCCTAATGTCTATCGCCTACCACGTGCTGCACGCCAGGCCAAGAATTATAAGGCAAACAGCCTGCACCAGCAGCACGTTCCTCCATCACGGAGTTATAGGCTGTTCAAGAGGATAAAAAACAAACATAAATACCTAAGTGGCACATTTACTTGGTATCTGGACTCCACACTCACTGATGATTCAGACGCCGCAGGCTCGTCTGGAGAGCCAGTGAGGAAGACGATGTGCGTGCATGAAGACAGACTCGTTTGAGGCTGAGAGTGACTTCCGGGGATTAAACATCGTGGCAATTTGAGAATGAGAGTGTAGAGTCGCTCTGCTTTGTGACCTGGTGACCGTGTCTTGCACATTGATGCGAAAGCGGAATTCTTTCAGGCAGCCACAGTAGTCTTTGGAATGTAGTGGAATTAAGCCTGTAATTTTTGGATACAACAGTAGCCCAAACTGCACCATCAAGAGATGTGACAGAACGGTCGTGTGGCCACTCCTAATTTCCAAAGGTGAGGAAGTGTGAATCCTCCCATGGGCTGGTAGCAGGGCAGAGCCAGATACTGGTGTGCCTCTGGGCACTACCAGTCTGGTAGTAAATAAAAATTAAAGCTTGGGAAGATACAAATGTGGGCTGCAAGTCTGCCCAAAGGCTGACTCATTTCTAGTTCAGGGCAACCCTGGGTGTGTATAACCCTTGGCTCCCAGATTCAATGGGAAGAAGATGCAAACTGATTCTCCCAGGGTGAGTGGCCCCTGGGATTTGCTCTCCTCTTCCCGAAAAGCCACCCAAACTGAAGCTTGGCTTGGTAACCATTTCTTCCAGTGAGTGAATGCCCTCAGGGCAAAAACAGTTTTGTGTGCTAGGCTTACCTCTCTGGAATGTGGCGTTTGTTCAGATTTTGTTCCAATAATTATCCACTTTCTTTTCAGTGTTTTAAAAAATATTAACTTACACTTCATTGATTCGTAAAGTTTGTCCTTAGTTGGAAGGTGAGTCTAACTGTTTCACTTGCTATAAAGCAAAAGCCCCAGTCAAGGCTTTTCGATCTTAGCTCTACTGACATTATATGGTGGATGATTCTTTTCTGGAGGGCACTGTCCTGTGTTTTGTAAATTGCTTGGCAATGTCATTAATTTCTACCAACCAGATGCCAGTAGTAACGTCCCCACTCCCCTTAGCCGTGACAAGCGAAGTGTCTCTAGAGATTGCCAGATATCCCCTAGGGAGCAAAATTGTCTTTAGTTGGGAACCACTGCCCTAGAGTATTGATATTATAAAATAAAGATTTCTGAAAATACTTTCAGTGCATTGGGAATTAAGAATAATCGTATTTTGTGCATTGGCTTCAAATTTCAGTTTTGTGATGTTGAAGAAGAGGGCCTTGAAAATCTGATGGGAAATTACTGAACAATGTGACATAGTGGAAAGAATATTAACTTACATACAGGTCAGACAGAACTGGATTCTAAATCTGCCTCAGCTCCTTGCTCTGACAGACTGCTGAGTGCATGGCCTCCGGCAAGTCACTTAACCCCTTCACCCTTACTTTCTGCTTCTGGAAATTATGAGCCTCAAAGGGTTGTTTGCAAGTCATTTCCTTCTCATTTGGCTCGATTATTCAATCAGAGCCTGTAATGTTGACTTCTTTTTTCTTTTTCAGATATTTTCTCAAATATAGACTCTTTGACCAAAGGCTTTTTGTGATGTTGGAAAAAAGAATCCCATTGAGTTAAATATGTTAATTCACAGAATATTTTATTTAACTTGGATTCTTAAAGAGTCTTCAAGGTAAGCCTCAATTTTAATCTTATTTTATGGGTTGGGGAAAAAAGGCAGAAACATTTTACACAAGGCTAAATATCACGTTCCAAAATGTTTACTTTTTCTCGAGGTGTATTTTTAGCATTATTGTATACAGGTGGGAGATACGAACCATTTTGGTGTAAGGCAAGTAACAAACACAATTTGTATTCTTCTCCTCATCAACTCAAATCAGAGTCAACATCTCCTTGATGGTTATACAAAGAAAATGTACTGAGTGCCAGTTACTAGGCACCGTGGCAAGTGGGTTTTATGTGTTATCTCATTTGATTTTCACGAGGAACATCTGCGGGAAGTGCTGTTCCCATTTTACAGATTCGGGAATCTTGGGTATATTGAAGCTATAGATCCACATTCATCCAGCTAAGAGTAAATAATCCCAGCTCTGCTGTGTCAGACCCAGTGCTCTTACAGAAAACACCATGCTGCTTCTGATGACCAGATGGAGGAGGAGAAGTAAAGATGCATGGCCACCCCTGGGGGGGCATCAACTGCCTGGGGTTCCCCCTCATGCTCATGCCCCCAACTAAAAGCCAATTCAAGTGTCTTTTTCAGAATAAAAAAAACAGAAAAGGATGCATGGACCCCAGAGGATAACGTCCTATTGGAGGAAGCATGAACTCTGTGGAGTGTAATGGGCAGGGTTCTTGAGGAAAGACAGAGGTTCAGGATGTGAAAAATATAAGACAGAAATAAACAAGGGAAAAGGGACGGAGGGTGGGACCAGAGGTAGGGTTTATAGAAAACTCCTAACACTTATCAGATTAAAGGAAACATCTTTATTTTTAGTTAAACAGAAACTCCCACGGCATCTATTCAATTTTGTGTGTTTAAATACCGGATTATAAAAGATACCCTGCTGCCCACCAAGAGTTTACTTATGGGAAATGAACCTTCCTTTGACACAGAGACAAGCTTCTTAATGACCAGATAACTCTAGCATTTGGACGTTTTGGGAACGAGGGGATTACATTTCAAAGCTTCTGCCGAGTACAGGATTGCTCAGTGGGCATTTTGTCTCAGTAAGAAGCGGAGATCTGGGCTCATAGATCTTGGCTAGAAAAGACCTTTGAGACTCAGGTGGATTTTCTTGCCAGGGCAGAAGAAGTAATGAAAGCTATTACACAGAGCCTCTAAAGAGCATCCGCTTAGCGGTACCTAACGCTTCAGCTTGTATCTGTCAAGTGAAGGTGAAGTAGATCCTAAGCCACTTGAGTTCGGCTCACAGTGAAGGAATGATCACACCTGCTCTCCCTCTGTTTATGGCGAACACTTTCTCCCAGGAATGGTGACAAATGTGACACTGGGCAAGGCAAACTGTGAGCATTTGTTTAGTTAGTATAATTTCTCCTTCCACGCAGCAACATATTTCTAAATATTTTGATTCTATATTCACAACCTGGTATTAGATGGAGTTTATCCTCAGCTAAGTGGACTTCCACTAGGGGCTTAACTTACAGTCTGTGAGTGGGTATAGGAGTTTTACAAGAGAAGCCAGAAATGGATATTTTGATGTAATATTTCCCTAGTTTTAGTTATTTGTAACTACTTCCCATATTTGTAGATACGACATAATAGATACACAGTCATTCTGCGATCTCAGTTGATTCGAGGTCTGACTAGTTGGAAACCACTAAAGGCAAAAAGAAATTCCTTCTTGAATGTTCCACAATGGAAAGAGGAGAAGAAAGAATGAGATTTCCCACACTCTTTCGGGAATTCATGGTTGTGTGTCTTTGGGCCAGTTGCTTAATCTTTCTTATCCTTTATTTTGTTATTGTGAAAATAGGGTCATGGGACGTGTCTCACTCGGTTCTAACGAGGACTGAGTAAAAAACAGCTCACAGTATGTGGCTCGTAATGTGCTAAACAAGCATCAGCTCAATTATCCAGTAGCCCAGAGCTGACCCGTTGATTCCGAGTGATTGGATCTCACTTTGGCAACTCAAGTAATTTGGTACCTACAGAAATTTTAGGTGGAGAGGAAGAAAGGGATAGAAAGAAAGACGATGTGAGAATATGGAAAGGTGGGGATAGTGCAGTACTGATTTATGAATGAAAAGTCAACTCTACCTGAATTCAAAGATGTTTTCCCATTCCCTGTTGGCCTCACTGGTCCCAAAGTCCTCAGCTGTTGCCTTATTCCCTGTCATCTTTGTGAGGTTGGAGTTTGATGACTTGTCACGTCCATTGTCCTGATGGCAGCCTCCAGCTCCTCCCCCCCAGGGCAGCACCCTATCCTTTAGCCTCGTCTGCAGCCTTTGTTTGTGAGGCTGCTCAGAATGAGGACTCAGAAAAAGCATCATCCGGACGCTGCTGAACTCCGAGTGGCCGTGAAGCTTGAGGACGCCAGTGCCCATCAGCCAAGGGCTACCTTCCTCTGTGTGGCCACTGTGTGTGGCCATGGTGTGGCTGCTTTGAAGATGAGACTAGCAGCCCGGTGCCTTCCGTTGTTCTTAGTTTTCTGTGAGATGTGAAGGAGCATGATGGGAAAGCTGCTTCCGAGCAACTCTTTATCCAAAACAGTGACGGCAGACTTTTTTCCAAGCTAAGGTCCAGGGCTAGAAACTTGGGAGTGAAAATGGTATAAAATGTGAGTGATGCTTTTTTTTTTTTTTTTTTTTTTTTTTTTTTGGGGCACGAGGCAGGCGGACTCCCAACCACTGCGCCACCGGAGAAGCCCTGAGTGATGCTTTTTAAATGAGCACAGTAGTTTCATGAGACCTCAATACTTTAAGATAACATAAAAGCTTGAATTTTTAAGTATATATCTTAAGAGAAAAATGTGTGTATGCCTATACTCACCTACATATTTTATGGCCAGATTATAAAGTTCAGGCATGCTGTAGAATGTCCAGAAAGTCCATACATTACTTGACAAAAGAACAGACCTCAAATGTTAGTGCTGTGTGGAATCCAAAGCTATTTCAGGAAAGAGGAACAGATGGCGATTGAAAACCACCCAACTGTAGCTCTACTTAGTATCAAAGTTCAATTTGCTGCAAAGCATGCAGATAATTTATTTGCTGTCTGAAAAATCCAAGGTTAAAATAAATTTGAATGTAAAGTGACACTTAGATTTGAAATATTTTTCATGGGGTTATCCTGGTGTTCTAAACCTCATCATTGACGATACTCCTTGATTTTAATTCAGAGCTGAAATTCCCCAAACTATCTCCTTTAATCCTACATTCTGACTGTTTATTATAATATTTTCTGACCTACCAAGTGTTAATAGAATTTCACTTTGTTGCTTTTTGGTTTGCTGTGTCTTAGCTCCAGAATGCTCTTAGCTGAGGTCCTGTCAGTTACAGTGTGCTGGCTCTCGGTGTACACAGCTCGGATTGCTGCTCACAATGAATGAACCTCTAAGTGCCTCTCCAAGAACAGGGAACTACCGTGAACTCTTCCATGCAGTGGGAAGCAACTCTTTCATCAGTCATCTGAGATAAGCATTTTATTATAAATACAACTCCTGCATACAGAATTAAATTGAGAAAACATTGAAAAGATGCCTTTATCATGTAATGAGGGAGTTGACTTTTATTTCTATAATATACTTCTTTTAATGACCTGGAGAAGGTTGTGGGCATAGTTTAATAACACACGTGACGGGGGAATTTGGAAACATGATATATCTAACTACAAGACTCAGGAGAGAGCCCAAAAAAAGCAATTTTATTTCTATAAGCTATCTGCATTTCCCATACCTCAGTAAGTCATACTTTTAAGAAGTAAAGTCTGGTGTGAACTTGAACTTGTACATTTAAGTTAAAAATCTTAGCCAATGATACATTGCAGAAGATAAGATGCTATTTCTGCTTCCAAAATATATATATATATATATATATA